>NC_056733.1:1535397541-1535595041 GCF_019279795.1 Protopterus annectens
ATATATATATATATATATATATATATATATATATGGATCTACTTTCAATGAACGAAAGTATGGTTAATCAAATCTAATTTACCCGATCTTCATCCATCAAAACTTCATTTAAACGAAACTACGAACTGCCAAATTCCTTTCCCAGAGAAAGGAACCACTGGACCACCATGGTGAACTGTGCCCTCTCCCCATGTAGTGCAATCTCGGAGTTGGTATACTTAAGTAGAGATGGTGTGGGGGGGGGGTGAAGTCCCCCACTTTGGTGGGCTCCACATCTTTCTGTTGTGTTTTGTTTGCATGGTGGTCCAGTGGTTCCTTTCCCTAGAAAAGGAATTCGGCAGGTCGTTGTTTCGTTTAACTGACATTTCAGTGGAAAGTGACCAAGTAAGTTGGATTCAATGGATCGTACTTTCATTCATTGAAAGTAGATCCATATATATATATATATATATATATATATATATATATATATATATATATATGGGTCTACCTGACAACACCGACACACTACAACACCGACAACGAAATCACCGACACCACATAACCGAAAGTTCACAAACACGAAACCTCACATGCCCGACACACCACAATCCCGACAATCAACAAACAAAACAAATCCCCTGTCCAAAAAGCACACACACAACACAAGCACACCAAAATCCTTACAAACCCACACTAAACCTTACATACACAACTATCTATAACCTTAACCCAAACCCTAACCCTAAGGTCCGTCACTATCGCACACTCACCTAACCCGCTCCCTAACCCTAACTCACTTAATCTGCCCCTAACCCTAAAGACTGTCACTATCGCACACCACCTAATCCGCGCCCTAACCCTAACTCACTTAACCCGCCCCTACCCCTAAAGACTGTCACTATCGCACACTCACCTAACCCGCGCCCTAACCCTAACTCACTTAACCCACCCCTATCCCTAGAGTCCATCAATATCGCACACTTACCTTACTCGCACCCTAACCCTAACGTCCGTCACTACCGCATACTTACACAGCCTTTTCACATGTCGGTGTTCTCAGCGTCAGGGTTTTCATCCGTCGGTCATCTCAGTTTTCCATCTTCTGGTGTCGGTGTTCTCATCGTCAGCATTGTCAGCTTTCGGCATTGTCAGGTAGACCCATATACACATATATATATATATATATATATATATATATATATATATATATATATATATATATATATATACAGTGATGTTTTTCAGACTCAGCCCAGGAACGCCGTCTAGTTAAACGACTTTCTCAGAGGCAGACAGAATTAAAACCAGAACCACAGGAAGCAGCTTATTAATCCTCTGTGCCAACTGCCAGACAACTGTTGCAGAAGGAAGCTTCCAGATTATATCTCATTTGCAAACCAGTACGGGTGGCATCTATTCTGTAAAAGTGTTGTGTGTGTGTGTGTGTGTGTGTGTGTGTGTGTGTGTGTGTGTGTGTGTGTGTGTGTGTGTGTGTCTTCACTGATATTTTGGCAGATTTGATAGCAGTATTTTATATATCACCCCGTACTGGTTGATATCTGGCTCCTAAAATATCAACCTAGAATTTGTCTATGGGAGAATTGTGAGTATTTCTAGTATGGAAGCAGCCTTCATATGTTAATTATGAATACTGATAAAGTGGTATGATAAATAGTTTTATCTCAGATAATCTATAGATACATTTTTTACCATACTATGAGCACCATCGAGCATTTATAAGCACTGTGTTCTTATCCAACCATTTCTCTACCATCTACTTATGCAGCCATTCACCATAACTCAGCATAATTCACGCCACCCTGAAAAAAGGAAGAAAAAAAAGCTACAAGCCTTCATCAATAAACATATACATCTGCCTCATCCAAGTGAAGTGAAAGGGAGTAGTAACTCAAACAAAAGTGCATATAAAATGAATAAGTGCCATATGGGTGGTGGTACTACTTGAGTGATAAAATAACCTGCACTCTATGATTAAGGAATGCATGTCATGACTCACAGCTTGCAAAGTCTTCAGGAAGCTGTCACTACAAGATACTTCCTGTAGCACAGAGCACATCCCCATAGGTTTTTCCACATCCTTGACATGCATAAAAGTGAAACTCATTTGGTCGTTACTGTAAAAGTAAAAAAAAATGTTTGAGACCTTTGTCTGTTGTTTTGGGAACTTTCTGCTTTCCCTAAAATTGAGTGACCATGGAATTGGTATATGTAAGTTTGGGGGTGTGGAGGCCACTGAGGAAAACTGTTTTCAGTTTTGCTACTTGATTATATGATAACAGCAGAATTTGAGGTTGTAGGTACAAGCATGTGTGGTCAAAGCATTACAGTTGTCAGATACAGTAAAAGCCATCTCATAAATTTCACATGTGTACAATACATGAACACACACATACATGCACATGGGTGTCACACTAGCAATGTGGTTAGCATGTCTTCCTTACAGCAATTGGTTTGCCAGTTCAATTCTCATCCCTGTGTCTGTATCGGAGTTTGCTGGCAAACCAATGATTTATCATTTACTGCATTGCTGAGTATAGAAACTCTTGGTGATTTGCTGGCCTTTGAGAACAGGGAGAAGGTGAGTTTTATGTTCTTCCATGTTTTGTCCATTTTTACAAGATTATGTAACCTCAGAGTTAGCACATATACAAGTTTGCTGGTGTGGTTTGGAAATTGCCTGCACACTGGGAGTATAATAGGCTTACCTTGTCTTTGTGTCGCTTGTAACATTAAGAGTGTTACTTTTTTGAGCTTGTGACCTTCAATGATTTTATACTGTTTAATTTAACATAATCATGTCACTTAAATGACATGTAATTATTCATAATGGATTTGTTTTTGCCAGTATTCTGGTTTCCTCCCAAAACCCAAAGATGTGCTATAAGTAAACATGTAATCCTTTAAATCGATTGTAAGTGTGCTTGTTATTTGAAAATTATTGTGTGTGTGTGTGTGTGTGTGTGTGTGTGATCACTTATGTGTGCGTGTTTGCTTGTGTGTGCATGTGCGTGTGTGTGAAATTTGCAAAGCCTTAGCACCCCATTCAGGATGTTTTTCCAGGTCTTGCACTCAGTCCAATTGTTGTTGTTTGTCTTTCACGTTTTTCTAGGTAAGGGGTCGCCACAGCAGAACTCCAGTCCACTAATGATTGGCAGTAGATTTTTATGAAACGCAGAGTTGCCAGCTCAACACCCAACCTTCAGCAAAGGCACACCCATTTACACATGCATGTCTTTTGAACGCTACCCAACTACTGGGAGGACATGCAGACTCCACACAGAAGGCACTCCCAAGCCACGCCAAGAATCAAACAGGAGAACCTCTTGCTGTGAGGTAACAACGCTACCGCCATACCACCGCGGCATGTTCTTGCACTCAGTCCAGTAAAGGTATAATTTTATACACATAGTCAATACATTCAAAGTAAATATATGCTATTCTATATACTGTATATCTTATTGTAAAATGAAGCAATGGATCATGTGGCCATGAAAGAGTGAATTATGCAGCTGCAATGCAGTGATAAGATACATGTAAAGAAGATGAGATTTCAGATCTGCAGAGGGAAGCTTTATCAAAAGAATAAATACTGGATGCTTTTTAATTCAAAGAGATGTTTCAAAGTTACTAAATTTTTTGTGGGCTGTGCAAAGTTTATTGCCAGAGGATAATGAGTTTATGAAGAGATGTGTGACAGCCTATCTCACTCAGACTTGACATTTTTTTTCTTAGATGAATAACAAATGTGAGCAGAATTTATTGTGTGGGAAAGTTTTAATCAGACTTGCCTTAGAACAAAAAGTGGTTACTTATTTCAAGCCACTTTTGATTTGCTAGCAGTTTGCAGTTGTGTGTTTTGTATGACATTTGGAGATTACATCTTGGGATTTTATTTTGTTTGCTTTAGAGATAATACCTTTAAGAGCGTAAAGATGCTCTGAGCACTGCTATAGCATTCATAGAGTTATAAGTAGTACTAAGCAATCAGCCTGCATAACTTTCAAGCCTAGCCAATAACCCTTAAGGAGGGTAATACAAGATAGATCTGGGGGGAATTTTTGGCCTCCCATCCATTATCTGGGTTTACTTTCATGGTGGTAAGGGTACTACTTTGCTTGACATGTACTCATACCTCTCAACCTCTTAGAACAACAAATCTGAACAAAGCAATGAATAATGTGGGACAAAGGCCCAAAAATAGGGACAATTTTTAAATATTCCTGTTACAAACTTAAGAAAGTTGATAAAAATAGCAGATTTTGCATTAGCATGAATTTTCTGGTGTATGAAGCCTGAAACTCACATGTTTGTCATTTTCTGACTTTAATCTTTCACAACTTCCCAGTGACTTTCCAGAAAACCACAATTTTATGAAAAAAATACCAAAAATATGAGGCAAAAATCTGGACATTCTGCAAAAACCAGTACAGTTGAGAGGTATGCAACTACTAGAAGTTTGTTCCAGATGTGTGAGATAGACCAGGATATGAATTTATTACACCAAAATGATTAATTTAGTTACTGGTGAAGGTTTAATTCCTTTAAATGAGTATTACAGGAACCATTTGTTCTGTGAAGGAATAGAAGGTCAACGAGGGTTGGTTATTTGATGGAAATTAGTATATATAGAGAGGGTTGCCACTCTGTCCTGATAACTAAGATGCTTGAAGCCACTGATCTTTTTAGCTATGAACCTATGAGACTTGTATGATGTTTGCATAAATACATACCCAAAGCACATTGTATTCAATAATAAGTGTGATGATACATGAGTGAAGGGGAATAAAGATTTCTTTGGATATACATGAGATGCCTTTGTAAAGTTTGTTTGTTTGTTTGTGTCTTTCGGCTTTTCCCGGTTAAGGGTCGCCACAGCGGAACTCCGGTCCGCTAATGATTGGCAGTTGATTTTTACGTACCGGCTTGCCAGGCCTGACGCACAACCTTCAACGAAGGTACGCCCATTCACGCATGTCTCCACGCAGAAGACGCTCTAGCTGAGAATCGAACCGGACAGCGTCTTACTGTGAGGCGACAACAAAGCAATATAGAAGGCTTCTATGGGTCTGAATGCAGGGATGAAATCAACAAGAAAAGGAAAGTAGTACTGTTGGAACTGAATTTATCGTCAAGTGTTGGCGGCTATCTTCATATAGTGGACTTTGTTTACACAAACTCTCAATTACATGTCACCGATATATGGACTGTATTTTAAAAATCATGTAAAGGATGGGTTAAAATTAAAAAGACAGCAAAGTCCACAAGTCCCAGGATAATAAAAATGTGCACAATACTGGTGTACATACTGGTACCAGGATTGGGAAAAAAAAGACAGGGTAGAATCCTTAGAACATGGAAACATTCCTACAACAGATTTAGGTCAGGCTCAGGGGGAGGTTGCTCTCTAGTGGTAAAAGGAAGTAGCAGTCCACAAAAAATACAAAAATTGACAGGCCAAAAAAGATGCATAAAATGACAAAGTGGACTACTAAGGATAAGGAAGACATTTTGTATTATTACTGTTATAGAGGGAGCCCAGAATTCCCACAGAAAGGATATGTACAAAAGATTACGAGAGGAATTAGAGGAAAGAAACATACTTGCACAAGAAAAACTGTCAAAGGTTTCAAATAAAAATTGTATTTATTAACACAACACATCTACTACATACACAAAAAACTTTAGGCCACCTGGAAAAAAAAGCACTAGATGAAGTACAAAAATATAGAGAACAAAACCCAGAAACTTTTGAAAGCATAAAAAAGAAAAATAGACACGAGAAAGAAAAAGAGATCTGGTAAGGTGCAATATTCATACAAAGGAGAAAGCCAAACTAATCAATACTAAAAAGCAGCTCCAAAGACATTTGAAGAAAAATACAGGGAAAGGCACCCACATATGGAAAATGTCACAATACAAAAAATCTGAAAACAAAGGAGAAATGTAGAAAACAGAATTAGCAATGTGCAAATTAAATTCACAGACACTGTAGTGATTGACTGTCTGCATAGTGAATGATTTAGTCAGGAGAATCCAACACAGGCAATATCTCAGCATGACAAAATAATAAGCCCACAGATTAAGGAGCAGCAAGGCATCTGAAGAAGATTTGTCACACATTGATGGTCTGGAGCCTTCTGTAGGACACTGGTATGAACATCTATTTGTAATTGTTCAGCAAGGGAAGCAGCAAACAATTGTGGCAACTCTGAATGAGGAAACATTCTTGAATGGTGGGCCAGTGGTTTCCCATATGATGGAAAAGCAGATGAAACAGGATGCTTCTGAAAAGGATATGTGACAGGAAGATGTTCTGTTACGTTCTGTAGAATACTCACAGGAAATGAGCAGAGAAAAGAAGATGCTGTCAGTCCAGATGAAAATTATTTAAGGGAGGATGTGCTTGATTTGCTAGAGTTGGGTAGACATATTAAGATAGATGAAAGAAATAGATTACAGAAAGTAAGTAAGACCCAAAATGTTAGAATATTGGTAAAACAGAACACTGTAATCATGACTATAAAGAGAAATTTGTATGAAATAAGAGAAATAAATAAAATATATTACAGTGCAGCTAAACTAATAATGGATAAAGTGTTACCGCAAAAACATAGAATAACAAAAGGAAAGATGAGAACAAGGAAAATGCCACTGAGTAGAGAAAACTATAAAGCAATTAAAACAAGGAGAGTCACTGTTAGAAGAGTATACAAAAAAGAACAGTTCATGAAAAATACTTAAGAAAGACAGACATGATAATATCAAAGCACTGCATCAAAACAGACCAGGATTATCATACACCGTTGCCAATAATAAATTAGAAATATCAGCATGGGCAGAAAAATGTATAAGATACGCAGATACATGTAAAGGAAGAATAAGCACCTCACTGATGACCCAAAAAGATTTTATAGAGCACTGGGAAACAAAGTCATAGGAACAGAAGCACCACAAAAAGAAAAAAAAAAATAGACACAGTTTGGAGAAGTATTTCTGAAGACCCTGTTGAATATAACAAAAATGCTGAATGGAAAGAAGAATTAAAAGAAACTGTAAAGATCTCTAATATAGAGGATATGAAACAGGATGAAGTAACAGCCAGAGAAATTGAGAAAAAATAAGAAAAGCTCCTAGCTAGAAAACCACAAGCTTGGATGCAGAACTTAACTTCTGGCAAAAAGTATTAACATTTTTACACAGAGATTTAGCCTTGAGTTAGAATTACTTGGTCCCTGTTGAAATGTTGGTATTCATAATGCCAAATGTCAACAGAATGAAAAAAAAAAAGATTGAAAATCCAGGAGAAGAGTAAATTTCGAAAATCTCTCTTCTTTTTTAAACTTCTCTTTTGCATTAGGGCAAGCTGCCTGCATTACCCACACACCCCAGACTTATATATATCAACTACAAGAACATCATGCCTTGGAAAAAAAGGAATATTTGGGAAATGGCATCTTGTACTTAATATATGTAAGTCTATTATTTTTCAACTATTCGGTCCCTGTGTTTCAGGACTTAGTCTTGTGGGTCCAGACATTTCAAATGGTTAGTGAATTACTTATATGCACATCCTGAACAGGCACCAATCTGATTAACAACAGGAAAAATGATACTCCTCCTTATGGGAGTAGGGACGGTGGCCTAATCAGGTAGGGAGGGTGGCCTAATGGTTAAGGTGTTTGCCTTAAAAACACAAGGTGCAGGGTTTGAGTCTCACAAGGAATGATTGGCTAGGCTTAAAATGGCTCAAAAGGGCAGTTAGCTTAGTACTAACCTATGAACCTATGGGTGAACCTGCAAGCCACCCTAAGAATTACAGAACAATAACTTGCCTTCTGAAGTTTATATAATCTATATGCTGGAACTGGTGCAGAGTCTGTAATCATTTAGGAAAAAAAATAATTTATGGCAATAACACAAAAGTGTAACAAAATAAAGTAATATGGAACAAAAGATCATTTGTTGCTGCATACAACCATAGGAGAGAGTTTTAAAAAGCAATAGAATTTAAGTATGGCATTGATAGATTACAAAAAAGCTTATGACAGCATCCCATATTCATGGATAAAGGAATGCTGATAGCTGTGTAAGATACACCCTTCTTTTTCTGGCTGCTCCTGTAAGGGGTCACCATAGCAGATCACTGGCCTGTAGAACAAGTGGCAATAGTGTTTTATGGTGTTGAGTTGCCAGCCTAGCACTCAACCTTCCTCAGGAAGCATACACACACACATACACCTACGGCCAGTTTAGAATGTCCAATCCATTTACAGCATGTCTTGGGAATGTAGGAGGAATCCAGAGCTCCCATAGGAAAGCCATGTGGACACAGGGAAGACATGCAGACTCTGCACAGAAGGCACCTATGCTGAGAATTGAACCAGAGAATCTGTTGCTGTGAGGCAACAACACTAACTGCTGCCCCACTGTGCCACCTATAAGATGCATCCTACATTAATCAATTATATTACATGAAACAGTGGCAAACTACTTTGCAGTTGAAACATGACAGAGCAAATTATTATCCCAGAGTAAAAATCAAGTAGGGATATTTTAGAGTGATTCTTTGCCACTGTTGTTGTCTTTTTTTTATTTTGTTCTTAACCCATTAAGTTGTTTACTTAATAGATTAGACTATGGTTACAAGTTAGCACCCATATTCCCTGATACGGGTTGGCAGGGTGGCTTAATGGTTAAGGCTTTTGCTTTACAAACACAAGGTGCAAGGTTTGAGTCTCCCAAGGGATAATTGGCTAGGCTTAAAAAATGGCTCACAAGGGCAGTTAGCCTAATACTAATCTATTAACCTAATCTATGAACATATGAAACCAACCTTGCTTAAAGATTTCTCATATGCTTTTTCTGGATGACGTAAAACTGTATAGTTAATCAGATGAGGAATTAAAAGCATAATTATAAAAGGTAAAAACTTTCTCAGAAAATATAAGGATGACATTTGGTCTTGATAAATGTGAAAAAGCAACATTTAAAGAAGGAAAGCTGCAGCACCAAGAAAACATCAATATGGGACAACAATGTGAAATAAAGGAACTTGAGCAGGAGGGAGAGTATATAACCATTTGAGAATAGATGAAGGATCAACAGTAAATTATGAACAGATGAGAATAAGACTTAGTAGGAATACATTAGAAGACTAAAAGTAATATTGAAAGCTGACATGACATCTAGGAATAAAGTCCAAGCTATAAATGAATTTGCTCTTCCTTTTCTAACTTACAGTTTTGGGGTGGTGGACTGGCCCCAAAAAGAAATGGCTAAACTGGGAATGAAAACAACAAAAATGCTTCATGCTTATCAAATGATATATAAAAATCAGTGTATACCAAGATTATATAGTCCTTACTCTGAAGGAGGTATGGACCTCCTCAAAATTGATTACACATATAGATCTGCAGTCATTGGACTGCATACATAGCTGCTAACCTCATCAGATCCAAACAAAGTGAAAGTTATAAACATGAGGAGAAGAAGTCTAAGATGACATATTTGCTTATTTTGGCAGTATCATTTTGGTATCAAAGAGGAATGGAAATCAAACCAGAAGTAGGCAAAAATCAGACACAACTAAATGTGCAAAAAAAAGAAAGAATATAAAGAAAATAATCTGATGAGAAGGAATGAAAATTAAAAATCCATTAATATAGAGGCAGGCAGAGTGATCTGCTGGAAAACCTCATGTTGAACAATATTTGAGGCAAGAATGGTTATGTAGGGGTGAATTGAAACCAAGAGTTGAAAGGCTAATGGCAGCCCAGGATAGTAGACTATTTACATGTTGGTTTACAAAGTCCATTGAAAAGGCTGGAGAAACAGACAAGTGCAAGTTCTGTAAAACAGAACTGGAAACCATTGCACATCTTGTTGCTGAGTGTGATATACTCATGGCAGAAGACTGCTGCACTGGGGGTTGTGCAAACACCACAATATATCACATATGATCACCCATTGCCAACAGTTCAAAAATAGATGCGTGACAAACAGATATAGTAGTCCATGAAAAAAAGGAGAAAAGTAGCACTTATCATTGAAATTGCTATGATTACAGTATCTTAGGTATAGAGATATACAAAGTCATAAAATTCCAGTGTTTGCAGGCAGAAATGAGAGCAATATAGAAGAAATATATCCAGACAGTTCTAATAGTAGCAGGAACAATAGGTCTAATAAAAAAGAATTTGATGTCATATTGAGATATGCTACCAGTACATGTAATTCCATATGAATTAAAGAAGGAGTCAGTTCTGGGCACATTGTGGGTGATGAAAAGGGCATTCTTGGCTTACATGAAAAACTGAAACCATACCAAATTTCTCAACTCTAATCGTACCCTGGCAAAGAAACAGGGTTCATTCCTGTCATGCTATTAGAAACCCAAAAGACTTGGAGAAATTAAACTGAGGAAGGCTTTTCTAACTACTGTGGTGTCAGAATTGCTAAAAGATAAGGAATTATCAAAAGGAGTGCCTACATCTCTTATGACAGTGTCTGATTGGATGGCTATGTCACCTATATACTACAGAAAAATGATTTTCTTTTCCAGAATTACAGTGGATATAAAATGTTTGCATACTCCTGTTAAAATGCTATGTTTTTGTGATATAAAAAAATGAGACCACAATATATAATTTCAAAACTTTTCCCACCTTTAATGTGACCTATAGCCTGTACAATTCAACTGAAAAACAAACAAATCTGTTAGGGGAAAATATAAAAAATAAAAAATGTACAATAAACTAGTTGCGCAAGTGTGCACATCCTTAAACTAATGCTTTGTTGAAGCACCTTTTGATTTAATTACAGCATTCAGTCTTCTTGGTAGGAGTCTATCAGCATGGCACATCTTGACTTATTGTCCACTCTTCCTTGCAAAAGTGCTCCAAATCTGTCAGATTGCAAGGGCATCTCTTCTGCACAGCCCTCTTCAGGTCACACCACTGATTTTCTATTGGATTTAGGTCCAGGCTCTGGCTGGGCCATTCCAAAACTTTAACTTTCTTCTGGTGAAGCCATTCTTTGTTGATTTGGATGCATGCTTGAGGTCATTGTCATGCTGAAAGGTGAAATTCCTCTTCATCTGCAGCTTTCTAGCAAACTCTAGCAAACTCCTGAAGATTTTGGGCCAAAAGTGATTGATATTCGGAACTGTTCATAATTCCCTCCACCTTCACTAAAGCCCCAGTTCCAGCTGAAGAAAAGCAACCCCAAAGCATGATACTGCCACCACCATGCTTCACTATGGGAATGGTCTTCTTTTGGTGATGCGAAGTGTTGTTTTTGCGCCAAACGTACCTTTTGGAATTGTGGCCAAAAAGTTCCAACCTTGGTCTCATCAGACCATAACACATTTTCCCACATGCTTTTCGGAGATTTGATGTATTGTTTTACAAATTTTAGCCAGGCCTGGATGTTTTTCTGTGTAAGAAAAGGTGGGTCTATATTACGTGATCGAATATTTAGTTAATCGAATAACTAAATGTTGATCACTAAACATCGAAGACCCAAAACCGCAAATGGCAGTTTCCACTCAGGGAAACAAGTTGTTTGGCCATTACGCAGATTTTGCCCTGTTTGGAATGTGGAGCAATCTTGGAGTTGGTATATTTAGTTGGGGGGGTGGGGGGACGCCATTTGTGTTTATTGTTTTTTTTTTTTTTTTTATATAGGACAACGGCATTGTTTCCCTGTTTAGAAACTGCCATTTGCGGTTTTGGGTCTTCGACGTTTAGTGATCAATGTTTAGTTATTCAATTAACTAAACATTCGATCACATAATATAGACCTGAAAAGGCTTCCATCTTGCAACCCTACCCCATAGCCCAGACATATGGTGAATACGGGAGATTGTTGTCACATGTAGTACACAACCAGTATTTGCTAGAAATTCCTGCACCTCCTTCAGTGTTGCTGTAGGTCTCTTGGCAGCCTCCCTGACCATTTTTTACTTGTCTTTTCATCAAGTTTGTAGGGGTGTCCAGTACTTTGCAATATCACTGTTGTCCCATATTTTCTCCACTTTTTGATGACTGCCTTCACTGTGTTCCATGGTATATCCAATGCTGTGGAATTTTTTTGTACCCTTCTCCTGACTGATACCTTTCAACAGTGAGATCCCTTTGATGCTTTGTAAGCTCTCTGTGAACCATGGCTTTTGCTATACCAGGTAACTGAGTAAATGTCAAGAAAATCCTACTAGGACAGCTATGCTTTCTTTAGGGTTAATCTGAGTCTCTTTAATTGATGGCAGGTGTGTACACAAGAAGACTGAATGTGATAATTAAATCAAAAGGTGCTTCAACAAAGTATTAGTTTAAGGGTGTACACACTTATGCAGCCAGCTTATTTGTTTTTTATTTTTTTCCCCTAACAGATTTGTTTGTTTTTCAATTGAATTGTACAGGTTATAGGTAACATTAAAGGTGGGAAAAGTTTCAAAATGATTTATTGTGGTCTCATTTTTTATATTGCAAATACCTGGCATTTTTAACAGGGGCATGTAAACTTTTTTATATCCACTACAACTGTATTCCATCTTATTAGATTTAGTTTGTGACCACTGTCCTCCAGCGCAATAGGGTAACAAAAGAAAGTCATCTGGAACAAAAAAATAATTTCTTGCTTCATAAAATTATAGTAGAAAGTTGTAAAAAGGGAAAATATTAACTATGGCATGGATAGATTACAGAAAAGGATATGGCAGCACTTCACATTCATGAATAAATGATACAAACAGTATAACTCAGGTTGGAACAACTGTCAGTTAGGGGAAGATGGAATAACACCTTCCAATTTATTATCTTCAGCTAACTTAGATAGCCATAAGCCAGATGTGCTGGCCTGAAGGTCTGAGAAATAAATACCAAGTAGGAAAGAGCCCAAGACTGAGTCATGTCACATACCACTGGTAAATATTTTGCTTTCAGAAGTGGCATCTGCACCTCTAGCCGCATGATTTCTGTCAGACAACCAGTGAGCCAGTCATCTCACAACTTAAGGATTCATACTCAGATTTACAAGTTTGTCAGAAATTCTTGCACTGGGATTACTGTCAAAGACTTTGGCTTGACAAAACCAAATTGATGATGGTCCAGGGTTAACAGATTTTCAATGATAAATGCAGAGTCAGGCTCAAGGAGTACATTTCATTGGGACGGACTTGATTTCATTACGATTTCTGAAGTATGTGGGAAACTGCAGCAGATAATCACACTGGAGGATGTGCATGTTTATAATTTTAGTGTCTGCACAGGAATATTCTAATGGAGTGGATATAGCAAAGCAAAGCACCTTAGTTTCCCCTACTGAAACCATTCTTATTAACAATGGAAAACATTTATGCACCCCATAGCGGGGTTAACCACAGAGAAAACTGAAGTTCTTTTTGTCTTTTCGTTTCAATTTCCTTGAAGAGATATGTAGTATTTCTTTACAGTTTCTACTTCAGCTCAAATGTGTCTACCATCCTCAAGAACTAAATGCAGATCTCTGTGAAACTGTAACCCCCACTAGGACAGGATTGTCACCAGAATTTCAAAAGGTGAATTTGGCTGCTGTTGACAATATCTTCTTTGCTGCAGATGATGGATGAGGGCTATAATATGGCATGGTAGGCCTAAACAAAAACAGATTGTATGTATAGTAACCACCAGGCACAGGAGTAAAATGGAAGTGTGGAAGCCAGTAACAAAATGAGCATTGGCACTCCCAAGAATAAGCACAATAATGTACTTTTGTACATAAAATTGCAAAATGGAGCTAATGTACCCAAGAGATCAGATGCTGAGAAACCATGTATGTATCCAAAAACAGAAGAAGAGGTTTAGAAAATAACTTCTGTCTGTTGCATATATCTGTTTTGAACTCTTTTCATTTACAAAAAAAGGTGGTACATACATTAACTACTGAAACATAGTGAAGCTATTTAAACAAATAGTAGATAAGCACTGCTGTGAGTCCTAATGTCATCTGCCTGCTGCAGATGGTGGCTTTCAACCAGGGGTGGGAGGTTGGCATAATGGTTAAGCTGTTTACCTTACAGACACAAGATACAAGGTTTGATTCTTGCATGGGGTAATTGACTAAGCTTAAGGCCAGTTAACCTAATATTAATCTATATACAAAGGAAAGTATATTACAAACTTCTCATCAAATAAAACAAGTCAGCTCTGTCAAGGTTCATGAATCAAGTACCATTTTAACCAGGTGGCATTAGTCTCAGTGCTAACTGATTTTGTACTTTCCCCCACTGCTGTGTGGCCATAGAGTTGTTAAATATACTTTTGGGGATTGGGAGGGTGTTACCTTACATGGGACTGCAGAACAGCATGTGCTCCTTGCAAAATAATATCCTTATGTTCACTAGAACTTGTTTCACTGATCTTACTTTGAGTAAATGGCATTTTGCTGAAACCACCTTTGGCAAGCCAATATGAATACCCCACCAGCTTCTTAAAAAAAGAGGACCCATTAAATGTCTGGTGGTTTTGCTCTGTGAGTGTCTCATGCATGTTTGACTAGCACTAACACAGAAGGTTCATGGAGAGAGGATTACATGTGTGATTATATATGAGACTTGCTACTAATTCATATACTGCATGTTAGTTCATGTTTTAGAGAAGTTCACATCAGAAAAGACTATGGCAAACCTGAAATACTCCATTGCATCTTACTGTGGAGAAGGAATTCTTACATAGGACCTTTGCGTAATAAATGAATCATGAGAAAAAACCCATAATATTCAAAACTGCAAGAAAAAAACTCTCACTTGATTTCCCTGAAAGTTTTCTCAGCATCATCAGCAGGCCCCCACTGATGTGCTGTGTCCTCCACTGAATATAGCTTATGGAACACCATTCTAAAATATGATGAAGATGGCATTCATTTGAAAAACCAACTTGAACATTACATAGCAGAAGTAGACACAAATTGTCTAGCTTTGAGTCTAGCACTCTAGTCAGAATTTTTGGCTCACAATGAATTAAAAAAACTGTTACAAGGATGCCTGCATTTGATCTCTACCAATTGCCAGGATTCAGATGCCAAATAATAATGACATCAGATAAGTAGACTTGAACTGCATACACCTTACACATAAATTGAAATAATTTCCTAAGTGTGGTTGTGAGAGGGAATATTTTTATGTATGACATGTTTATGCAAAAATGGATAAGTCATCCATACCTGGGTCTGTTTCAAGAACTAGGGAGTTGATTGATGCTTTTACTTCTTCCAGCTAATGGAGCATTGTCAAGTCTCTTCAAGCCAATATAGCCTACGTGTTCTTTAAAGTGTACTGCTGATATTAATAGGTACATCACTACACCCGCTGAGTTAAGTACCAAGATATATTTCAGTAACTATGAGCCCTTTTTATGTGGAGCATTTTGCTTTTTATTAAAATATGACCCAGATAAGTTTAATGTCCCCCTTGGTGACTTTAATGGACAACTATCTGGGAATGCTCAGTGGTGCATACATTAAAGTCTATGGACACTTCTCATGCTTTTCCTTAAAAATGTTACAAGGGTTAAAGTTTACTGATTATTTTCAGTAGCATGAGCAGAAGAAAAATGTAAGTCTTACAAGTATTTTCTAACTAAGGAGAAAGTAAAAAAGAGATATACTTGTGGGACAAAAATACTGTTTGGCACCTTATACACCACATGCGATAGTGCAAAGCTAAGATAATAAATATTAAAAAAGCCGATCAGGATTTGTGGAAGCCTGTGGAAAGGCTACACATTTTTCAGTAATGTACTAAACATTCTGATATTTTCTAGGATGGATAATCATCCCCCATATTCCCTATGACTAGGTCCATAATAGCAAGTGCATCACTATTGTTACAGAAAGCACTTTTTTTCTTTTTTTTCCCTCAAAGTGTGTGAATTTTGTTTAAGTTCATATTAGTTGTGTTGGTGTTCACTGTGCATTAGATTACAGATGTAGATATATATATATATATATATATATATATATATATATATATATATATATATATATATGGTTCTACTTGATATGGTCGACAGTTCATATAGTCGAAACTCATTTGGTCGATGGCTCATTTGGTCGACAACCAGTATTCAAGGCACTTAACAGGGATTTGCCCCCCTCCCCAATGTTGTGCGACCCTGGAGTTGAAATATATATATATATATATATATATATATATATATATATATATATATATATAGTTGGGGGGGTGTTTAAAATGTTTAATTTTTGTTGTATTTTCATGTTTTAAAGACTATTAAATGAATATTAGTGGGGGGGGCTTCACCCCCCCACCCCCCATTGGGGGGGCTGTGCCCCCCCCCACACACACCCCTAACTATATATATATATATATATATCAACTCCAGGGTCACACAACTTTGGGGAGGGGGGAAAATCCCTGTTAAGTGCCTTGAATACTGGTTGTCGACCAAATGAGCCATCGACCAAATGAGTTTTGACCATATAAACTGTCGACCATATCAAGTAGACCCATATATATATAAATATATATATATATATATATATATATATATATATATATATATTCAAGTCTCTGTAAGTTTAATTATTGTACATCCTTTGCATGCGTACAGTGTCTGTGTTACAGCCTCATATATGGTCATTCATTCATTCACTCATTCATTTATTTATTTACTAGCTGTACCCGGCCACGCATTGCTGTGGCTCAGTCTGGTTAAATGGAAAAGAAAGAAAAGAGAAAGCGCACGTTTCTAATATGTTTAATTTCACAATGCTTGTGGGTATACAATATTTTTTGTTGTTCCATTGTCTGTGCAGATATAGAGATTGTCTGGTTTGCCGACTCTAGAACACGCAACATATAATTGTCCATGTGAGAAGCAATGCGTGTGTAGATCTAAACTGCACAGTTCTAAAGATTGGCCCTGGGCTTTGTTGATGGTGATTGCAAATGCCAATCAAATTGGGAATTGCAATCTCTTAAATTGAAATGGCATATCCTTTGGAATCATAGGAATGCGAGGAATGAGGACATCTTCACCTTTGAAAAGTCCTGTCAAGATTGTTGCTTCTATGACGTTGCTCATTAATTTTTTTACTGCAAGTCGTGTGCCGTTGCAAAGCTTTGGCTGTTTGATATTTCGCAACATGATAATTGGCACGCCGATTTTCAATTGCAGTACATGCGGTGGCATCCCTGGCAGATCGAGTGAATTCAAAAATTCTGTTGGATAGTTAACCGCTTCATCTGCTTCCACAACAGTGTCGACGGACTTGTATGTGACTGCCTCACTTTGAATGTTAGACTGAATAATATTGGTAAGTTCGTAGATGTCTTTGTTCTTGGCCAGAAGAATAGCTTGTTCAGTCAGCCAATCGTGATTCTTATAATTGGTTTGAATATTGGGAAATACTTTTTCAACCAATTCTTCTTTTGACGTCACTAAATTGCAGAAGTTATGAGGCAATGAAATTCGTCCTGAGGTCAGATCAACCGGCACCTTTCTGTTCCCAATTTCCAGCAATTGATGTGAGAATATCTCAGCTGATCGATCGTTTTGCAGCTCGACATGCATATTTGTAGTTAATTTTAACGTCTTTACATGTTGCCACAAAGTAGAGTATTTCAGGCAAGCATTATGTCGATCAAGGAGAACGAAGCAGATCTGAAGCTGCAGAATGCGATCACCATGCTCGCAACCGTGCATCCTCAAGTCTGGCTGCACGTCGCTCTTCTGCTTCCTCAGCACGTATTTGAGCCATTCATTGTCTGTTTCACTCGTTCGCTGATGCCCGTTCTTCCACAGTTTGATTTGCAATTACTCGTCGCACTGCTTCCGCTCCGCGAGTACGACCTAAGTTTGATCTTCTGCGAGGCATTATTTGGATGAACTAAAGCAGATCGATTGCACTGAAAAAGAAGTAAGAAAGTTATAACAAAAACATATAAAATTGCATATTTGTATACAAATATATAGAATCCATAATAGGTATATAAAAACACGCGCATATTCGAATGCAACATGTGACATCTATATAATAGTAGGTATATAAAAACACGCGGGTATTCGAATGCAACATTGTATGAAAATTTCAAAGCAATCTGTGAAGAACTTTCGGAGATTTAAGATTTTGAACAAACGAACATTTACATTTTTATTTATATAGATTAGCATGAAAGTAAGACTATATCAATAATGACTCCTTTTTAGGTTAGGGCCTGTGGAGAAAAACAACATTTATAGATAAAACAATTACATAGACTATACAGATTACACAATGTTTACATTTGGTACAAAAGTAAAGGAGAATAGTTATATTATATTGAAAGATGGTGTTTTAACATACTCAGCCACTGTAGTTTAAAGATGTGTTAACAGTGGAAAAAAACTTTTAAGATCTGTAAACAAAACAACATCACATAAAGCAGACATAGGGCAGTCATTATTTGGACAGCATAAATGATCATTAGTTGATTTTAATGGAACTGGAGACATTGTATATATATATATGTATATATATATGTATATATATATATATATGTATATATATATATATATATATATATATATATATATATATATATATATATATATAGCAAACCTGAATAATGTATGTGTTATTTAAGAATATCATGAGAAATATTGCATGGAGGAGAAAGATTTTAGTTGTTCTGAAGTTTAGCAGTTGTGATGAATGGTTATAACTGATTAGGTTTATACTTCCCTGTAACTATTGTTTCGGCATAGAATGAGTATATTTGATATTTGTTACAATGTTACAGCTTTGACCTATGGTGTAGATTAGTAGATTAAGCAATTGGATAAAGTGTATTTGGTATTTAGCTTGAAGAATGTAGGAAGAGATGGGAATGTACAAGACTGAAATTGAAGGAAGTAGTTCTTTTACAAGTAGGAGCTATGTGGGTCAGATTGGAAAGACAGGAGCATATTTTGAGAATAGGAGGCGAGTTCTGAGTTTTGCCTTGAAAAGCTTGGAGTATGTGATTTGTCTTATCTGATAGGACATAGAGTTTTAAAGATAGGACAGTATAGAGAACATTGCCATGTCTAGTGGATTATGTTGCCACTTGGTCAAGGTATTGATGGCTATCTTTTTGCTTGAATATCTAAAACCTTGGGTCATATGGATACCATCTTATGTTAAAGATAGCCCAGATTTTTAAGTAAAATTAAGGGCATCATTTGGGAAGATGATATGTACTGGCTTAGTCTAGATGTTACAAGTCTATATACTAGTAATAGGCATGATATAGGCATTGAGTCACTGTTACATTTTTAGGAGATACACCCATTATGTGGTGGAATTATTGTTTCTTTGCTTTGAAAAACAATTTTTTTTAAAAATTCAATGGGGATATCTTCCACCAGTTGCAAGGGACAGCCATGGGGGCTTCTTTTGACCCCATGTACACAAATTTGGTTATGGCCAAGATTGAGTTAGATAATATATATAGACATAAGTTTTTTTTGTGTCTCATGTGGTCAAATAATTTCGTTACATTGACAATTTAATATTTCTATGTAAAGGGGGTTGTGAGAATGTTGAAGCTTTTATTCAAGACATCCAAGTTGATAATTTTGGTTTCAAATTTGATGGTATCCAAGTGGGTGATTGTATTGCATATTTGGATATTAACCTTAAGGGGAAGATTGATGAGCTTATTATAACAACTATACACAGGAAATTTGAAAATGTTAATTCTTTTTTGTATGGTAGTCACTGCCACCCAACACATTTAATTTCTATGATACCATACTAGGAATTTTTATATATAGAAAAATGTTGTAGTGGAGAAAAAGATTTATATGAGGAAATGTGTAGAACAGCTGAAATGTTCATTAGTAGGGGATATGATGTAAACAAGGTTATTGAAGCTGGATGCAGAATATTTCATAAACGTTATGGTAATACCCCTGAAAAAGTTAATGTTGTAAGCAATGAAAGAAGAGAGGAATTGAATATTTATAATAAACAAGATAGTCATGGTAGAGAGGTTTATTTTGTGACCACTTATAACATTTTAACCGAATGAATTATTTTTGAAGTTAAACATTATTGGCTGTTACTATTAAGAGATAAAAATTTGGTGAAAATGTTATTTAAAAATATTCAAATATCATATACGAGAGGGAAGAATTTGTCAGACATGCTGGTGCATAAAGACTTCATTCCACTGGATGCTGTCATGTATAATGAGGTAGCTTTGAATAGACGCACATATGCTTGTAAGAAATGTTGTATTTGTAAATTCAGTTAGAAAGTTGAATATTATTAATGGAATGTATTTTTTTCATATGGAATTTATAATTGCAATACTAAGAGTGTTATATATTTATTGAAATGTGACTGTGGGTTATATTATGTGGGTGAAATTGTTAGATCTTTTAAAAAATGTATACAATAACATGTCAGGGATATAGTTAATGAGAGAATGGATAGCCTTTTGGATGCACACTTTAAGTATACAGCACATCAGGGACATAGTTAATGAAAGAATGGATAGCCCTTTGGGTGCACACTTTAAGTATAGATCACATCAGGGACATAGTTAATGAGAGAATGGATAGCCCTTTGGGTGCACACTTTAAGTATAGAGCACATCAGGGACATAGTTAATGAGAGAATGGATAGCCCTTTGGGTGCACACTTTAAGTATAGAGCACATCAGGGACATAGCTAATGCGATAATGGATAGCCCTTTGGGTGCACACTTTAAGTATAAAGCACATCAGGGACATAGTTAATGAAAGAATGGATAGCCTTTGGGTGCACACTTTAAGTATAAAGCACATCAGAGACATAGTTAATGAGAGAATGGATAGCCCTTTGGGTGCACACTTTAAGTATAGAGCACATCAGGGACATAGTTAATGAGAGAATGGATAGCCCTTTGGGTGCACACTTTATGTACAGAGCACATCAGGGACATAGTTAATGAGAGAATGGATAGCCCTTTGGGTGCACACTTTAAGTATAAAGCACATCAGGGACATAGTTAATGAGAAAATGGATAGCCCCTTGGGTGCACACTTTAAGTATAAAGCACATCAGGGACATAGTTAATGAGAGACTGGATAGCCCTTTGGGTGCACACTTTAAGTATAAAGCACACCAGGGACATAGTTAATGAGAGACTGGATAGCCCTTTGGGTGCACACTTTAAGTATAGAGCACATCAGGGACATAGTTAATGAGAGAATGGATAGCCCTTTGGGTGCACACTTTAAGTATAGAGCACATCAGGGACATAGTTAATGAGAGAATGGATAGCCCTTGGGGTGCACACATTAAGTATACAGCACATCAGGGACATAGTTAATGAGAGAATTGATAGCCCTTTGGGTGCACACTTTAAGTATAGAGCACATCAGGGACATAGTTAATGAGAGAATGGATAGCCCTTTGGGTGCACACTTTATGTACAGAGCACATCAGGGACATAGTTAATGAGAGAATGGATAGCCCTTTGGGTGCACACTTTAAGTATAGAGCACATCAGGGACATAGTTAATGAGAGAATGGATAGCCCTTTGGGTGCACACTTTAAGTATAGAGCACATCAAGGACATAGTTAATGAGAAACTGGATAGCCCTTGGGCTGCACACTTTAAATATAGAGCACATCAGGGACATAGTTAATGACAGAATGGATAGCCCTTTGGGTGCGCACATTAAGTATAGAGCACATCAGGGACATAGTTGATGAGAGAATGGATAGCCCTTGGGGTGCACACTTTAAGTATAGAGCACATCAGGGACATAGTTAATGAGAGAATGGATAGCCCTTGGGGTGCACACTTTAAGTATAGAGCACATCAGGGACATAGTTAATGAGAGAATGGATAGCCCTTTGGGTGCACACTTTAAGTATAGAGCACATCAGGGACATAGTTAATGAGAGAATGGATAGCCCTTTGGGTGCACACTTTATGTATAGAGCACATCAGGGACATAGTTAATGAGAGAATGGATAGCCCTTTGAGTGCACACTTTATGTATAGAGCACATCAGGGACATAGTTAATGAGAGAATGGATAGCCCTTTGGGTGCACACTTTAAGTATAGAGCACATCAGGGACATAGTTAATGAGAGAATGGATAGCCCTTTGGGTGCACACTTTAAGTATAGAGAACATCAGGGACATAGTTAATGAGAGAATGGATAGCCCTTTGGGTGCACACTTTAAGTATAGAGCACATCAGGGACATAGTTAATGAGAGAATGGATAGCCCTTTGGGTGCACACTTTAAGTATAGAGCACATCAGGGACATAGTTAATGAGAGAATGGATAGCCCTTGGGGTGCACACTTTAAGTATAGAGCACATCAGGGACATAGTTAATGAGTGAATGGATTGCCCTTTGGGTGCACATTTTAAGTATAGAGCACATCAGGGACATAGTTAATGAGAGAATGGATAGCCCTTTGGGTGCACACTTTAAGTATAGAGCACATCAGGGACATAGTTAATGAGAGAATGGATAGCCCTTTGGGTGCACACTTTAAGTATAGAGCACATCAAGGACATAGTTAATGAGAAACTGGATAGCCCTTGGGCTGCACACTTTAAATATAGAGCACATCAGGGACATAGTTAATGAGAGAATGGATAGCCCTTGGGGTGCACACTTTAAGTATAGAGCACATCAGGGTCATAGTTAATGAGTGAATGGATTGCCCTTTGGGTGCACATTTTAAGTATAGAGCACATCAGGGACATAGTTAATGAGAGAATGGATAGCCCTTTGGGTGCACACTTTATGTATTTTCATGCATCTAATCCAGACTGTTTGAGAGCAACTGTTTTAGAACAGGTTAACTTGTCCTTGGGAGAATGTGATGTTAAAATAAATTGTTGTATAAAGAAACATCATTTATCCTAAAGTATAATACTTTGGAACCAAATGTCCCAAATAAAGAATGTAATTGAAAGTTTGTAATTATATAATTGAATATTAATTATTTTATTGGGTGTATTATATAAACCAGTGAATTTTAGTGTTTGTTACTCTTAGAAGGCTGTTGTTGAGCTGAAGCGCTAAGTCTTGGTAATAAATTTCTTCTTTGTGTCTGTGACCTTCTGGTTGTTTTTATTATTTTCCTCTGAAAAGCTGTTTCATGTATTTGGTATTTAGAATGAAGAGAGTAGGAAAAGATGGGAATGTACAAGATTGAAAAAGAAGGAAGTAGTTCTTTTTCAAGTAGAAGCTAGGTGGGTCAGATTGGAAAGACAGGAGCATATTTTGAGATTAGGAGGTGAGTTCTGATTTTTGCCTTGAAAAGCTTTGAGTATGTGATTTGTCTTATCTAAAGGGACAGAGAGTTTCAAAGATTAGGATAGTATAGAGAACACTGCCATGTCTAGTGGATTATTTTGCCACCTGGACAAGTTATTGATGTTTGGATCTAAGGGTTCTGAGTGGGAAATGCCAGGTCAATAGTCAGATATTGGCTTGGTATCTTTCCGTCTGATGAAGTATATAATATACTTATTTGAGTTGATTAAAAATTAGCAAGTCCAGCTAAGTTGGCTGAGAGCAGAGTAATGGTGAGTTTTACATATGAGTTTAATTGCAATTCTAGCAGTTTTATTATCGCATTCTTCTAGTTTTCCTAGGAGGGATGAAAGAACATTTGCTAGGATGCATGAGGCGTATGTGAGGATTGATAGCAGAAATGCTTAGGATGCAATTTTTCTGGAAAGGAGAGAGATAGGGAGATGATCTGTATAGCGCAACTATTTTTACCTTTGTCTTTTTGATTACATTTTAAATACGTAAATTAAATTTCAGTAAATCATCATTAGTAACACATAGTTGCTTGGTATTTGGGACAAGATCAGTTATTGCATTATGTGATTATGTAATTTTGAAAGTTTTTTTTTTGGTCTGAATAGGACTCGGCATAAATAGTAGTATTTCATTTTGTTTCGATCAAGGATCAGGGATACTAAGTAAGGAGTGATTCCATGGAAGAGTAGGTTTGTTGAGTGATATGCTGAAGGGTAACTATATTGGGAGTAGTGCAAATTAGGGTATGGTCATCTGTGTATTGGATGAGTGTGTCATGAGTTATTGCTATGTAGAGGTTATTTATGAATACATTAAAGAAAAGGACCTAATGAGTGACCCCTGTGGGACTCCTATAGTAATAGAAAAGATGAGAGGGATATTTGCCATTTGCCACACTGAGATCTATCATGTAAGTATTATTGGAATCAATTCAGAACCTCAGATGTGAAGCTGATCTCAGTCTATTTAAAAGTTTTGTATGGGAGATGGTGTCACATGCTTTAGAAAGATCTGAGAAAGTTGATGATACACCTTTTCATTTCTATGGTGGCTAATTGTATTTTGGAAGTACAGAAGGGCTGTGATTGTACTATAACAAGGTGTAAAGCTGTGTTGAGTAGAAGCTATTATGTTGTTATCATGGTGCTATCTTATGAGTTGTAAATAGATGCACCTTCCCATTACATTGAATATGGCTGAGAGAATGACTATGGGGTGGATGTCTGATTATCCTACAAATTTCTCACCTTTATGTATTGGTACAATGATATCTTTTTTCCATAGTTTGAGAACATAAGCTTCTGAGACGGATCTATTTATTAAGATGGATGGGAAGGCTATGGCATCTGCACACATTTTCAAAAAGTCTGCAGAAAGTTGATCTGTTGCCAGGGTTCTGGGTTTTAGCTTGGATAGGAGTTTCTTGATAAGATGAGCTGGGACAGAATTAAGAGAGAATATATGGGGGGGTGGGGTTGGGTGGATGGAGAGGAGTGTTTGTCTGGGTCTTGAGCATATTTTATAGCTCCGAAGATGCTGAATTGATTTAATGCAAGTTAAATGTATTTGCAATAATGTTATCTGAGTCAGCTGGGAGTTGGTTGGGTTGGGTTGACTTGCCTGAGCTTAGTAGCTTGTTTAAGGTAGTTCAGTACATTTTTGGTTTATTAAGATTGTTTTGCTGGAGCTAGGTAAGTAGTTCTTTTTGCAATGATGTATTTATTTTTGGACAGATTTCTCAGATGCATTAGTTGTTACTTAGGGTCTGGTTTGTTTTCCAGGTCTTCCAGGTCTTGTCTCTATGTTTTATGAGGGATTTGATATCTTTTGTTAGGCAGTGGTCGAGATTGACTTGACATATTTTCTTCTTACTGGAGCATGGATCTTGTGAATGGAGAGGACAAAGGAAATAAATAATGTACTGCTTGATCTAGATGGAGAGTTTTTAGTGGTGACCAATTCATTTGTCTGAGGGTTGCAGAGAACAAGGTTTGGTTTAGTAAGATTTCTAACTAAGCTAACTGTGACTGGCTTTGATTTTGTTCCCCTCTTGGATGAGGTAGACATGATTATGATCAGATCACTAAGCACAGCTGGAAAGATACCTGTAGCAGAGATTTTGTTAGGGGAATTTGACAGAATCCATCAAAGATAGCTGTTGTTAGCAATCTTAATAAATCCTAATGGGGATTGTACCATTTGGGTAAAGTTGGAAAAATTAATTGATTTAGAGCTTCAGTTAAGTGCAGTCCAATTATAGTTGACATTGTCTATGATGATTTTCTTGTGTGACGTGTTTTGATGTCCCAGAACGGAGAATCTTAAATATATTTAGGAGGGATATATGTAGTTACTATACAGATGGAGGTTTTGGTATTTAATTTTAGAAATGTTACTAGAAGTTCAGCTTTATTAAATGCTGGTACTGTGAGTGGGCAATTGTATATTTCTAATGAGTTAGCATACAGTACTGTCACTCCACCTACTTTTTTGGATATTCTGCCTGATCTTATGATGTTGTACCCATGAGGCAGGATTTCTTCATCTTTAATACTTGGTTCTAGCCAGGTTCCAGTAATGGAAACAATATCAGGTTTATGGGTATTGATCCAAGCATGACATTCCAAAGCCCTGTTTATGAGGCTGTGAATATTTCTGTTAATGATTTTAAGACCAGGCAGCTTGGTTGGGTTTATAGTTCATTTGTTTTGTATTGGATGCAGCAGGCCCAGGGATGAGATAGAAAATGCACGTTACAAGATGGGGGGAAGAGGTATGAGTTTTGGAGAGTACAGAATACAGTATTGTATTGTTGAGGAGTATACTAATGTAGTGACATTGGGGTGCAGAAAGGGAATAAGATAGTGCATGTGTGTTTACTAATGTGGGTATTTCTGAGGGGAGAGCTGTGTAGTGTATTTTTTTAAATCAATTACTTTGCAGTTGAACAGGGTAGCAGTTATATCGCTGTAGTGGCCTGAGTGATGAGGCCTATTATAAGTACGATTGTTATAGGATAAATCTGCTATTTGTTAATAGAAATAGGCAGCTAAATAATGGATATACATGAGCGAGAGAGAGATTAGTATGTTGATAATACTTCCTGATAAGCAGACAATTTATCTATGATGGGTGTAGTTTTTTTTCTTTTTTCTTTTAGTAGGTATTGCTTTTAGTAGTGCTGCAGAGGATTAGAGATGTATTGATAAAGAGTATAATTGCATAACTGAAGGGAAGGTGTGTTTTAAGGAGAGGTGTAGAGCTGATTATCTTTAGTTGTGATGATGTTGTTTAGTGGCTAGCATCTCTCCATTCAGTCATGCTACACATGACTAACATCACTCCCACCGACCCCCATATCTTATAAAGTAATAGACTTTTCACTTGTCCCAGGTGGTGTCTAGTATTACAAAGATTGATTTTTCCTTAGAATAACTGTTGGAACAAGTAAATTATGAGCTGTGCACAGAGAGAAAGAGGGAGAGAGAGACAGTCACACTCTCATGTTTTGCTCTCAGAAGCAGCTGAACCCATAGAACGTCAAGAAGGCAGCATTGCTGACATCATTTGATATTACAGGAGTTGTAACATCCAAATGGATCACTGCATGCAGTTTTAGAAACAATTGGTGAAACTGCATTTTTACACAAATATCCATATTCTATCCTACCGAGACAGGAATTTGTTTTTCCAGAAGCAATTAAAATAATATAAATATATATATATAAAGGAATACATTTCTTATATGAATTATGCCTTCATTTTAAATAAAAAGGATTTATAAATGTCTACAGACAGCAGAATGAAACAGGACGGCTCATTGACCCTTTAAAATATCTGAATAAAGGATAAATTATGACATTGTAGAAGTTCATAGGTTCATAGGTAGGTACTAGGCTATCTGCATGAAGGCATTTATAAGCCTAGCCAGAATGTGTTGGCTTATGCCCCTTACATTAGTCCCCTGTGCCTCTGTCCAGCAGAGCCACTGAAGTAATCCCCAGGGTAAACTTTCTGTTTCTCATCCACTTGTCAAGGTTTCTCTTGAAGAGTGTTAGCGAGGAGTTCTGCCTAATGTAGACTGGAATCTTGTTCCAAAGCATGGAAAGTCTCTGAGACAGGAATCTATCCATCCAGCACATCCTATTTATTGTTGTGGTGAGGTTTAGATCCCCAGAGCATGTGGCTCTAAGGGATATGGTTTTCTTTAGGTGTAGAATGTCCATCAATTCTGGGTTGAACATGTATGTCAGGCAGAGATCACCTCTGAGTAGCCGGTATACAACCGAGTACAGCTGGAGTTTCTTCAGTCGAGCTGCACAGGGCATCTGTTTGAGGCCAGTGATCCTCTTGGTGAGGTACTTCTGTGGTCTTTCCAGCTGCTGCAGGTGTCTTTTAAGGTACATCCTAAATGGAGCATTGTACTCTATGATGGGTCTGATGAGGGATGAGTAGAGAGGCACAATGACCTCTTTTGATCTGGATGTGAACCCTTTTATGATTAGGTGGGCCACATAGAAGGATTTTCTAACCACTTTGGCAATGTTATTATCAAAGGAGAGATTACTATCTACTTGGGTCCCCAGATCCCTTATTACATCTTCCATATTTAGGGGACTACCACCTATGTGGCAGTTTGTGGGTACTTTGATTTTTTCCAAAGGGGATGATTATGGACTTATTTAGCTTGAGGCCATGATTTTGAAACCAGGTATCCATCTCAATGAGACCCTTTTGGAGGATGTCTGTGTCAGCAGGAGAGTCAATTATAGTCCCTAGTTTGCAGTCGTCTGCGAACTTGATCAGCCATAGTCCTCCTGTGCTTGCCTGTACCTCTGAGAAATATATGCTGAACAGGAGGGGTCTTAGGACTGAGCCCTGGGGAACATCACTTGTACCCGGTTTAGAATCGGACCTAGCTCCTGCACCTCTCACCATGTGGGTTCTGTCTGTAAGCCAGTCGGCAACTCATCTTGTGATGTAGAGGTTTATGTTCAGGCTGGTTAACTTGTCTATAATACCAGAATGGGGACTGGTGTCGAAGGCCTTTGTGAGGTCTAGGTAGGCTGTGTATACCACCTTTCCCTCATATATAGCCTTGGTAACTGTCTCAAAGAAGTCCATCAGATTTAGGAGGCATGATCTGCCCTTAACAAAGCCAAACTGGCTAGGGTCCAATGTTTGGAGGTTCCCAATGTCTCTGTTAATGAGTTCCATAATGATGCGCTCCATAGCCTTGCAGATGAAGCTAGTCAGGCTTATAGGGCAATAGTTCCCGGGGTCTGTTGTGGCTCCACCTTTTGGAGCAGAATAACTGTTGCTGTGCGCCACTCTATGGGTATGTAGCCTGTGGAGAGGCTGAGTTTGAACAGTGTGTTTAGGTGAGGGGTTAGTTCATCTTTGAGCTTGTGTAGGACACAGCCTGGGACACCGTCCGGTCCCATTGATGCTGTGTTCTTGGCTTTGGTGAGGGCTGCTTTAACCTGAGTGACTGTGATTTCAGGGGCTCTATATTCTTCTGATATGATTATGGGCCCTTTTGGGGGTGAGAGGGGAGTGAAGTTTGCACTGAACCTGTCTGCCAGGATGTTGGCAATAACAGTCGGTTCAGTGTATTTTGTCCCATTCTGCACTAACTCTGAGCAGATCTGGGCATTGCCACTAAGATTCTTGACATAGCTAAAGAATGCCTTGTGGTTATCTTTAGAGTCCTTGGCAATTTTTCTTTCAAAGCTCACCTTGGATGATTTTATGAGGGATCGTAGTTTTTTGCTGATACTGATTAGGGATGTCTTCCCTTCTTGGGATTTTACTCTTTTCTATACTTGTTTCCTCCTTCTGTTGTATAGTTTGTTTATGGCAGGGGTCCACCAGACTGGTTTCCTTTTCTTGGATGAGTGAGTCTTGGTTTTGCTTGGGATAGCACAATCCATGCATTTTTGTAGGTGCCCATAGAATGCATTAGTAAAGGATTTTGCAGCTTGGACAGCATTATCCTTTAGCATGGGGGCTTTGAAACTTTCCACCACTGTTTTAATTAATGAGTTAATGAGAGAATGGATAGCCCTTTGGGTGCACACTTTAAGTATAGAGCACATCAAGGACATAGTTAATGAGAAACTGGATAGCCCTTGGGCTGCACACTTTAAATATAGAGCACATCAGGGACATAGTTAATGAGAGAATGGATAGCCCTTGGGGTGCACACTTTAAGTATAGAGCACATCAGGGTCATAGTTAATGAGTGAATGGATTGCCCTTTGGGTGCACATTTTAAGTATAGAGCACATCAGGGACATAGTTAATGAGAGAATGGATAGCCCTTTGGGTGCACACTTTATGTATTTTCATGCATCTAATCCAGACTGTTTGAGAGCAACTGTTTTAGAACAGGTTAACTTGTCCTTGGGAGAATGTGATGTTAAAAATAAATTGTTGTATAAAGAAACATCATTTATCCTAAAGTATAATACTTTGGAACCAAATGTCCCAAATAAAGAATGTAATTGAAAGTTTGTAATTATATAATTGAATATTAATTATTTTATTGGGTGTATTATATAAACCAGTGAATTTTAGTGTTTGTTACTCTTAGAAGGTTGTTGTTGAGCTGAAGTGCTAAGTCTTGGTAATAAATTTCTTCTTTGTGTCTGTGACCTTCTGGTTGTTTTTATTATTTTCCTCTGAAAAGCTGTTTCATGTATTTGGTATTTAGAATGAAGAGAGTAGGAAAAGATGGAATGTACAAGATTGAAAAAGAAGGAAGTAGTTCTTTTCAAGTAGAAGCTAGGTGGGTCAGATTGAAAAGACAGGAGCATATTTTGAGATTAGGAGGTGAGTTCTGATTTTTGCCTTGAAAAGCTTTGAGTATGTGATTTGTCTTATCTAAAGGGACAGAGAGTTTCAAAGATTAGGATAGTATAGAGAACACTGCCATGTCTAGTGGATTATTTTGCCACCTGGACAAGTTATTGATGTTTGGATCTAAGGGTTCTGAGTGGGAAATGCCAGGTCAATAGTCAGATATTGGCTTGGTATCTTTCCGTCTGATGAAGTATATAATATACTTATTTGAGTTGATTAAAAATTAGCAAGTCCAGCTAAGTTGGCTGAGAGCAGAGTAATGGTGAGTTTTACATATGAGTTTAATTGCAATTCTAGCAGTTTTATTATCGCATTCTTCTAGTTTTCCTAGGAGGGATGAAAGAACATTTGCTAGGATGCATGAGGCGTATGTGAGGATTGATAGCAGAAATGCTTAGGATGCAATTGTTCTGGAAAGGAGAGAGATAGGGAGATGATCTGTATAGCGCAACTATTTTTACCTTTGTCTTTTTGATTACATTTTAAATACGTAAATTAAATTTCAGTAAATCATCATTAGTAACACATAGTTGCTTGGTATTTGGGACAAGATCAGTTATTGCATTATGTGATTATGTAATTTTGAAAGTTTTTTTTTTGGTCTGAATAGGACTCGGCATAAATAGTAGTATTTCATTTTGTTTCGATCAAGGATCAGGGGATACTAAGTAAGGAGTGATTCCATGGAAGAGTAGGTTTGTTGAGTGATATGCTGAAGGGTAACTATATTGGGAGTAGTGCAAATTAGGGTATGGTCATCTGTGTATTGGATGAGTGTGTCATGAGTTATTGCTATGTAGAGGTTATTTATGAATACATTAAAGAAAAGGACCTAATGAGTGACCCCTGTGGGACTCCTATAGTAATAGAAAAGATGAGAGGGATATTTGCCATTTGCCACACTGAGATCTATCATGTAAGTATTATTGGAATCAATTCAGAACCTCAGATGTGAAGCTGATCTCAGTCTATTTAAAAGTTTTGTATGGGAGATGGTGTCACATGCTTTAGAAAGATCTGAGAAAGTTGATGATACACCTTTTCATTTCTATGGTGGCTAATTGTATTTTGGAAGTACAGAAGGGCTGTGATTGTACTATAACAAGGTGTAAAGCTGTGTTGAGTAGAAGCTATTATGTTGTTATCATGGTGCTATCTTATGAGTTGTAAATAGATGCACCTTCCCATTACATTGAATATGGCTGAGAGAATGACTATGGGGTGGATGTCTGATTATCCTACAAATTTCTCACCTTTATGTATTGGTACAATGATATCTTTTTCCATAGTTTGAGAACATAAGCTTCTGAGACGGATCTATTTATTAAGATGGATGGGAAGGCTATGGCATCTGCACACATTTTCAAAAAGTCTGCAGAAAGTTGATCTGTTGCCAGGGTTCTGGGTTTTAGCTTGGATAGGAGTTTCTTGATAAGATGAGCTGGGACAGAATTAAGAGAGAATATATGGGGGGGTGGGGTTGGGTGGATGGAGAGGAGTGTTTGTCTGGGTCTTGAGCATATTTTATAGCTCAAGATGCTGAATTGATTTAATGCAAGTTAAATGTATTTGCAATAATGTTATCTGAGTCAGCTGGGAGTTGGTTGGGTTGGGTTGACTTGCCTGAGCTTAGTAGCTTGTTTAAGGTAGTTCAGTACATTTTGGTTTATTAAGATTGTTTTGCTGGAGCTAGGTAAGTAGTTCTTTTTGCAATGATGTATTTATTTTTGGACAGATTTCTCAGATGCATTAGTTGTTACTTAGGGTCTGGTTTGTTTTCCAGGTCTTCCAGGTCTTGTCTCTATGTTTTATGAGGGATTTGATATCTTTTGTTAGGCAGTGGTCGAGATTGACTTGACATATTTTCTTCTTACTGGAGCATGGATCTTGTGAATGGAGAGGACAAAGGAAATAAATAATGTACTGCTTGATCTAGATGGAGAGTTTTTAGTGGTGACCAATTCATTTGTCTGAGGGTTGCAGAGAACAAGGTTTGGTTTAGTAAGATTTCTAACTAAGCTAACTGTGACTGGCTTTGATTTTGTTCCCCTCTTGGATGAGGTAGACATGATTATGATCAGATCACTAAGCACAGCTGGAAAGATACCTGTAGCAGAGATTTTGTTAGGGGAATTTGACAGAATCCATCAAAGATAGCTGTTGTTAGCAATCTTAATAAATCCTAATGGGGATTGTACCATTTGGGTAAAGTTGGAAAAATTAATTGATTTAGAGCTTCAGTTAAGTGCAGTCCAATTATAGTTGACATTGTCTATGATGATTTTCTTGTGTGACGTGTTTTGATGTCCCAGAACGGAGAATCTTAAATATATTTAGGAGGGATATATGTAGTTACTATACAGATGGAGGTTTTGGTATTTAATTTTAGAAATGTTACTAGAAGTTCAGCTTTATTAAATGCTGGTACTGTGAGTGGGCAATTGTATATTTCTAATGAGTTAGCATACAGTACTGTCACTCCACCTACTTTTTTGGATATTCTGCCTGATCTTATGATGTTGTACCCATGAGGCAGGATTTCTTCATCTTTAATACTTGGTTCTAGCCAGGTTCCAGTAATGGAAACAATATCAGGTTTATGGGTATTGATCCAAGCATGACATTCCAAAGCCCTGTTTATGAGGCTGTGAATATTTCTGTTAATGATTTTAAGACCAGGCAGCTTGGTTGGGTTTATAGTTCATTTGTTTTGTATTGGATGCAGCAGGCCCAGGGATGAGATAGAAAATGCACGTTACAAGATGGGGGGAAGAGGTATGAGTTTTGGAGAGTACAGAATACAGTATTGTATTGTTGAGGAGTATACTAATGTAGTGACATTGGGGTGCAGAAAGGGGAATAAGATAGTGCATGTGTGTTTACTAATGTGGGTATTTCTGAGGGGAGAGCTGTGTAGTGTATTTTTTTAAATCAATTACTTTGCAGTTGAACAGGGTAGCAGTTATATCGCTGTAGTGGCCTGAGTGATGAGGCCTATTATAAGTACGATTGTTATAGGATAAATCTGCTATTTGTTAATAGAAATAGGCAGCTAAATAATGGATATACATGAGCGAGAGAGAGATTAGTATGTTGATAATACTTCCTGATAAGCAGACAATTTATCTATGATGGGTGTAGTTTTTTTTCTTTTTTCTTTTAGTAGGTATTGCTTTTAGTAGTGCTGCAGAGGATTAGAGATGTATTGATAAAGAGTATAATTGCATAACTGAAGGGAAGGTGTGTTTTAAGGAGAGGTGTAGAGCTGATTATCTTTAGTTGTGATGATGTTGTTTAGTGGCTAGCATCTCTCCATTCAGTCATGCTACACATGACTAACATCACTCCCACCGACCCCCATATCTTATAAAGTAATAGACTTTTCACTTGTCCCAGGTGGTGTCTAGTATTACAAAGATTGATTTTTCCTTAGAATAACTGTTGGAACAAGTAAATTATGAGCTGTGCACAGAGAGAAAGAGGGAGAGAGAGAGACAGTCACACTCTCATGTTTTGCTCTCAGAAGCAGCTGAACCCATAGAACGTCAAGAAGGCAGCATTGCTGACATCATTTGATATTACAGGAGTTGTAACATCCAAATGGATCACTGCATGCAGTTTTAGAAACAATTGGTGAAACTGCATTTTTACACAAATATCCATATTCTATCCTACCGAGACAGGAATTTGTTTTTCCAGAAGCAATTAAAATAATATAAATATATATATATAAAGGAATACATTTCTTATATGAATTATGCCTTCATTTTAAATAAAAAAGGATTTATAAATGTCTACAGACAGCAGAATGAAACAGGACGGCTCATTGACCCTTTAAAATATCTGAATAAAGGATAAATTATGACATTGTAGAAGTTCATAGGTTCATAGGTAGGTACTAGGCTATCTGCATGAAGGCATTTATAAGCCTAGCCAGAATGTGTTGGCTTATGCCGCCCCCTTACATTAGTCCCCTGTGCCTCTGTCCAGCAGAGCCACTGAAGTAATCCCCAGGGTAAACTTTCTGTTTCTCATCCACTTGTCAAGGTTTCTCTTGAAGAGTGTTAGCGAGGAGTTCTGCCTAATGTAGACTGGAATCTTGTTCCAAAGCATGGAAAGTCTCTGAGACAGGAATCTATCCATCCAGCACATCCTATTTATTGTTGTGGTGAGGTTTAGATCCCTAGAGCATGTGGCTCTAAGGGATATGGTTTTCTTTAGGTGTAGAATGTCCATCAATTCTGGGTTGAACATGTATGTCAGGCAGAGATCACCTCTGAGTAGCCGGTATACAACCGAGTACAGCTGGAGTTTCTTCAGTCGAGCTGCACAGGGCATCTGTTTGAGGCCAGTGATCCTCTTGGTGAGGTACTTCTGTGGTCTTTCCAGCTGCTGCAGGTGTCTTTTAAGGTACATCCTAAATGGAGCATTGTACTCTATGATGGGTCTGATGAGGGATGAGTAGAGAGGCACAATGACCTCTTTTGATCTGGATGTGAACCCTTTTATGATTAGGTGGGCCACATAGAAGGATTTTCTAACCACTTTGGCAATGTTATTATCAAAGGAGAGATTACTATCTACTTGGGTCCCCAGATCCCTTATTACATCTTCCATATTTAGGGGACTACCACCTATGTGGCAGTTTGTGGGTACTTTGATTTTTTCCAAAGGGGATGATTATGGACTTATTTAGCTTGAGGCCATGATTTTGAAACCAGGTATCCATCTCAATGAGACCCTTTTGGAGGATGTCTGTGTCAGCAGGAGAGTCAATTATAGTCCCTAGTTTGCAGTCGTCTGCGAACTTGATCAGCCATAGTCCTCCTGTGCTTGCCTGTACCTCTGAGAAATATATGCTGAACAGGAGGGGTCTTAGGACTGAGCCCTGGGGAACATCACTTGTACCCGGTTTAGAATCGGACCTAGCTCCTGCACCTCTCACCATGTGGGTTCTGTCTGTAAGCCAGTTGGCAACTCATCTTGTGATGTAGAGGTTTATGTTCAGGCTGGTTAACTTGTCTATAATACCAGAATGGGGACTGGTGTCGAAGGCCTTTGTGAGGTCTAGGTAGGCTGTGTATACCACCTTTCCCTCATATATAGCCTTGGTAACTGTCTCAAAGAAGTCCATCAGATTTAGGAGGCATGATCTGCCCTTAACAAAGCCAAACTGGCTAGGGTCCAATGTTTGGAGGTTCCCAATGTCTCTGTTAATGAGTTCCATAATGATGCGCTCCATAGCCTTGCAGATGAAGCTAGTCAGGCTTATAGGGCAATAGTTCCCGGGTCTGTTGTGGCTCCACCTTTTTGGAGCAGAATAACTGTTGCTGTGCGCCACTCTATGGGTATGTAGCCTGTGGAGAGGCTGAGTTTGAACAGTGTGTTTAGGTGAGGGGTTAGTTCATCTTTGAGCTTGTGTAGGACACAGCCTGGGACACCGTCCGGTCCCATTGATGCTGTGTTCTTGGCTTTGGTGAGGGCTGCTTTAACCTGAGTGACTGTGATTTCAGGGGCTCTATATTCTTCTGATATGATTATGGGCCCTTTTGGGGGTGAGAGGGGAGTGAAGTTTGCACTGAACCTGTCTGCCAGGATGTTGGCAATATCAGTCGGTTCAGTGTATTTTGTCCCATTCTGCACTAACTCTGAGCAGATCTGGGCATTGCCACTAAGATTCTTGACATAGCTAAAGAATGCCTTGTGGTTATCTTTAGAGTCCTTGGCAATTTTTCTTTCAAAGCTCACCTTGGATGATTTTATGAGGGATCGTAGTTTTTTGCTGATACTGATTAGGGATGTCTTCCCTTCTTGGGATTTTACTCTTTTCTATACTTGTTTCCTCCTTCTGTTGTATAGTTTGTTTATGGCAGGGGTCCACCAGACTGGTTTCCTTTTCTTGGATGAGTGAGTCCTGGTTTTGCTTGGGATAGCACAATCCATGCATTTTTGTAGGTGCCCATAGAATGCATTAGTAAAGGATTTTGCAGCTTGGACAGCATTATCCTTTAGCATGGGGGCTTTGAAACTTTCCACCACTGTTTTAATTAATGAGTTAATGAGAGAATGGATAGCCCTTTGGGTGCACACTTTAAGTATAGAGCACATCAAGGACATAGTTAATGAGAAACTGGATAGCCCTTGGGCTGCACACTTTAAATATAGAGCACATCAGGGACATAGTTAATGAGAGAATGGATAGCCCTTGGGGTGCACACTTTAAGTATAGAGCACATCAGGGTCATAGTTAATGAGTGAATGGATTGCCCTTTGGGTGCACATTTTAAGTATAGAGCACATCAGGGACATAGTTAATGAGAGAATGGATAGCCCTTTGGGTGCACACTTTATGTATTTTCATGCATCTAATCCAGACTGTTTGAGAGCAACTGTTTTAGAACAGGTTAACTTGTCCTTGGGAGAATGTGATGTTAAAAATAAATTGTTGTATAAAGAAACATCATTTATCCTAAAGTATAATACTTTGGAACCAAATGTCCCAAATAAAGAATGTAATTGAAAGTTTGTAATTATATAATTGAATATTAATTATTTTATTGGGTGTATTATATAAACCAGTGAATTTTAGTGTTTGTTACTCTTAGAAGGCTGTTGTTGAGCTGAAGTGCTAAGTCTTGGTAATAAATTTCTTCTTTGTGTCTGTGACCTTCTGGTTGTTTTTATTATTTTCCTCTGAAAAGCTGTTTCATGTATTTGGTATTTAGAATGAAGAGAGTAGGAAAAGATGGGAATGTACAAGATTGAAAAAGAAGGAAGTAGTTCTTTTTCAAGTAGAAGCTAGGTGGGTCAGATTGAAAAGACAGGAGCATATTTTGAGATTAGGAGGTGAGTTCTGATTTTTGCCTTGAAAAGCTTTGAGTATGTGATTTGTCTTATCTAAAGGGACAGAGAGTTTCAAAGATTAGGATAGTATAGAGAACACTGCCATGTCTAGTGGATTATTTTGCCACCTGGACAAGTTATTGATGTTTGGATCTAAGGGTTCTGAGTGGGAAATGCCAGGTCAATAGTCAGATATTGGCTTGGTATCTTTCCGTCTGATGAAGTATATAATATACTTATTTGAGTTGATTAAAAATTAGCAAGTCCAGCTAAGTTGGCTGAGAGCAGAGTAATGGTGAGTTTTACATATGAGTTTAATTGCAATTCTAGCAGTTTTATTATCGCATTCTTCTAGTTTTCCTAGGAGGGATGAAAGAACATTTGCTAGGATGCATGAGGCGTATGTGAGGATTGATAGCAGAAATGCTTAGGATGCAATTGTTCTGGAAAGGAGAGAGATAGGAGATGATCTGTATAGCAACTATTTTTACCTTTGTCTTTTGATTACATTTTAAATACGTAAATTAAATTTCAGTAAATCATCATTAGTAACACATAGTTGCTTGGTATTTGGGACAAGATCAGTTATTGCATTATGTGATTATGTAATTTTGAAAGTTTTTTTTTTGGTCTGAATAGGACTCGGCATAAATAGTAGTATTTCATTTTGTTTCGATCAAGGATCAGGGGATACTAAGTAAGGAGTGATTCCATGGAAGAGTAGGTTTGTTGAGTGATATGCTGAAGGGTAACTATATTGGGAGTAGTGCAAATTAGGGTATGGTCATCTGTGTATTGGATGAGTGTGTCATGAGTTATTGCTATGTAGAGGTTATTTATGAATACATTAAAGAAAAGGACCTAATGAGTGACCCCTGTGGGACTCCTATAGTAATAGAAAAGATGAGAGGGATATTTGCCATTTGCCACACTGAGATCTATCATGTAAGTATTATTGGAATCAATTCAGAACCTCAGATGTGAAGCTGATCTCAGTCTATTTAAAAGTTTTGTATGGGAGATGGTGTCACATGCTTTAGAAAGATCTGAGAAAGTTGATGATACACCTTTTCATTTCTATGGTGGCTAATTGTATTTTGGAAGTACAGAAGGGCTGTGATTGTACTATAACAAGGTGTAAAGCTGTGTTGAGTAGAAGCTATTATGTTGTTATCATGGTGCTATCTTATGAGTTGTAAATAGATGCACCTTCCCATTACATTGAATATGGCTGAGAGAATGACTATGGGGTGGATGTCTGATTATCCTACAAATTTCTCACCTTTATGTATTGGTACAATGATATCTTTTTCCATAGTTTGAGAACATAAGCTTCTGAGACGGATCTATTTATTAAGATGGATGGGAAGGCTATGGCATCTGCACACATTTTCAAAAAGTCTGCAGAAAGTTGATCTGTTGCCAGGGTTCTGGGTTTTAGCTTGGATAGGAGTTTCTTGATAAGATGAGCTGGGACAGAATTAAGAGAGAATATATGGGGGGGTGGGGTTGGGTGGATGGAGAGGAGTGTTTGTCTGGGTCTTGAGCATATTTTATAGCTCCGAAGATGCTGAATTGATTTAATGCAAGTTAAATGTATTTGCAATAATGTTATCTGAGTCAGCTGGGAGTTGGTTGGGTTGGGTTGACTTGCCTGAGCTTAGTAGCTTGTTTAAGGTAGTTCAGTACATTTTGGTTTATTAAGATTGTTTTGCTGGAGCTAGGTAAGTAGTTCTTTTTGCAATGATGTATTTATTTTTGGACAGATTTCTCAGATGCATTAGTTGTTACTTAGGGTCTGGTTTGTTTTCCAGGTCTTCCAGGTCTTGTCTCTATGTTTTATGAGGGATTTGATATCTTTTGTTAGGCAGTGGTCGAGATTGACTTGACATATTTTCTTCTTACTGGAGCATGGATCTTGTGAATGGAGAGGACAAAGGAAATAAATAATGTACTGCTTGATCTAGATGGAGAGTTTTAGTGGTGACCAATTCATTTGTCTGAGGGTTGCAGAGAACAAGGTTTGGTTTAGTAAGATTTCTAACTAAGCTAACTGTGACTGGCTTTGATTTTGTTCCCCTCTTGGATGAGGTAGACATGATTATGATCAGATCACTAAGCACAGCTGGAAAGATACCTGTAGCAGAGATTTTGTTAGGGAATTTGACAGAATCCATCAAAGATAGCTGTTGTTAGCAATCTTAATAAATCCTAATGGGGATTGTACCATTTGGGTAAAGTTGGAAAAATTAATTGATTTAGAGCTTCAGTTAAGTGCAGTCCAATTATAGTTGACATTGTCTATGATGATTTTCTTGTGTGACGTGTTTTGATGTCCCAGAACGGAGAATCTTAAATATATTTAGGAGGGATATATGTAGTTACTATACAGATGGAGGTTTTGGTATTTAATTTTAGAAATGTTACTAGAAGTTCAGCTTTATTAAATGCTGGTACTGTGAGTGGGCAATTGTATATTTCTAATGAGTTAGCATACAGTACTGTCACTCCACCTACTTTTTTGGATATTCTGCCTGATCTTATGATGTTGTACCCATGAGGCAGGATTTCTTCATCTTTAATACTTGGTTCTAGCCAGGTTCCAGTAATGGAAACAATATCAGGTTTATGGGTATTGATCCAAGCATGACATTCCAAAGCCCTGTTTATGAGGCTGTGAATATTTCTGTTAATGATTTTAAGACCAGGTAGCTTGGTTGGGTTTATAGTTCATTTGTTTTGTATTGGATGCAGCAGGCCCAGGGATGAGATAGAAAATGCACGTTACAAGATGGGGGGAAGAGGTATGAGTTTTGGAGAGTACAGAATACAGTATTGTATTGTTGAGGAGTATACTAATGTAGTGACATTGGGGTGCAGAAAGGGGAATAAGATAGTGCATGTGTGTTTACTAATGTGGGTATTTCTGAGGGAGAGCTGTGTAGTGTATTTTTTTAAATCAATTACTTTGCAGTTGAACAGGGTAGCAGTTATATCGCTGTAGTGGCCTGAGTGATGAGGCCTATTATAAGTACGATTGTTATAGGATAAATCTGCTATTTGTTAATAGAAATAGGCAGCTAAATAATGGATATACATGAGCGAGAGAGATTAGTATGTTGATAATACTTCCTGATAAGCAGACAATTTATCTATGATGGGTGTAGTTTTTTTTCTTTTTTCTTTTAGTAGGTATTGCTTTTAGTAGTGCTGCAGAGGATTAGAGATGTATTGATAAAGAGTATAATTGCATAACTGAAGGGAAGGTGTGTTTTAAGGAGAGGTGTAGAGCTGATTATCTTTAGTTGTGATGATGTTGTTTAGTGGCTAGCATCTCTCCATTCAGTCATGCTACACATGACTAACATCACTCCCACCGACCCCCATATCTTATAAAGTAATAGACTTTTCACTTGTCCCAGGTGGTGTCTAGTATTACAAAGATTGATTTTTCCTTAGAATAACTGTTGGAACAAGTAAATTATGAGCTGTGCACAGAGAGAAAGAGGGAGAGAGAGAGACAGTCACACTCTCATGTTTTGCTCTCAGAAGCAGCTGAACCCATAGAACGTCAAGAAGGCAGCATTGCTGACATCATTTGATATTACAGGAGTTGTAACATCCAAATGGATCACTGCATGCAGTTTTAGAAACAATTGGTGAAACTGCATTTTTACACAAATATCCATATTCTATCCTACCGAGACAGGAATTTGTTTTTCCAGAAGCAATTAAAATAATATAAATATATATATATATAAAGGAATACATTTCTTATATGAATTATGCCTTCATTTTAAATAAAAAAGGATTTATAAATGTCTACAGACAGCAGAATGAAACAGGACGGCTCATTGACCCTTTAAAATATCTGAATAAAGGATAAATTATGACATTGTAGAAGTTCATAGGTTCATAGGTAGGTACTAGGCTATCTGCATGAAGGCATTTATAAGCCTAGCCAGAATGTGTTGGCTTATGCCCCCTTACATTAGTCCCCTGTGCCTCTGTCCAGCAGAGCCACTGAAGTAATCCCCAGGGTAAACTTTCTGTTTCTCATCCACTTGTCAAGGTTTCTCTTGAAGAGTGTTAGCGAGGAGTTCTGCCTAATGTAGACTGGAATCTTGTTCCAAAGCATGGAAAGTCTCTGAGACAGGAATCTATCCATCCAGCACATCCTATTTATTGTTGTGGTGAGGTTTAGATCCCTAGAGCATGTGGCTCTAAGGGATATGGTTTTCTTTAGGTGTAGAATGTCCATCAATTCTGGGTTGAACATGTATGTCAGGCAGAGATCACCTCTGAGTAGCCGGTATACAACCGAGTACAGCTGGAGTTTCTTCAGTCGAGCTGCACAGGGCATCTGTTTGAGGCCAGTGATCCTCTTGGTGAGGTACTTCTGTGGTCTTTCCAGCTGCTGCAGGTGTCTTTTAAGGTACATCCTAAATGGGGCATTGTACTCTATGATGGGTCTGATGAGGGATGAGTAGAGAGGCACAATGACCTCTTTTGATCTGGATGTGAACCCTTTTATGATTAGGTGGGCCACATAGAAGGATTTTCTAACCACTTTGGCAATGTTATTATCAAAGGAGAGATTACTATCTACTTGGGTCCCCAGATCCCTTATTACATCTTCCATATTTAGGGGACTACCACCTATGTGGCAGTTTGTGGGTACTTTGATTTTTTCCAAAGGGGATGATTATGGACTTATTTAGCTTGAGGCCATGATTTTGAAACCAGGTATCCATCTCAATGAGACCCTTTTGGAGGATGTCTGTGTCAGCAGGAGAGTCAATTATAGTCCCTAGTTTGCAGTCGTCTGCGAACTTGATCAGCCATAGTCCTCCTGTGCTTGCCTGTACCTCTGAGAAATATATGCTGAACAGGAGGGGTCTTAGGACTGAGCCCTGGGGAACATCACTTGTACCCGGTTTAGAATCGGACCTAGCTCCTGCACCTCTCACCATGTGGGTTCTGTCTGTAAGCCAGTTGGCAACTCATCTTGTGATGTAGAGGTTTATGTTCAGGCTGGTTAACTTGTCTATAATACCAGAATGGGGACTGGTGTCGAAGGCCTTTGTGAGGTCTAGGTAGGCTGTGTATACCACCTTTCCCTCATATATAGCCTTGGTAACTGTCTCAAAGAAGTCCATCAGATTTAGGAGGCATGATCTGCCCTTAACAAAGCCAAACTGGCTAGGGTCCAATGTTTGGAGGTTCCCAATGTCTCTGTTAATGAGTTCCATAATGATGCGCTCCATAGCCTTGCAGATGAAGCTAGTCAGGCTTATAGGGCAATAGTTCCCGGGGTCTGTTGTGGCTCCACCTTTTTGGAGCAGAATAACTGTTGCTGTGCGCCACTCTATGGGTATGTAGCCTGTGGAGAGGCTGAGTTTGAACAGTGTGTTTAGGTGAGGGGTTAGTTCATCTTTGAGCTTGTGTAGGACACAGCCTGGGACACCGTCCGGTCCCATTGATGCTGTGTTCTTGGCTTTGGTGAGGGCTGCTTTAACCTGAGTGACTGTGATTTCAGGGGCTCTATATTCTTCTGATATGATTATGGGCCCTTTTGGGGGTGAGAGGGGAGTGAAGTTTGCACTGAACCTGTCTGCCAGGATGTTGGCAATATCAGTCGGTTCAGTGTATTTTGTCCCATTCTGCACTAACTCTGAGCAGATCTGGGCATTGCCACTAAGATTCTTGACATAGTTAAAGAATGCCTTGTGGTTATCTTTAGAGTCCTTGGCAATTTTTCTTTCAAAGCTCACCTTGGATGATTTTATGAGGGATCGTAGTTTTTTGCTGATACTGATTAGGGATGTCTTCCCTTCTTGGGATTTTACTCTTTTCTATACTTGTTTCCTCCTTCTGTTGTATAGTTTGTTTATGGCAGGGGTCCACCAGACTGGTTTCCTTTTCTTGGATGAGTGAGTCTTGGTTTTGCTTGGGATAGCACAATCCATGCATTTTTGTAGGTGCCCATAGAATGCATTAGTAAAGGATTTTGCAGCTTGGACAGCATTATCCTTTAGCATGGGGGCTTTGAAACTTTCCACCACTGTTTTAAGTAACGTGAAGTTTGCTTTTGAAAAGTTTTCCACAGTGGTTTCCTTGTCCGGGGGTGGGGGCGAAATGTGGATATCCACAGTGATTTGTTTATGTTTCAGATCTAACCATTGCCCATTGTTAGTTGCACGTGGATGATCTCTGAAGCATCGTGCTGTGCCATTAACCTGGATGTGTGAGTATTCTTGATGAATATGGATACGCCCCCGCCTTTTGTATTTCGGTCCAGGTTCTCTGGCCGAAATGTTTGGTATGAGTTGTAGCCTGGTAGCCTGGTAGTGCTGAGGTGCTCTCTGGAGCCTTAAACCAGGATTCTGTTACTGTGCATATATCTATTTTCTCATAGGTTCATAGGTTCATAGGTTCATACTAGGCTATCTGCCCTAGGGCATTTATAAGCCTAGCCAGAATGTGTTTGGCTTTCGCCACCCATTTTAAATTTATTTTGCTATGCCCTTTTTCGAGGTTAGTATACTGTGCCTCTATCTAACAGTGACACAGAAGTGATACCCGGGATAAACCTACGATCTCCCATCCACTCATCAAGATTCCTCTTGAAGAGAGTCAATGAGGGACTCTGCCTAACCTGGACTGGGATTTTATTCCAGAGTGAAGGGAGCCTCTGGGTTATGAATCTGTCCCTCCAGCATGTCCTATTTATTTCAGTGCTGAGGTTCAAGTCTCTCTAACGCGTAGCTCGATGGGATTTGGATTTTCTGAGGTGCAGCATGTCCATTAATTCTGGGTTGGACATGGCTTTATACGTCAGGCACAGATCTCCTCTGAACAGGCGGTATGCCACTGAGTAGAGCTGGAGTTTCTTTAACCGGGCAGCATATGGCATCTGTTTGAGCCCTTTGATCCTCTTGGTGAGGTACTTTTGGGGTCTTTCCAGTTGCTGCAGGTGTCTGGTAAGGTACATCCCAAAAGGGGAATGTACTCAATTATGGGCCTGATGAGGGATGAGTAAAGAGGCACGATGACCTCCCCTGATCTAGATGTGAATCCCTTCATGATTAGGTGGGCTATATAAAATGTTTTTCTAACCACTTTGGCCACATGGTTGTCAAATGAGAGATTGCTATCAACTTGGGTCCCCAGGTCCCTAATTACTTCATCTGTACTTAATGGATTTCCACCTATGTGGTAATTTGTGGGCACTTTGTTTTTGCCAAAGGGGATGACTATACACTTTTTGGCATTTAGCTTGAGGCCATGGCTCTGGCACCAGTTGTCTGTTTCTATGAGGCCCTTTTGGAGGATGCTTGTGTCGGCTGGAGAGTCGATTATGGCACCCAGTTTGCAGTCATCTGCGAACTTGGTCAGCCACAGTCCTTCCGTGTTGGCCTGTACCTCCGAGAAATATATACCGAACAAGAGAGGTCCCAGGACTGAGCCTTGTGGGACACCACTTGTAACTGGTTTGGAGTCTGACATGGCTCCAGCAATTCTAACCATGTGGGTTCTGTCCTTGAGCCAGTTTGCAAGCCATCTAGTGATGTAGGGGTTTATATTTAAGCTGGTGAGCTTATCTATAATGCCCGAGTGGGGTATTGTATTGAAGGCTTTTGCGAGGTCCAGGTAGGCTGTGTGGACCACCTTCCCCTCGTCAATGGCCTTGGTGACTGTTTCAAAGAAATCAACCAGGTTTAAGAGGCAGGATCTGCCCTTAACAAAGCCGAACTGGGTAGGATCCAGTGTTTGTAGGTCCCCAATATCTTTATTTATGAGGTCCATGATGATCCTTTCCATAGCTTTGCAGACCAAGCTAGTCAGGCTTATGGGGCAATAGTTTCCAGGATCCGTTGAGGCACCACCTTTATGGAGAGGGACCACTGTTGCTGTACGCCACTCTTTGGGCACATATCCTGTAGTAAGGCTGAGATTGAACAGTAGTTTTATGTTTGGGTTTAGCTCTTCTTTGAGTTCATGTAGGACGCAACCCGGGACATCATCTGGTCCCATTGATGCTGTGTTTTTTGCTTTGGAGAGGGCGGCTCTTACCTGAGCATCTGAGATGTCAGGGGGGCAGCACTCTGCTGGGATAGATATTTGCCCTTTTGGTGGGGGGGGGGAGACGTTTGCGCTGAACCTGTCAGCTAGGATGTTGGCAATGTCTGTGGGTTCGGTGTATTTTTTGTCATTTTGGACTAATTCTGAGCATATCTGGGAATTACCACCCAGGTTCCTAACATAACTAAAGAAAGCCTTGTGATTATCCTTAGTGTCCTGTGCAATTTTTCTCTCGAAGCTGGCCTTAGACAATTTTATGTGTGCCCGTAGTTTTTTGCCAATACTGATCAGTGATGCCTTCCCTTTTTGGGATTTTGCTTTATCATTTAGTAGCTTCCTACTTCTATTGTATAGTTTGTTTATGGCTGGGGTCCACCAGACAGGACGTCTGCCTTTGGAGGATTGGGTCTTGGTTTTATTTGGGATCACATGATCCATGCATTCCTGAAGGTGTTCATAGAATGCGTTTATAAAGGATTCTGCGGTCTGGGCTGTATTTTCCACAAGCCCGAGGGCTTTGAAGGATTCCACCTCAGTTTTGAGGAGTGTAAAATTTGCTTTAGAGAAGTTTTTCACTGTGGTTTTCTGGGCAGGGGGTGGGGTCGGGATGTGAATATCCAGTGAGATTAGTTTATGGTCTGATCTTACCAGTGAGGGATACACTTCTGGTCTGGAGCATAGAGTCCCCATGTTGGTGATGATCAGGTCCAGTATGTTTTCCCCTCTTGTGGGAGTGGTAACAAGTTGTTCCATAGCATTTGAGTTTATAAATTCTAGGAACCTTTGGGCTAGGGTGTTGGAGCTAGACTAATGCTCCCAGTCTATGTTTGCGTAGTTGAAGTCGCCCAATATAATGGTGTTTGGAGAGACCTTCATATTTTCCAGTGTCCTCAGGAAGGCCGAGTGGGGTTCCTGGGTTTGGGAGGGTGGTCTGTAGCAGGCTATAAACTGGAAGGCAGTTTTACCCACTGTTAGTTGCACATGGATAGTCTCTGATGCTTCGTGCTTTGCCACCAACCTGGAGGTGTGGGTATCTTTGATGAATATCGATACTCCCCCTCCTTTTGTGGTTCGGTCCAAGTTTTGGGGCCAAAAAGCATGGTATGAGGTATAACCTGGTAGTGCTGGGGTGCTCTCGGGAGCCCTGAACCAGGTTTCTGTCACTGCACAGATATCGATGTTCTCTATGCTAAGGAGAGTTTCGAGTGTGTGCATCTTGAGGTTTAGACTTCTGGCGTTGAGTAGCATTACTCTTAGTTTCTTATCCCTTGTGATACCTATGGAGGTGGGTTTGTCTTTTGAGCCTTGCCTAAAAAAGGCACTATGGGGGTAGTAAGAGCCTTTGCCAATATCCGAAAGCCCAGGGGTGACAGGTGCAAGCCGTCCCTAGCGAAGCATCGTGGCTTGTTGAGCATATCATCCCAAGCTGACAGGCATTGGATCCCCTTTGAATGACACCAGTACTTAAGCCAATTGTTGAAATTGATCATCTTGTCTTCATATTGTGGCATCATTCTTGGTGAGGGTAAGATGCTACTCAAGGTCAGGGTCATACCGGCCTGGGCTACATGCTCAGAGAGCTCCTTTATGTCTCTTTTCATGTAGTCCAGGGAGGTACGTCTCAGGTCATTCACACCAGCATGGACAATGACTGAGTCATATTTGTACTTGCCTTGGAGTGACCTGAGTGCTTGTGTTATGTGGCGGATCCTAGCACCCGACAGGCTGCTCACTGTGACCCTCTCCTTGTTCTGCCTGGTGAGCGGGACGTCAGTGTGCCTGACGATAGAGTCACCTATTACAAGTGTATCAGGTGTGTTGTTTAGTCTTAAGGGCTGTGACTGTTTGGCACACTGGCTTTGTGAGATATGTGTTGCACGTGTTTTGTTTTGGGGTAGCAGCTGCTTGGGTGTCTGCTTTGGAGGTCTCTGCTGCTTCGGCAGATCTTTATTTAGAGCCCCCGAGTATGTTTTTGTGTGATTATGTGTTTGGTTTGCTGTCGTGGTAGGTCTATGTGAGACTGGAATTGTAGTGAGTATGGTTTCCTTCTCCTCCTGACTGGTTATGCCAGTACTGAGTTGAGAGAGCTTAGCCTCCAGTTTGGCTATATGGTTGCATCTCTCACATGTGTTGGAATTTGTTGGGAGGAGGAGAGGGTTGTCTGTGTACATGAGGCAGTTGTAACATTGCCTCAAGATTCCCAGATTCACCAGATGGACCGGAGAGGAGATTGACAACTGACCTTTGGACATGCTAGAATAATATTGGGAATTCCTTAATAATTGAAAACCAGGGCCAGTGGGGAGTGAGGGTGTAGTGCTTTTAATTTTTAGTGCTGACTTATATAATTGCTTTAGTGAGCAAGTGCCAGGTAACTTAAGTGCAATGTGTTACAGGTAACTTAAATGCAAAAACGACAAACAGTAACTTTCTTTCAAGTGAAACAAGGAAATAAGTACAGTAAGCAATGCAGATATCACTAGTGAGCCACAGAAGTGCTGAGAAGCCGCGTATTAGGTGGAATTAGCGTTCCAGGGAAATAACAAGCAAACAAACAACAAGCATATAAACAAAGCTATATTCAGCAGGCCTGGATCTAGTCTATGCTACAGCAAACAAGGTGTACCAATTTCAGTAAGATACAGTTCAAATATTCAGGCACTATAAACCTTTAACCAGAAATTCCCATATTCTCCATACTGAAGAGTGCCTCGAGTGTGTGTATTTTGAGGTTTAGACTTCTGGCATTGAGTAGCATTACCCTCAGTTTTTTGTTACTTGTGCTATTTACGGCAGGGGGGTTTGTCTTTTGAGCCTTGCCTAAAAACGGCACTATGGGGTTGGCAAGAGCCTTGGCCAGTATTCGAAAGCCTAAGGGTGACAGGTGCAAACTGTCTCTAGCAAAGCAGTGTGGTTTGTCGAGCATGTCATCCCAGGCAGACAGACACTGGATTCCCTTTGAATAACACCAGAAACTTAGCCAATTGTTGAAATTGATAATTTTTTCTTTATACTGTGGTATCATTCTTGGTGAGGGCAGGATGCTACTCAGGGTCAGGGTCATATCAGCCTGGGCTACATGATCAGAGAGCTCTTCCATGTCTCTTTTCATGTAGTCCAGGGAGGTATGGATCAGGTCATTCACACCAACATGGACAATGACAGGGTTGTATTTGTACATGTTCTGGAGTGACCTGAGTGCTTGTGTTATGTGGTGGATCCTGGCACCTGACAGGCAGCTAACAGTAACCTTCTCCTTATTCAGCCTAGTGAGTGGGACATCAGTGTGCCTAACTACAGAGTCACCTATTACTAGTATGTTGGGTATGTTATTTTGCCTTAAGGGCTGTGATTGCATGGCACACTGGTTTTGTGAAGTATGTGTTTCATGGTTTGTGTTTGGGGGTGGAGGTTGCTTGGATGTCTGCTTTGGAGGTCTCTATTGCTTTTGCAGATTTTTATTTAGAGCCTCCGAGTATGTTTTCGTGTATTTATGTGTGTTTTTTGCTGGTGCTGGTTTGATGGGTCTATGTGAGAATGATGGTGTGATGCAAGTATTTGCCTTTTCCTCTTGACTGTCTGATCCAGTCTTGGGTTGAGAGAGCTTAGCCTCCAGTTTGGCTGTATAATTGCATCTCTCACATGTATTAGTGTTTGGTGGTAGGAGGAGAGGGTTGTCTGTGTACATGAGGCAGTTGTAACATTGCCTCAAAATGCCCAGATTCACCAGTTGGACTGGAGAGTCCACCTGAAACTGCCATTTGGACATGCCTGGAAAGATACAGTGAACTGTTTTACTGAATGGCAGTAAGGTGAAATAGAGAGCCTCATTCTTCTGTACAGTATAGGGGGTCTAGTGCTAGGGTTTATAAGTGCTTGCTATGAGTTTTGAGCAATGCCGGGTTGAGAAATGAATGGCTTGAGTGCTTAAGTTGAACGTTTGTCTAGTTCCAAGGGAAAAATTTAAAGAGGAGACTTTGTGGAGCCAGGAATAGTTATACCATAGCTAACCGGCGCTGCCCGGCGCGCAAAACCGGGCAAATGCTGTTTTTATAGCAGGGAAATGAAAGAGACAGAAATTAGCACAAAATGGCCAATAAACTACTAGTTTCTGAGCTGAAACCACTCCTCCAGGGACAGATAGGCTGTTCACAGCTCCCCTCTCTCACAGGTGAACAGAGAAACTTCCTTCTATCCAAGTAAGGTATGGGCAAACACAGAGATTTGTAACACAGCCCTGAATTCAGCACTATCCTGAAAACTGGACTATACTAGATTAGAAAGGTTGGGAATAAGTATATTTTTTTTGTTTTTTTCTTTCAGAAAAAAAAAAAACAGATACAATCAAAAAAACACTTTAAATGCACAGAAAAGGATACTTATTGTTATACATCTCAGATCAGAGTTGTAGTCAATGTCCCTAGTAATAAAGTAGAAAGAAACACAAATACAGTAAAAGCAGATGAATGAAGTACAATTTATATATATATATATATATATATATATATATATATATATATATATATATATATATATATATATATATATCAAAAACAATAGAAAACAAATAAACTGATTTAAACAAGTTACCCAATTAACCAGAAAAAAGCTCAAAACAGAGCCCTGTTCCAGCAGTCTTCAGTCAGACAAGTTCTAACTGCACAACCCTGCCACTAGGGTGCAGGGGAACCTTCTCTAAAAAAGATGGCCTGGATCAGTGCTCAAGTTATACAAAGAAAGCTAGATTCAGCAGACCTGAATCTGGACTATGCTACAGCATCAAGGCGCACCAATTTCAGAAAGAAACAGTTCAAATAAGCAGGCACAATAAGCCTGTGACCAGAAAAGAAGTGTAATAAATATATGTGCTTCTCTACTTTGTATGACAATTATAAGACATATTTTACTCCACAACGAAACTATTAGTCATCTGTATTTGGTTGGGACATGAGAAATGTCTGCTGTACTAGATTTTGCATATCATTTCATTGATACTGCAGGTTGTTGCTGTGTTCAAATTTTAGAAAACATAGTAAAAATCAAAAATTTCATGGGGCTGTTGGCATGAGTTTCTTGTCATCCATAGATTCATGCCAAATAATGAAACTGCTCGAGTGTCCATACTCAACTACTGGCAAGTGGCTTTCACTCCCTCTGTGATAAACTATGCTACTAAATGTATTTCCTGAATACTAGGTTCTAATCTTGTGCAGAATTAAAAAGACAGGAGGTGACAGCAATTTCTGAGCATTTACCTGACTGGCTGCTACTACATAGAATTTAAATTGGAGATGTATTATATACATAGTCTCCTACATCTCATACTGTTTGCAGTATACATGTGTTTGTGCATATATGTGCTTTACATATATGTATATGTGTACTTTACAACTATATATATATATATATATATATATATATACACATATACACACACACTCATATATTTATATATATATATATATATATATATATATATATATATGTGTGTGTGTGTGTGTGTGTGTGTGTGTGTGTGTGTATATATATTGACAGATATACACACAGCTTTATTAAGTAGACTGCATCCAAAATAAATAATAAAAACAAATCAGAGTTTCATGCCTTAAAAAGGAGCTTCTTAAGTACATACAATCACAATAAAACATAAGGAATTAAAGCCAAAATGGTGTGATGAATACTAGAAGAAAAAAAATATTTAAAGTGATGAGTACTGTTAAAAATTGTATTAAAGCATATGTGTGTGTATATATATATATATATATATATATATATATATATATATATAAAATATATATAAATATATGTATAGCTATATATATATATATATATATATATATATATATATATATATATATATATATATGGCTTCCGTACACTAGATCGAATTTTCACTAATTCAAAATAGTGCATGGAATGCTTACTGCAGCGAAAGTGCATTTAATCGAAAGTGCACTTACGCGAAGTTCAGTACAACAAACGGGTGTTGTACTGATCTTCCATGCAGTACTCACGGACCGTAGGGTTAGGGCACAGGTCATGGTAAGGGGATAGCCCATATAGCTATCCCCTTACCATGACCCGCCCCAATCTAAGGTCAGACGACTGCAGTGCAATGAAGGACATAGCAATATCCTCCACTATGGTGCGATAGTCACGAACCTTAGGGTTAGGGCATAGGTTAGGGTAAGGGGATAGCTTTACTAACTATCCCCTTACCCTAACCCGTGCCCTAACCCTAAGGTCTGTGACTATCACACCATAGTGGAGGGCATAGCTTGTTTTTTATGTCCTCCACTGTGCTGCAGTGTTTTTGGTGAAGTGCACTTACGCAAAAGTTCACTTTCGTTAAAGTGAACTTTCGCAGAAGTGAGGCTTCCTATTACAAGTTCGAAGTAGTGAACTTTCGTTCTTGTAATAGGAATCCATATATATATATATATATATATATATATATATATCTATATATCTACTATATATATATATATATATATATATATATATATATATATGTGTGTGTGTGTGTGTGTGTGTGTGTGTGTGTGTGTGTGTGTGTATATATATATATATATATATATATATATATATATAAAATATATATATATATATATATATAAATATATATATACATATATATATATGGGTCAACTTTCTTTTACCAAAATTATGTTCCTATGAATTGCAGTTAACTGACACCAGTTTATCAAAATTACCCTATTCCGAAGTCTTAGTTTGCTGAACCACAAAACAGTGAAAACACACTTATATAACAAATAAACACAACAAACACAAAACACACGTCCTAACATTTTTGCAGGGGGGGCAAGCCCCCTGCACTCCCCACACCCCCTGAAAATTACATATAAAAGATATATTTCCTGATGTTCACTGTACTGCGATCTCCATTGTAAAGCAAAGAGTGCTGTTAAAATAAATTTCCACATACTACATGCATTCCTCCAAATACCACACAATATAAGACAAATACCTCTTTTCAAAAATCCCATGATATCTGCCGATTCCTGCAAGTGGTATGATGTATGAGAATGTACATGAACTCTGTACCCTTGTACTTACTGCAGCAACACCAACAGCTTCACTATTTTGCTGAAAGAAGAGTGGAGTTTCGCAAGAAAGGAGTTGCTCATTTGCAGTTCGGTAAACCGTAAATTCAAAGAATGAAATGGGAGCCACATATATATATATATATATATATATATATATATATATATATATATATATATATATATATATAAATATCTATAGAGAGAGAGAGAGATAAAATACATGACAAAATATTAATCAAGAAGAAAATTTACCATAGTTACTATCTAATGATGAAATATACAAATATAAAAGATATAAATATGAGGCAATGTTTAAAGAAAATATAAATAAATATAATACAATAAATTCAATAATATTACCTAAAGCTTTGCCATGTGTTGCATCCAATAAAATGATCCATTTTTTTTTACTTCTCATGTAAAATAGATAATCTATCAAATTTAGTGGGAGAAAATGAAATAGCCCTATTTATTACCATAAAATTAAATATTGCACCTGGATGTTCTAATTTATGTCGAACCAAGGCAGTTGTATCACTATTACATCTGATATCACTGCTATGTAATATAATCCTGTATTCTGGTGTTCTTTTATGGTTGTATGCATGGAAGAAGAAGCTTCTTGGTTTGGGAGTGACTCCTAGCTGTTCATTGACAAAAAATGGGGGAGGGGTACATTTTTCATTACATTTTCCCTGGTAACTCCGAGTTAATATGATATATAGGTGTTGGGATTTGGAAGGTATAGTCTTTGAAAGCAAGGGGACTTCACACCCTGCAAAAAAAAAAAAAATGTATCTGATGTTATTTGCTAAAATTATTAATGCTGATCTTAGCTCCGGTGGTGCAGCACTTAGCATTGTCGTCTCACAGCAAGAGGTTCTCCCGTTCGATTCTCAGCTGGAGCGCCTTCTGTGTGGAGTCTGCATGTCCTCCCTGCAGTCGAGTGACTTTTAAAGACATGCAGATAGGTGCCTGCATGAATGGGTGTGCCTTCTTTGAAGGTTGGGTGTCGGGCTGGCAAGTTGGCATCATAAAAATTCCATTGCCAATCATTAGCAGACCGGAATTCCACTGTGGCAACCCCTAACCGGGAAAAGCCGAAAGACATTAGATTTTTATCAATGCTGTTCTTGACTAAATGCTTCTCAGCTTTAAAATTGTTGAAGAGCCATCATATAGTCATATTGGATCACATTACACATAAATAAAATGAGAGTTTGTGTGTGTGTGTGTGTGTGTGTGTGTGTGTGTGTGTGTGTGTGTGTGTGTGTGTGTGTGTGTGTGTGTGTGTGTGTGTGAGAGAGAGAGAGAGAGAGAAACTGAGGATGACTGTTTGAACTAAGGCCTGTCTAAGAAATAAAATAATGCAAAATGCAAAACTTACACAATAAGACAAGGATTTATATATGTCCATGTGAGCTGAGTAAATGTAATTGCTCAATATTCAGAACTGCAGCACTGCATTTGATTCTTTATATGCAAGTATTACAGAGTACCACCTAAACAAAAGGAGGAATAATGTCTAGATTCAAAAATAATAAATATTGTACATTTTGTGCAGCTAGATACGTAAACAGGTAGACAGATTGGATTCTAGGTCCTTTAGTAGAAATACCCATACAGTGATGTTTTTTTCTCACTTTGGTTGAGGTGGAACTGCTCCCAATCAGTCATTGTGAGGAAATTTCCCACCTCATTGTCTGAGATGGTAAAGATTAGGAATAGGGTTTAATCCCTTAAAAAACAAAGTCAGTCTGCCAGCAATGTATTTAGTGCCAGTGTTTTCATGCTATGGATGAGCATCTAAATACTGAAATAAATAAATAGGATCCTATAATAGATCAAACGTGTTAGAGCATGAATCAGCATAGGCTCCCAGCCACCACATTGATCAGAATAAAAATATGATTGAATATAATGAAAAGTGTGTTATTGAAAAAATGACAAATTAGTCCAGGAATACCATAATGAATCTTTTATTTACTTAGAAAACTCCATCTCCCCATCTCCCACTGCTTTTCTATGCAGTTCACATAATGTTCTACTGATCCAGCCCCTCTCATTCAAATATCCAATTCTGACTTCAGCCTGACCTTTATAACTTCCACCATTGGCTGATCCAAAACAAACCTCTTCTAAACCCCATCAAAATCATGCTATTTGTCACAAACTAAAGACTGTAATATATCCTTCTGCCCTCTTCATCCCCGGCATGATTAACTGTAAAAGACAAGAGATTTATGCTGTCTGAAGGGAAACATGAAGTATTAAAACTCCAACTTCATTTGCGTGCATTGATCTATGGCTCAACAAGTCCCCTTAACTTCCACTACCACTTAAATGAAGCAAAATGAAAAGTAAACAGAAATTGCAATATAAAGTGAAAGAAAAAGAAGACGATGGCATATTTTGAAAGAGAGTCGGGGGATAGAACTAGACTGAAGTAATTAAGTAAAAAAAGGAGTGTAAGGAGATGTAAGACATGAATAGGTGCTTGTTCATATTTAGGGATACAGTTTATCCTGCCACTGAGTAAGATCAGAGCCACGTTTTGGCTAGGAAATCTTTCAGAATGGTTTTAAAGGACTGAAGGGAAGGTATTGACCTGATGGATACAGTTAATGAGTTCCAGGCCTTAGTAACATGCATAGCAGATTTTATAGATTTGTGGACAAAGAGGAGTTTTTGGTCATTGGAACATAATGTCTGATTGGGAATACAGTTGCTTAAAATGGTATTTAGTGCTGATGGTCATAAGCTGTGTATATATTAGTTGATGGGGTAATTCTAACGAATTTATGCTTTTTAGTACTATGCAGTGGTGGGTTCTGAAAGAGGTATTTGTTGCAAATTTAGCCACTTTATTACAGCATTGTTCAAGTTGATTTTTATGATGCCTGAAGGTTATTAATATGGAACTGCCATAAAGTAGTGAGAGTAGGAGGTAAGGAGTGGCAAGTGACTTTTTAGTTGCTTTGTTGAGAACATTCTGGGCTGTGTAAAGCATACCTGTTTTTTTGATGATTTTTTTATGCAATTTGAGATTATCATCCACTATCATCCCTAACAATTTGCTATGCAAAGCGAGTTCAATGCCTGTATTATTAAAAGAGAAGATTTTAAATTTTGATTTTTTTCACAAGAGAGGGATTTGAGGATGAAAAGAAGTATTTTTTCTTAGTGGGGGAGGGGGGGTGACCATGAATTGTGAGTTACAAAGCCATGTTTCAGAGGCTGTTAAAACTTCAGAGTAACTTTATAGAGATATGTCAGTTGTCTGATATGTATATGAGTGTGGAGTCATCTGCGTTTTGTAGTACGGAGGCCAGTTGTATTGATGTGTGGAGATTTATGGTGAGAATGTTAAAGAAGAGGGTACCAAGGAGAGAGACGTCTGGTACATCGTTGGTGACTGGGAGGTATGGAGAGAGGGTGATGTGCCATTTTACTGACTGATACCTACTGGGAAAATAGCTTTCGAACCATAGAAGGGTGGGCTGAGATAGACCTAGTGAGGGCATTAGAAGTAAGAGTTTGCTGTGACAAACTGAGTTGAAGGCTTTAGACATGTCTAGAAATAAGGAGAAGTCTAGTTTTCCTTTATCTCTAGCTGTATTGGCAGTATCTATGAAGGTTAGAAGTGCAACGTTAGTAGCATGGGAGAGATGTAAAGTACAGTAATACATGTTTGCTTATATTTGTTTATTTTCAAGAACGTAATAAGCTGCGCTGAATCGAATTTTGGTATTGGTTTGTTGTAGAGGAAAATGTAATATTTGTTGAGAAATACTAGAGCCTTCCCTCTAATTTCTGAATTGTTTATTTTGGATTTAAGCCAGGTTTTAGTTACACTGAGAACATCAGGCTTATTTTCAGTAATCCAGACATGTAGTTCAGTAGTTTTATGTCTTATGCTTCTAATGTTTATGGCAGTAAAAGTTAGATTACCCGGGTGGGGTAATCCAGCGCTCATGTCAATTATTCCAGAGAGCAATCTACTTATAGCTGAAACAAGGCAATTAACAAAGAGGCATAAAGTAGAACAGGTTTTCTTTCCTTTACTGAATGCAGCAACCAGGAAACTAAGGAGATTAAGCAACTGGCAAATACATTGTAATCGTTTGGTCAAGAGTAAAGACAGCGGCCTACTTATTAAAATGTCCATAGAGTACAAGGACTACTGCTTTGGGGGAATGTCACACACAGTTTCCAGCACAGGACAGGCATGTATTTGACTAGTTACAGTTACTACACAGCAAGGCTCTTTGTGTTAAACTTGCTTACATTGCACAGTGACAGTATTCCCAAAGAAAATGTTCAAGAGTTGAGTTTTGTGGCAGAGCTCCTGCAATATCAGTATCAGGGGTGGATAAAGTGACTGCAGGCTCTGAAAGGAAAGAAAAGATAAGAACTACTAAACTATAATATTATCTGGAGGCAATGAAGTTAATACTTATTCCTAAAGATAAAGGAAGGAAGGAGCATGGGGACTCAGAGCAGCAGAATATGGAGTATTGTAAGAGCAGAGTGATGAATGGCTTAAGCTTAAAACTCCATGTAACCTAGATAAAATTCAGTATTATAGCCATGTACAACTTTAGCACAAAAATTATTAAAAAAAAATCTGGGCATTAATATGTAATCTGTTACAGCCGAACTCAAAAAAGGAACCAAACCCTTTTATAATAGTTCTCCACTACAAATTGCAACATTATTCAACACCAACTTTATAGAAAGCATTGCCTCCCTAACTAAAAACTCTTGACCCCCATCCAGTGCTTCTGCCAACTGCAGAATAACATCCAGTCCTAGAAATTCAGCAAACAGTAGGTTCGACCAAACCAGCATTCTCTATACACCATACACACTACCACTTCCTTTACCCCAACCACAGCATTCTCCACATGAAAGTAATTTAACCTCTATATCCATTGCTAGCAACATTCACTTAGGACCTTTCTCCACATCAATGATAAAAAAAAAAAACTTCTACTTAAACTCAAACCATGCTCCACTGACAACTGACAACCTGCCCCCTAAATACCGAAAGATAGGTGCAGATGCCACAGCATACCCAGTCTCTGTCCTTATGAATAGATCAATATCTAAATCCTATGTATCTTCACTATGGAAGAAATCCTACATCATCCTACTTCATAAAGGTGGCATCTTGGTTGACCTGTCAAAAGCTTTCAATACAGTTTCCTCACCCGAATCTCCTGTATAAACAGTCTCAACTAACTTGGACTATCCCCTTCTTCATGACTGTGGTTCAGTAGCTATTTAACTGAAAGGCTCCAGTTTGTAAAATGGCAGAATACTCTCTCTCTCTCTTTCCGTACCTGCAAGTCTTCACTGGTGTACCCCAAGGATCTATTCTTGGTCCCCTCCTCTTTAATATCTTTATCAAGAACCTCTATTCCTTCATAGGTCCAGCCTTTCTTATACAATATGCTGATGATTCTTCACTTAGATCAAAAATTTACCTCAGTTCCTCCATGTCATTCAAGAAGTAACTTTTTCCTCAGTTGACAAATGGCTCCATAATTCCCAGCTACTACACAACCTTAAAAAAACAAAGTCCTGCCATTTGTCTCCAAATTGCACACACTTGATAAAGTGAATTTCAAAATATTTTTACTAAACAAAACTGAAATTGAATTAGTCTCCTATATAAAACATCTTGGAATGATTATAGTTGATAACATTAAATTTGACTTGCATGTTCAAAATGACATAAAAAACTTGCCAAAAATTAAGAATGCTCTTCAGGCATAACAACTTCCTTAGCAACACCATCAAAACCACTCTTGCTACCACTTACTTTCTCCTACCGCTCTTATACAGTGCACCCATCCAAACTAGCCCTCAAGCTACAGTTAAAAATAAGCTGAAGGTATGCTATAATAAGGTTCCAAAATTTGTCACCAGCAAACAAAACCAGATCAACCACTGTATTGTCCTCAAGGCAATGAATTGGCTTAAACCGCCTCAGCACCATAGCTCTCAGCTGTACGGATTTTCACAGAATGTCCAGATTTTTGCCTTATATTATATATCCATTTTTCATAAAATTGTTGTTTTCTGGCAAATTAGTGGTAAATCATTAAAGACTGCACTTAGAAAATAATGACAGTTATTTTTAGTTTCAGACTTCATACCTTTCAGAAAATTCATGCTAATACAAAACCTGTTATTCTATGAACGTTCTAAGTTTGTAAGAGCAATATTTGAAAATTGTCCCTACTTTGGGGCCTTTGTCCCACTTTTATTAATATCTTTGTCCAGATTTCTGGCTCTAAGAGGTTGAGAGGTATGCTCACCACTTAAATTATACATAACTTATCATCACACTCACAACATTATTCACAAAACCAATGACTGGCTTGTTTTAATTCCTATTGTCCATTCCTATCCCCTTAATAGACTATTGAAATCTGGTGAACAACATCTTATCAGTATATATAAACCCTACAAATCCTCTGGACAGTCTCTACTCATACTCTGTCACTAAAAAATGGAATCATATCTCTCTTCAACTTAGATCTGCCACTAACCTCTCCATTTTCAAACTACTACTAAAAAATTAAAAAAAAACAAGCCAGGAATCCACATCTACCACATTTTCTAAGTCTAAAGAGGTATATAGAATTGGACTTTACCCTACAGAGGTTAACGGCATTTAAAAGCCCTTCATTAACTTTTTTTCATTTCCACACTTAATTCAGCAAATTTAATGAGAAGCTCCAAGAATCTATTCACTTTAATGTTACAGGTTACTGCATGCTACTTTGCTTTGTAGCAAAATGCAATGAAGATAAAAAAAAAGTAATTCAGTTTTAACTGTAATAATGTCTCGGAAATGTTTTTGTTTCTGGCAGCAATCTAACTGTATAATCAAATTCCTTTTAGTTACAATTACTCAAATTCTTCAATGCTTTAATATATAATTAGAATTTGTGCATTAATTACTTTTATGCTTTAATTTAATTATAGAACCAAAAGTTGAAAGTGTTGAAAACTGCAAAGTTAAAGAGCAATGCTACAACCTTGTGTTTCAAAAGGTCAACACAGAAAAAGTGTTAATGGTTTCAACTACATGTAGACTGAGTTAAGGGGTATCATAATTTTGTCAATGATTAGTTATAAAGTATGAATAAAGATGAGAAGGGAAGTACAATGGTATGTTAATGGGAATTACTGCGGTCATTTGAAATGAAGGCCTGTCAAATATGTCAATCCAAAGATTTTCTTATCACAATATCACACACCATTTTACATTCTTACAGAAGCATCCTGTACAGAATGCACAAAAATGAATGCACATTTATTAAACCAAGCATGTTATTAAGTGCTTTTGTGCTTGACGAATGTGTTTTGAATTGTATATTTATCTTAGCCTTAATGGCAGAGGCATATATCCTAACTTTGTTTTATGTACATCAGCAATTGTAAAAGGGATGAAAAAATGGTAGAGGCATATATTCTAACTTTGTTTTATATACATCAGCAATTGTAAAAGGGATGAAAAATTGCTTAGCATATGCCCCTTAATAAGGAATTAAATATATAGTAAAGTTGTAAAAAATGCAGTTCAATGGCTTTCTGATGCAAGATGTATTATTTCATAAATTAATAAAATAATACACACTTTTATATTGCCTTATGTCTACAGTAATTTCCAGAACATAACACCAATTCTCTCCAATAACAGTTATCTAAAACTACTATGGTAAGGTGCTGCCTTATATTTAAAATTTCAAAACAAAAAGAGATCTGCAGAGCTCAGCATTAAGGCTAGCATCTTAAAACCTCCCAAATGAATTAGCAAAAGAAAGTGACTTACAGAGGGCTTATGTGCTATTATAATCATCATTTTGTTTTCTAAATTAACATTTTTGCTAAAATTAAAAATGTGTTGCATACAGACTTTAATCCATTAATATGACATGTTAAAGATGTTAAGATTTGCACTGGTTGTGACAAGGGTGGACAGGATTAGGAATAAGTATATTAGAGGGTCAGCCCAGGTTGGAAGGTTTGGAGACAAAGCCAGAGAGGCAAGATTACATTGATTTGGACATGTGCTGAGGAGGGATGCAGAGTTTATTTGGAAAAAGATGCTAAGGATGAAGCTGCCAGATAACAGGAAAAGAGGAAGGCCTAAGATAAGGTTTATGGATGTGGTGAGAGAGGACATGCAGGTGGTTGGTGTGACACAGCAAGATGCAGAAAACAGGAAGAAATGGAAACAGATGATCTGCTGTGGCGACCCCTAATGGGAGCAGCCGAAAGAAGAAGAAGAAGTAATATTTTCAAATAGCCTTAAAAACTCAAATTGAGGTAACTTTTTATGACAGAACATTATCAGAATGAAAATAATTGTGGCATTTTTAAAACAGTTTTCCACAGCAGCTGCTACTGTGATATATATTTTTTTTATTTTAAAAAATAGTTTTATTAAATTTTAAGATGATAATAATCATTAATATTAACTGAATTATAGAAATTAAATGACAATACAAAGAATAAAGAAACATAAACAACTAAAGTATATTTAAAGGTGTCCACTAATTAAAATTTACAAAGATCATTTTAACATTTGAATTATTTTTGAAAGTTTAATAACTGTTTGTCTAATAAGTGTTTTAGCTTAGACCACAGTTATAAGATGACATTATTCTGATGGATCTTGATTTAATGGTCCTCACTTCCAAGTGACATTATTTATTTATTTATTTATTGAAATTTGGTAACTGGGAAAGTCCACTGGGTCAGAAACCCATTTTTGGTGGAAATCTGGAGAGAAAAGCTCCAAGAAAGGTTACAAAACATCATATCATATGATCAGTTATATACAGACATCACTAGCAGTTACAATTTTACAACAGTCATCAGTTACCAGTTAAAGTAAACATCATACATATCAACAAGCATTTACAAAAATTTAAGGTAGTTACAGTATGGAAACTATAAGCAGTTTTGTACAGGCATGTATAAACAACATTCACATCTCTCTCTCTCTCTCTCTCTCTCTTGGTCCATAAAGCTGCTGCAAGAGCAGAGTAAAGTAGCATGTAGAATAATGGGCTCTAGGGGTATAGTAGAAGAAAAATTTAGGGGCCAAAAACAAATTTTTATGAGTTAAAGGACATTAGTTGATGGAGACTAGTGACAGAGACAGTGACCTATTTAGGGATATTTAGGTGAGTTATTATAGGAACGTGTTTGATTATTGAGGTAATGGGATTTTAGTTCAGTTTTGAATGTTTTTAAGGAGTGTATATGAATAATGCAAGAGGATAGTGAATCCCAACCTTTGGCAATGATGAAGGAATAGAAGCTTTGTCCAGTTATAATAAATAGTAAACAAATAAATAAACATAATAAATAAAGATAATTTAATTGTGATATTCTTGAATTTTGTAAAAGAGGGAAAAGTCTCACTCTTCCAATTTCTAGTTATAACCTTTCTGGCAGCTGCCAAAATAGACCATAACAAAGTATATTTCTTTATTTTTTACACAATCAGGGACTGGAGCATTAGAATCAATGATTTGGGTAAAGCAAACTTATCTGAAAATAAAGTCTGAAGGAAACTATTAATATTATCCCAGTAGGATTTAAGAACTACACAATCAAAAAACATATCAGACCAATCTCCCTTAGACTCTAATTTATATCTCCAACACAAAGCTTTTTTCTTACTAACTAGTTCCATTTTGTGAGGTGTAAAAAATGACCTGTGCATAAATTTCCAGGAGAACAGTCTCCATTTAAGTCAAGAAGTAGTTGGTTTAGATGATTCCAATATTATTCTCTTATTGTTATCAATAGATGGATTATTATTAACTGAAGAGAAGTAATGCCAATAGTTCTCCAAATAATTTTTTGTTTCATTTCTATTTTATATATTTTTGAAAGCTTACCATTATTAGGTAAATTCTGCTGTATAAATATAGTCAAAAGATTTAATAACTCAGGAACAGAAATTCTTGTACTTGGTGACATTAGGTCAAATTTATCAATCACAAACTGTCTACTGCATTGTATTTCCAACCACATATCATTACTTAAGTCGTATTTAAAGATTAAGTGATCTAGAAAATTCAATTTGTCCTTTGTCAACAATTGAAACCAATAATTGAGCTTTTTTCCTTAAGTAACATCATCGTAGCAAAATTTAAAGAATAAATATTACTTTGTGTGAAAGCAATAGTAAAAAGAAGAAACATCCAGGCTTTATAGACTGGGTTTCTATAAATACAATTTCTAAATCTGTTTAGTAAAAGTGACGTAGTGTGAAATATGTATTTGAAACTGATTTGTTGTAAAATAATTTATTTATTTAACATTTGTTTACTGGGAAAGTCCGACTTGGAACAAAGTCAATTTTCAGCTCGGAAAGAAATGCTCCACATGCATGTCTTTAAAATGTGGGAAGAGACTGGAGCACCCAGAAGAAATGCACATGGACACAGGGAGGACATTTTGACTTGGCACAGAAGGCACTCCAGCTGAGAATCAAACCAAAGAACCTCTTGCTGTGAGGCAACAATGCTACCACTACACCACTGTGCCGTCCAACAATCTTTTAGTACCCAAATAAATGGATTGTTTAGTATTAATTGTTTATTAGAATTAGATATGTTATTAATATTAAAACAAAGAGCTTCTTGAAACCTTTTCCATTTAGGTGAATAATGTTTATTAGCTAATAAAGAAATAGTTTTTCTCACAGAAGAGATTGAGTACAGTTCCAGGTCGAGTAAACCAATTCCTCCAGTAGACCAATCTCTCATATGATGTGCTAGTGCTACTCTGGGTTTATTTGGAAACCGCAAAAACTTTAAAATCACTGAATTGAATTATTTTATATATGATTTAGGGGGCAATAAGGATAAGGACTATACAATGTAAAGTATCTTTGGCCATATAATCATTTTAATGATAGAAAGCCTCTCTTCCATTGTGAAGGAAAGATTATTCCGTTTATTTATAAGATTCTTTATAGAGGACAGACTATTGTTATAATTAAAGTCTATTATATCCCTAATGTTATTAGTTATTACTATTCCTAAGTATGTTAACTTGCCTGTTTGTACTAAATACTTAGCAAACTTCTCATTTTAATTATTAATATCAGAATGAATAGAAAGTATTTTTGTTTTACTATCATTGAAAATTAGACCATATTTCCTTTGAAAAATTTCCATAGTTTCAAAAATACCAGAAAGGAAAGCATTATTTCCTTTAATAGTAAGAAGGATGTTATCTGCGAACAGTTGGATTTTAGAAGTCACATCAAGACTTAAATTGAAGCCCTCAATATCTGGATTCATCCTTATAAAATTAGCTAATTGCTCCATAGCAAGCGTAAAAAGCAAAGGAAACAAAGGACAGCCTTGCTTAGTTCCATTAAATATTTGAATGTTTTGAAAAGTGTAAGTACCTATCTTGATGTAAGCCTGACATCCTCTATAGAGATGAGTGATAAGTTGTGTAAAATTATTAGAAAAAGTTAATTCTTCCACAGTAAATAAAAAAGAGATAATCCCAATTAACAGAATCAAATGCACAATTTATGTCCAGGCTAGAGTTAAATAATCCTTTGAATTATAAGTAGAATCAGTTATGGTTAATACTCTTTTAATATTGTCATATGTATTCCTATTTAAAATAAAACTTGATTGGTCTTCATCAACGAAAAATGGAAGGACTTTTTTCAACCTATTTTTATTTATTTTTTTACATATCACTATATTGTATGTATACTTTCATATAATTTTTTTGTTATACTGTAACTATCAATTTTTTTCTGAGTATAAATATTACAAACAGTTTTTTGGAGCTTTTCTCCCTGGGTCTCCGCTGAAAATGGGCTTTGTTTTTAGCCCAGTCAGACATTACCCAGTTACCAAATGTAAATAAATAAACAAATAGCCATAAACATTTTATACTCATTATTTAAAAGAAAAATTGCCCTATATGAGGAACATATAGTAGGATCTTTATCAGTCTTTAGTATGGGAGAAATAAGAGTATATTTCCAAGAAGGAGGACCACTGATTATATCTTGGCATAAGGAGAAGACTTAGTGTAATAAAATCAGAGCTTCTTTGGGCATTATTTTATAGATTTCAGGAGTACTTCCACCACCCATTACCTGGAGCCTTATTTTGTTTTAAAACATTAATTTGATGCTGAATTTCAGACATTGAGATTGGTTTATTAAGTGCATCAACCTGTAATTCTGATAATTTATTTTTGGTATATTTTTAGTAAAGGATCTAACTACTTCTTTCGAATCTAATACAATTGGGTTCTGATTAATTGTATTAAAGTGTTCTCTAAATTCCATTAATATAGCCCCTATTTCAGTAACATTTTTAAGGTGAGTAAATCTCTTTAACATGATTAAGTTTACTAAGTCTCTTAGTCTTGACAGCCAAGTTACTTGGTGACTTGAGATTAATAGAAATGTTTATAAATTTGAACTTCTCTAAATTAATAATAGTCTTATGGGTTACAATTTCTAAATACTTTCTATTTAAAGTATTAATTTATTCTATTTTATCACCTTTACCTATTTGGTTGAGAAGATTTAACTTATCAAGTTTCTCTTGAAGATCATTTATTTCTGTATCCCATTGCTTTTACTTATTAGTATACCAACTAGTAATTCTTTCATGCAAATAATCTTTTAACGCATCCCATACATATATATAAGAAGTATCACAAGCACTGTCGGACTTAATAAAAATTTGAATTTCTGATGTAATGAAATCTTTAAAATCCATTAGAGTAGTTATATAGGCTGGAATTCTTTTAATCTGAACACAATCGTTTGGGCTAATTAGTAATTCAAAAGAAATAGCATTATGATCTGAAAGGGGGCATGAAATTGCTATAATCTTACCCAAACTGTTAATCAACTGATTTGAAACATATACTATATCACTTCTAGAATATGTTGCATGTCTATGTGAAAATTATGTGAAAAAGAGAGAATCTGGATCTGAAAAGTCAATAATATCTCTAATATGAAATGTATCAGCAAAATACTTCAAATTTTTAGCTGAAAATAAAATTCTTCTTTTACCAGAATTATTAGAATCTTTGTCCTTTAAAATACCATTAAAATCTCCTGCTAAAATAATGTCTCCTTTAGATACTTGTACAATCTGATTTAAATTTTGTTTCAGTGTTAATCCCAATCCCTCAAATTCAATAGATATTAATTACAGTATAAATGTTCCTATTAAGCTCCAATGTAACCGAACAAAACATACCTTTATCATCTTTATATGTATCGATAACGTTAGTAACAGGTAAAGAAGTATTCCATAGTATAGCTACTCCTCTTTTCTTTTGAAAATGGTGAGTACTAGAATGCAGAGAATAACTTCTAGTATTAAGTTTATCTATATCTTCAAATAAAAGGTTTGTTTCTTGTAAAAAGATAACTTGGAAATTAAATAGTTTCAAGTGTTTATATAAACTTCCACTCTTACAACTATTATTCAAACCATTGATATTAATAGATATACAATTTAGATAAGACATGCAACATATTAAAAGGATTTGTATGTAATATGACCATTAATTTGTTTTATGAACAAATACAAGTTTTCACTCCATCAGTATTGATATGAATATTAATAAACCAATGGTCAAATATATACAAAACAGTAATGTGAATCAAAATTGTATAAGTAGAACACCAGGAAAGAACATGCACAAAAAAAACAATATGCAATAAGACTAAAATTCTATAACCCAATAATCTCTTCATAGAGTTAAATACTCCTAACCTGATTACCATTCACCATTCAAGGCAACCACCCAACAAACAACAGTTTACTCTTCCCCACCACTTGTTAGAAGATTATTTGTAAAATAATAACATAAAATATAATAAAATCATCAATTATATTAAACAGGTCAGTAGAAACAGTGAACAGAAAGCTACATTTTGACAATGACTTTTTTTAAATAATCATTCTATGATTATATTATACTCTTGTTAATAACATAAAAAGTCTGTGGTAGTAAATAGTATGTTATAACTATTCAGAAATCATAAAGTAACTTATTCTGATTATTATAGACTGTATGTGGTCAATAACTAATTCAATAAGATATTAGAACTAGTATCATCATGCGTTATAAAGTCAAAAACATATACAAGTATAGCTGATAGTCAACACCATTTTAAATAAATTACTACTACCTTATTACAAAAACATCATCTTGCTTACAGAAAAACACGTCAATCATTCAACCCTCAAAATATATACCGGAGAATGCAGACAATCACAAACCCAAAGACTCAGGTTGCTCAAACAAGTCACATCATATCCAAAAGCAATCTTTCACTATGCTGTTGAATAATGTAGATGAATCTCAATGAAAACAACTAATATTGGCTACTTATATGTATGTATCATATAAAAAATAAAAAAGATAGAAATAATATATATAGAACTAATTAAAACTTGTGATGTAAATTTTAAACAAGTGAGTAACTTTTCCTTCCAAACGACAAATAAAGTGTTTACTATCTTCACTTTCAATGTTAAAAAACAAAAGTACTAGGTAAAATAAAGTATGATATAATTATAATGCCAGATTAACAAGGGTAGTACACCTATTAGTGTATATGCTGTCATTTAAACAGATTCCCACCATATGGCTGTAATTAACTTTTTACGATGTTTTACTACAGTGACATTAACAGTAACTTTAACAAGAATCTAGCAAACTTCTTAAATGCTATGAATGACACCTCCAACTTCCATTCTGCTATACATATTGCCAGCTGATTACATATTAGTTATTTCCTTACTGTAGTCACAATACATGTAAAGCAGAACGGTCTTTATACATCATTCTTAAATTACTCAGATTTGTTTCCATATCTGTAAAACAAAAAAAATCCATAACATTATAATAGATGACCCTTCAAAATACAAGCTATAATAATGACTTTTAATAAAATACTTTTTTCTTTACAATCAATTAGACTACCTAAAACTCTAAAGAACATCTTAACATAGTTTAAAATTATAAGCAATCAGTCAGTAACATTTGAAATAAAGCAGTGATACATCAAACAATAAATTACTAATTTTGTATACAATGCTTTTACTAAAAAAACATAGTACTCTACAAAACTCTGCAATCCATTAATTAACTCTAAATATTAACAGCAGCTGCAAGCCAATTGCACTGCATATTAAAATAAGAAACACTTCAAGAAATGCCCTTTTCAAAATGTATCTATAAGTCTTCATGGTGGCAATGAAGTAACATATTGATATCTGTAATATACTACCATGCAAAAGTTTGATCTCTGTAATACACTACCATGCAAAAGTTTACTATGCCTTTACATCTATGATAGGAAGCTTGCTGAAGTCCTATGCAATGTATACCAGCTAATACTAATGTCACTGGCCAGCTCCATCAGCACTACATTCGATAAAAATGTTGTTTTACATGCACATATACAAAATAAAACCTTGGTAGAGATGAGTGAAATATGGAAGGTTTTCTTCCCTTAGTAAACTATCCTCTTGTTATGTGATAAGTTCCACATGCCTTTTCCTTTTAGGTTTAGCAATATCTAAATCATTCTTATCTTTGTAGCTTGTCTACTTTTTGATTTATTCAAGGCATTACTGAAATGCTGCACTACAGAAATCTCCACACCTAAAAATATACAGAACCTCTTAAACTAATGTAATAATAAGAGGAAGAACATATAAAATGACTATGAATGTTTCACTGAGCATTGTAAAAAAATATTCTCTCATCTCCGTCTCAGCATTCTATCCATCTTGCTTGCAGTTTGCTCAAAGTTCTGCTTTCACTTCCTGTTTCTTCTATACATTCACAAGTACTATAGAAGACACTTCCCTGCATTACATGACTTACAACATACCTCATCGCGAATCAAGAGGTAAGCACTAAAAATAAATAGAAAGAGGAAAAAAGCAACAACATTCTAGTGGGAAATGTATGACATAAATTGTTTGAAAGATGCAAACAAAGCTTGTGACTACTAGTAATGAGTTTAAAACGTTAAAAAAAAACTACATCTGCAATTAACGGTTACATCATATTAAATAATGAAACTTGTAAACAAACATAAAGCAAAGGATAATGTTTACAGGAGAATTAAATAAATAAATACTTGTTTTCTAATTTTAAGAACAAAATAAAACAAAAAAAGTTTTTAGTAATAAAAAGAAATTACCATTTGCATATTATTATTTCACATAATCTTTATGCCCAGGAACTCAAATTAATAAAATCCATAGTACCTTCTCTCCTTTTTTGAAGTATGAGTACTAGATATGAGTTAATTTTACTAATAAATAGAAAGGTGACAGTTTGAGACTAGAAAATTAAAAAAAAAACAGGTTAAGTTAAAAGTCATTTATCTTTCAATTTCTTCTTCTTGTCAGTTGACTTCCAGCTGCTGTTTTCTGCAACTCTCTTCAGAGACATGCCAGCTCCATCCATATCATCTGCTTTGTCTATTATTTTGTTTGATCTTACGAATGTCACAGGTGATTTTAGATCTTCAAAACTCTAAAATCCCTCAGCAAGCAATATTTTCAATCTGGCAGGGAAGTTAAAATGTTCACCATACTATTACCTTCTATTTTGTCCAGAAGACCAAAAATCTATATATTATTTCTACATGACTTATTCTCCAAGTTCTCAAGTTTATTCTGCAATAAAGTATTTTGTTTCAACAAAAATTCAATATTATTTTTCCTTCATGTGGCCTTCCATCTGTGTCATTCAGTGATTCATCAATGCCCAATATCTAGGATTTCTGTAGTTGTAAATCTTCATGTATCAGTTCCATCTATTTAGAACACTTCTCCTTGAATTTATCTAATTTTGTATCCATTCTGTCTAATTTCAGTGCCAACTCCTGAAACTCTTTCCTAAATGAAGAATCTTGAGAATTTGCCTTAGAGAAATTCATATTTTAGTTAGGATAATGAGTAGAAATTGTCAGGTAGTTGTTTAACAGGAAATGTCCAATAAATGTATAACATTTTTTATACAATCCCATATGGCACTTAGAAGTAACAGATTCTGTATTGATAACCTAGTTAGGATTGTTTAAAATGAATAAATCCTGTCAGAAATCTTTGAAGTGGCAGAGCAAAAGGAAACTGCTGTCAACTAGAGGCACATCTTGGCCACACCACCCATTGTTACTTTTTGATCTTAATAATGAAGAGGATAAGAAGTTTCAAACATGTTGGATTGCAGATGCCCACAGATGTTCGATTGAGTGGGTTAACATTTTAATTGAAATGGACATGTTGAAACAATGATTATTAAATGAACAAATTGCTAATACCTGTGATAATTTGTCTGCATGCTCTTGTGCCTCCTCTATTGATAATTTTCTTGGTGAAGTGAATGAGAACTTGAGAACTTTTGAAAATGAACTTACTGAGAGAAAGGTTAAACTGATGAGAGATCTCTCTGACTATAAGAACAGCAAAGCTTTTCTTTAGAGAGCCAGTCAGAAAAGATCACAGAGTCATGTGAGATTTGAGCAGGAAGCAAGGGCTTCCAACAAATATGGTGGTTCATTTGTTGTATTGGATGGTCTGTAGACATCTTCAAAATGGGAAATGAGGAATATATGGGGTATCCACTGCTTCCTGAAGCTCAGAATCCAGAACAGCTGGACATTTTGGAGTGTTCAGTCAGGAGGATACCAGGGTAAAAAAACATCAGAGAGGTTCAAATATACAAGGAACTGCAGCTCATAGAGACTTCCAGCCATAGTGATGGTTTAAGACAGGTAAGTGACATTGATTTACCTCATGAATTGTTAGTAATAACTATGTTAGCAATTTATCTGGAAGACTTTTGTCAAATGAACAATATTCTGTTTTAAACTGTGGCTTGAATTTCATACCCACAGTGTTACATTTGTATGATATTGGATATTATGTTATTAAATTGGTGAGGAAGTTGTATTTAATGGATTTTTTAAACATTCTGATGATAAAAGTGTTGGTTTAAATGTTAGTGAAAATTCTAATAATGAGATTAATAGTGAGGATGTTAGTTTTTTATTTACCTATTTATTTATTATTTGCATTTGTTTACCGGGAGGTCTGCTGGGCCAGGCTGAGCCGATTTTCAGTTCAGGCCTAGGGAAAAAAGCTCCAAAAACAAACAACATGATAAAGCTACAGAATCAAAATAGAGAAATCAAGCTGTGATGGTATAGAGCACTACATTACAGAATAGGTGATACAATAAAATAGATAATACTAGTTATACAGATGTTAGATTTTAAGTATGCAAGCCAAACAAGAATACAATTGATGGCATGGAATAACAGTGAATGTGTGAACAATACAGTATTGCAGTTTTGCATTGGAGAGGGAAAGATGGAGAACAGCAAATTGAAGATTCTGAGAGTACGATATGGCCTTAGAGCTATTGCTATATAGGCATCAAGTCTGAATAGCATATATGGTATGTAACTGCTATAGTAGATTATGGGTGGCACATGTTGGACTTAGTATTTTGGAAGCACTGAATGCATATATCAGGAGTCTAAGCAGTAAGTGAGATGGGGAGGAAAAGTAGGAAGGCTAGGAATATTGCTCTTTTTTGTAGTCACTGCCAGTACATGTGCATAGCCAATGGAAGAACAGGTGTTGTTTCAGTGAAGTCTTTTCATTATTGTTGTTCTGATAAGGAACCTAATGCATATTGTTTATTGAACAATAGTCATATTGAATGCAAAAGTACTGTTACCCCAGTTTCAGCATGAATAGGTACAACATTTTTCCACAATGTTATATTTTGCAATTGAAAGTGAATTTAAAAAGTTTCAGGTACACATGAAGGACACACATTCTAATTGAACAAAAATGGAATGGAAGGTACTGCAGTCTTTAGGTAAACAAAGAGAGCTAGTGTTTAAGCATGCAGTTAAAGGGAGCAGGTTAAGTTTGATGCATTATACACAGTATTTAGGTATGTGCTATAAACATTTATTAGACAAAGAAGAATATCAAAAAGTAGATTTTTCTGTTTATACTCAATCTTAAAAGATTATGGTGAGTTACTGGATAAAGGTTTAGGGTTGGGTTATTTCTCTAGGATGGATGTAGAGAAAAAATTCAGTTATGAAGGATGCACCATGGCGAATTTCTACTGTCTTCCCAAAGTGCACAAAGATCCAGTTGACTCCCCTGGTTGTCCCATAGTTTCAGCTAGAAATTATTTTCTTCACAATATGGGCCTGTTTCTACATTCATAGTCGTTACCTAAAGTGCCTCAATTATCTTTGTATATTAAAGATGTATTTGATTTTTTAGGTAAAATAGAAGGCATTCAGTGAACCCAAGATATGTATTGGGTTACTTTAGATGTCAAGAGCCTTTATACAAGTATACAACACAGTTTGGTCTAGAAGCTTTATGGTCATTTCTTAGTAGTAAGTTCGGTGTCTGAATATGTTATAGAGTTGCTTTATTTTTGCTTAAAAGTAATTATTTTGAATTTAATGGAGATTTATACCATCAGAGACAGGAGACAGCAATGGGGGCAGCTTTTGCCCCCATGTATGCCAATCTTTGTATGGGTCTGAGGTATAATGTATATAATTCTGATTAAATATTACAGATTTATAGATGATTTGATTTGTTTGTGTAGGGGTGTCAACATATAGTGAGGGACTTTGCCCAACAATTACAGTATAACAGATTTAATCTACAATTTGATGGGTCAAAAGTGGATAAAGTTGTTCCATTCTTGGATGTGGTGTTAGATGGGACTAAGAAAAATACATTAAGGACAACATTACATAGGAAATGTGAGGATGGAATTCAGTACTTACAGGGCCAAAGTTGTCATCCTCCCCATACTCTACAGGCGTTACCTTATGGGGAATTTTTAAGATTATGAAGGGTCTAATAATGAGGAATATTTTGAATGAGAAGTAGAAAAAAACAGTTGGGATGTTTATTAAAAGAGGTTATAAGAAGGAGGTTTTGTATGAATGTTGGGATATGTTTAAGCAGGAAATAATGACTGGTCATAGGAATAATAATGCACCAGTAGGTGGAGTAAAAGTTGCACATAGGGAGACAAAAAAGGTGAATTTTGTTACTACATACAATACTTTTAGTCTAAATTGAAGTTAATTAAGTTAAATTTTATTGTTGCTATTTAATGACCCTGAAATATTTTTCAAAATGGTTAAGTGGAACCCCTGGGATTTCCTATGAGAAATGAAGAAGTACTAAATATATTTTGGTTCATGGTAAATTTGTTGTTCCATCTGTTAAAGTCCCATTGGAAATAGAACAAATGTAAACCACACCATGTGGGGGTTATATGGGGTGTAGATATGTGGTTAGTATTTTTTCAAAAATTAATGGGAAAAGACTTTTAGTACAAGGAAGGTATGGATGTGAAACTAAGGGCATTGTATATGCTTTAAGGTGTCCTTGTAACAAGTTTTATATGGGAAAAAGCAAGAGAACATTTAAAGTTAGGTTTTTAGAACATGTAAGGGACTTTATTAAAGGTAAAAAGGAAAGCCCTATAGCTGAACATTTTGGGGGCATGGGGGGGTTACAAGGAACAATTTTTGAAAAACTTAATATAGGTCAATATGACAGTGTCGTTATTAAAAATAAATCATTGTATAAAGACTCACCCCGGGATTCATGAACCTTGCGCCAGGCGCCAGCATAGCGTCGGCGTTATAAAGCCAAATATGGCCACCGAGCGATTCAGGTATGAAGCAATCCCACGTGCACTACCAGCGTGCGCCGGACCTGCGCCGCCCCCGGCGTAGGTATGTTAATCACACTGTGTGCGGTATTGCACCATGCAAATGAAGGCAAATAGTGATCCACGAAGTGGGGCATGCGTAAGCGTAGAGACGCGGCAATGTAAACCGAAAAAGCGGTTTACATTTACCCAAACATGACCAAGGAGTAACGGAAGGCTGTCAACGTCAGGTATCATACAGGTGCAATATGCCAATGGCGAAAGGCACCGAGAATGTCCAAAGAAAACATGCACAAACTGTAAATAATGACAAAAATGTCGTATGCGTAGAAACCACAGCAGAACGCCCGGATATGTGTACAGAAGGTGCAAAGCAATGAAATAATATGACAATGTCCTAAAAGAGCTGTATAATACACATCAGCTGTACAGCCACCACACACCATAGTATGTATGGAAAGCCTCAACCCCAGCGCAAGGGTTGTCAAGGAGTGGTGGCAGTGTTCGGCACCGTAACCATGTATTAGCAGTCAATGCCATGCAAATGAGGCAGATAATAGTGAATCGCAAAGCTGGCGCCGGTGTAAGGATGGAGCAAACGGCGCAGCGGTACTACACCGAGGAGTGGCCTACACGAGATACATGTCAATCGCAGAGGGGTGTGCCACTGTAGGAGGAAGCATATTGGAGGCCAGCAAACCTGGGCTGGACAATGCACATCACAGCAGCAGGACCGTGTGAGGAAATAGATGCGCTGAGAGTACATAATGCGCACAGATGCATGTGCACGAGGATGACTATGTTCCCCAACCCAGTCATGTGGCCTCCCGTCAACAACCACGGATATAGGAAGGTAATGCGGAGAATATGAGGAAATGCGGAAGCAGTGTAATTGGAGCCGTAATGAGCAATCAACACCAATCAATCCAGGAAGGGCAAGCGGCAGCTGACAACTCTGCATGCAGACTCCTGCATAACGGGAAAGGGAGGCATATAAAAAGATCTTAGAGCTATTGCTATATAGGCATCAAGTCTGAATAGCATATATGGTATGTAACTGCTATAGTAGATTATGGGTGGCACATGTTGGACTTAGTATTTTGGAAGCACTGAATGCATATATCAGGAGTCTAAGCAGTAAGTGAGATGGGGAGGAAAAGTAGGAAGGCTAGGAATATTGCTCTTTTTTGTAGTCACTGCCAGTACATGTGCATAGCCAATGGAAGAACAGGTGTTGTTTCAGTGAAGTCTTTTCATTATTGTTGTTCTGATAAGGAACCTAATGCATATTGTTTATTGAACAATAGTCATATTGAATGCAAAAGTACTGTTACCCCAGTTTCAGCATGAATAGGTACAACATTTTTCCACAATGTTATATTTTGCAATTGAAAGTGAATTTAAAAAGTTTCAGGTACACATGAAGGACACACATTCTAATTGAACAAAAATGGAATGGAAGGTACTGCAGTCTTTAGGTAAACAAAGAGAGCTAGTGTTTAAGCATGCAGTTAAAGGGAGCAGGTTAAGTTTGATGCATTATACACAGTATTTAGGTATGTGCTATAAACATTTATTAGACAAAGAAGAATATCAAAAAGTAGATTTTTCTGTTTATACTCAATCTTAAAAGATTATGGTGAGTTACTGGATAAAGGTTTAGGGTTGGGTTATTTCTCTAGGATGGATGTAGAGAAAAATTCAGTTATGAAGGATGCACCATGGCAATTTCTACTGTCTTCCCAAAGTGCACAAAGATCCAGTTGACTCCTGGTTGTCCCATAGTTTCAGCTAGAAATTATTTTCTTCACAATATGGGCCTGTTTCTACATTCATAGTCGTTACCTAAAGTGCCTCAATTATCTTTGTATATTAAAGATGTATTTGATTTTTTAGGTAAAATAGAAGGCATTCAGTGAACCCAAGATATGTATTGGGTTACTTTAGATGACAAGAGCCTTTATACAAGTATACAACACAGTTTGGTCTAGAAGCTTTATGGTCATTTCTTAGTAGTAAGTTCGATTGTCTGAATATGTTATAGAGTTGCTTTATTTTTGCTTAAAAGTAATTATTTTGAATTTAATGGAGATTTATACCATCAGAGACAGGAGACAGCAATGGGGCAGCTTTTGCCCCATGTATGCCAATCTTTGTATGGGTCTGAGGTATAATGTATATAATTCTGATTAAATATTACAGATTTATAGATGATTTGATTTGTTTGTGTAGGGGTGTCAACATATAGTGAGGGACTTTGCCCAACAATTACAGTATAACAGATTTAATCTACAATTTGATGGGTCAAAAGTGGATAAAGTTGTTCCATTCTTGGATGTGGTGTTAGATGGGACTAAGAAAAATACATTAAGGACAACATTACATAGGAAATGTGAGGATGGAATTCAGTACTTACAGGGCCAAAGTTGTCATCCTCCCCATACTCTACAGGCGTTACCTTATGGGAATTTTTAAGATTATGAAGGGTCTAATAATGAGGAATATTTTGAATGAGAAGTAGAAAAAAACAGTTGGGATGTTTATTAAAAGAGGTTATAAGAAGGAGGTTTTGTATGAATGTTGGGATATGTTTAAGCAGGAAATAATGACTGGTCATAGGAATAATAATGCACCAGTAGGTGGAGTAAAAGTTGCACATAGGGAGACAAAAAAGGTGAATTTTGTTACTACATACAATACTTTTAGTCTAAATTGAAGTTAATTAAGTTAAATTTTATTGTTGCTATTTAATGACCCTGAAATATTTTTCAAAATGGTTAAGTGGAACCCCTGGGATTTCCTATGAGAAATGAAGAAGTACTAAATATATTTTGGTTCATGGTAAATTTGTTGTTCCATCTGTTAAAGTCCCATTGGAAATAGAACAAATGTAAACCACACCATGTGGGGGTTATATGGGGTGTAGATATGTGGTTAGTATTTTTTCAAAAATTAATGGGAAAAGACTTTTAGTACAAGGAAGGTATGGATGTGAAACTAAGGGCATTGTATATGCTTTAAGGTGTCCTTGTAACAAGTTTTATATGGGAAAAAGCAAGAGAACATTTAAAGTTAGGTTTTTAGAACATGTAAGGGACTTTATTAAAGGTAAAAAGGAAAGCCCTATAGCTGAACATTTTGGGGGCATGGGGGGGTTACAAGGAACAATTTTTGAAAAACTTAATATAGGTCAATATGACAGTGTCGTTATTAAAAATAAATCATTGTATAAAGACTCACCGGGATTCATGAACCTTGCAGGCGCCAGCATAGCGTCGGCGTTATAAAGCCAAATATGGCCACCGGCGATTCAGGTATGAAGCAATCCCGTGCACTACCGGCGTCGCGGACCTCGCCGCCCGGCGTGGGTATGCTAATCACACTGTGTGCGGTATTGCACCATGCAAATGAAGGCAAATAGCGATCCACGAAGTGGGGCATGCGTAAGCGTAAAGACGCGGCAATGTAAACCGAAAAAAGCGGTTTACATTTACCCAAACATGACCAAGGAGTAGCGGAAGGCTGTCAGCGTCAGGTATCATACAGGTGCAATATGCCAATGGCGAAAGGCACCGAGAATGTCCAAAGAAAACATGCACAAACTGTAAATAATGACAAAAATGTCGTATGCGTAGAAACCACAGCAGAACCCCGGATATGTGTACAGAAGGTGCAAAGCAATGAAATAATATGACAATGTCCTAAAAGAGCTGTATAATACACATCAGCTGTACAGCCACCACACACCATAGTATGTATGGAAAGCCTCAACCCCAGCGCAAGGGTTGTCAAGGAGTGGTGGCAGTGTTGACGCCCGTAACCATGTATTAGCAGTCAATGCCATGCAAATGAGGCAGATAATAGTGAATCGCAAAGCTGGCGCCGGTGTAAGGATGGAGCAAGCGGCGCAGCGGTACTACACCGAGTGGCCTACGAGATACATGTCAATCGCAGAGGGTGTGCCACTGTAGGAGGAAGCATATTGGAGGCCAGCAAACCTGGGCTGTACAATGCACATCACAGCAGCAGGACCGGTGTGAGGAAATAGATCGCTGAGAGTACATAATGCGCGCACAGATGCATGTGCACGAGGATGACTATGTTCCCCAACCCAGTCATGTGGCGGCCTCCCGTCAACAACCACGGATATAGGAAGGTAATGCGGAGAATATGAGGAAATCGCGGAAGCAGTGTAATTGGAGCCGTAATGAGCAATCAACACCAATCAATCCAGGAAGGGCAAAGCGGCAGCTGACAACTCTGCATGCAGACTCCTGCATAACGGGAAAGGGAGGCATATGAATGCAAAGATAGTAGGGGATGTAGTAGAAATGCAAAGAGCAAAGAACCGAAATAGCACAGCCAAGTACAGAGGTAGCATAACTGCGGCTGCAGATAAAATGCATCATATGCCATGTGCCTGCAGGATGCAGTAATGTAAGATGCAAAGCTAAGCCAATGCAGGCAACTGTAATGTAACACTAAAGGCAATACCGTTGCAGTTGCAACCGTAAAACACGAAAATAATCCATGGATACGGCTGCACAGACACACCCAATGACATCACCGGGTATACAGCACAACAGTATAAAGTGTGAATGCACACAACACACAGGCCGATTTCCCAAACGCCGCACCGTAGGGTGTAAACACACGGGGAACTTTTAATATGTATATGGTGGGTGCCGCCGTGGCCGTGATGCATAGGTATGTGGCAGAGACAGGCGGAGTTGCCGAGGGCGGTGCCGACAACTACCGTAGGCCTCACAGGAGAAGGTGAGTGTTCAGACCAAGGGTGACCTACCAGGGCTGCAAGACCTGGAGATAGTAGGCGCTACAGGGTGGACAGGGACACGTTACAGCAAATAGTGGAGCTGTCGCGGCCACGCCTGAGAACAAGAGACAACAGAGGGGAGCCCATCCCAGTGGACACAAAGGTATGTGTGAGCTTGCGAATACTGGCTACAGGTACCTTTCAAAGGCCAACCGGGGATATAATGGGTATCTCACAGGCATCAGCATCTAGGGTACTACACCAGTTCCTGGATGCCATGTTACGACATGCCCATGAGTATATAAACTTCCCCAGATCTCAGGAGGAGTTGGCTAGAAATATCGCCGCTTCCACCGTGTGGCACAATACCGGAGGTACTGGGTGCGATCGACTATGCGCACATAGAAATCAAGTCACCGCCGGGAGCAGGGTAGGCGCTACATAAACCGCAAGGGATACCCCTCCATCAATTGCCAGGTCGTGTGCAATGCGCGGGGCATTATCATGGATGTGTGTGCTGGCAGCCCTGGAAGCTACCACGACTCCCATATCTGGCATGCCTCACAGCTGTATCAGGTATTAGCCAGGGGACATCACACAAGGTCACCTTGTGGGGATGCTGGCTATGCACTGGAGCCGTGGCTAATGACACCCATCAGAAATGCACACACACACATGCAAGAACGCCATAATGAGGCACACGCACAAACCAGAATAATCATAGGGATGTTGAAATCACGGTTCCGGTGCTTGGATACATCCGGTGGAGCCTTGCAGTACTCTCCAGGCACATGTGCCCACATATTCATAGTATGTTGTATGCTACACAATATGATTCTGCGGAAACAGCTGCTGCAGGGACATAATGGTGTAGGGCCACCAAGCCCGCCACAACTGCCAAGGCAAGCACAGGCACAGGGCGTTCAGCGCCATGAACACGCTGTGCCAGCCCCAGTAGGTAGGCGGGCGTACCCAATATGCCCACGCCCTGGCAAAGAGGGAATGCATAGCACATACTTTGACAGCGTAGGCCCCATGGACTGACACCTCCTTACCTGCACACACAGTGAAATGGACGCCACACAAACATGTCCGCCCGTAATGTGTACCGTATGGCCGGACCTATGTGTGACTCAACAAAGGCACCACCCAAACACTGCACACCCAATAGCCAGCAGAGCATGGAGCGCCAACACCTCACCGCGCCGGTTCTACAGCACTGGCGTAGCCGTATGCCACTATCGCCGCAAGTCGACCACATATGTACTTATGTGCATACACAGATCTGGAAATAGATATCAGTACACACGTAGAAATATATGTACACATACACAGATATAAAGTACAACAGGTTAATATGGAACCCAGGGATGCAAGTCCACAGATAAGTAAGGCCTTGAAATCTCCACATAGTAAACATAGTGACCGACAACCCGATCATCCGGGAGGGTGGGCAGAGCAGCGACGCCAGCCATGGAAATGTCAACCTGCATCAATACATATCCGCGTGTCGGGATGATCACCAGTCCACGGTACAGTAGCGGGATATGTGCGTGTCATATCCATAGGATATGAGTCGCGGAGGTACGCCGCCGCGGCGATGTGACCAACGTAGGTATTGTGTGCAACCGTCGGTGCGGCGGCAAGCATACCAGTCAAGTGTACGTCATTATGAGGCGTACCTCATTTGGGGTCTAAAACAGTTCATGTTCCTCGCAGTTCCTCAAAGTTCCACATTGAAAATGTCTGTCAAACATTCATTGTTAGGAATGTATTTAAATGACATCCTGGTAAATAGAAATTAATCATAGTAATTCATTAAAGGTTCTTCATTGTAAGTAAATCAGCATATTTTAACCATCCTATGACCTACTTAGCTGAAGTTGTTAGTATGCCATTAGTATGTGTTCCACATTATGCCCATTTGTTCCACATTAGTAATGTGTGTGTTCCTCATTTTGGAAATGGAAGGTTGAAAGCCATGGCGGCAATATGTGTATGTGTGAGGTGAGGTTGTCGTGTGTTCCGCTGTGTGTGTGTAATGTGTGTGCCACTGTAAAATGTGTATGTAGGTGACATGTCACAGGCGGAGTGTAATAACATGCGTAGGCATACAGTACAGGAACCATAGGCGTATGTACAGCAGTACCCACAAAGTAGTACTGACATCTCCTCAGTGGCTATCGCGTGGCGGCGTAAAAGCGATGCAAAGCGGAAATGTCCCAGAATGTACCACAGGGCCATAGCCAACAGGAGATGCAAAGGACGCATGTACAAACCATGACCATATGTATGGTGGCCATATGGTAGACTCAACACGAAACGTCGGCAACGTTACACAGCATCAGGCATGTACGGCGAAAATACGAATGTGCTATCCTGGCACCAATCGTGAACACTTACGGTCCCGTAAATACCGCTGTGTGTTCCACGACCGTTAAGTAAGCAAGTGGCACACGAATAGGAGGCTACCAGTAGCATACAGGCCGTCCCAAGTATAGGACCACAATCACCGTAACTATCAGTGACAAAATGCCAATGGATAGTAGGCACGGACGAACATCCGCAGATATATAACCGATGTGAAGGAGGAATACGTGCAGGAAGCACACATGCAGGCGATACCGACACCACACGACATCAACAAAACAAACATTCCCAGAACAACAGACAGGTAACCTGCAGCTCCCCAAGCAGGGATGGAGCACACACACAAGCATATCTTGTATGTATAAATGCAAGACCCACACCCAGTACCCGTCACCCACATCCGCAGATATACCCCATCGCACATATCAAAGGGATAACAGCTAAAACCGTAGCAAAAACATACAGGCAGTCAATGACAGCGGCATACCCGCAACAAGCCGCGTGGGAAACACTAGCAGCAGCTGATGCATCCTTGCATCCGTTGTGTACAGGAATATAACAGCTATGTTACACATCTGAATGCACAATGCCATCGACAGACGCCGCCAGGACACGGACACCCACATGTCAAACAGAATACCATACCCAACACACACAATCCACGGCTAACACCACAGCGTAATGTACCTGACACCACACATAGCGTATGCAGTCACACAAACATTATACAATACATACCATCCCCACGAAGGTAGTGCAAATAACTAACGGCCACCACGAGGAATGAACCATGGCCTAGTTTCCGGGTAGCGTCACGAATGGAGGAGGATCACCAGTGATATGCGCATAAGTACACACCGAGGAACAGCTATTGGCGTGATGAACCCACATGCCTCAGGTGACGGCGAATAAAAGGAAGACTCCTGGATATTCAAACCGTATGTTCATAGCGAACACAAGCGCTATTGAAAGGAAATACTGAGAGGAAGATATTGATGAATACAGAAGCGAAGGCGGAAAGGTATGTCGAACCCACGAGATGTACTGATGTGTAACGCATGATCGTATGACTAATCTGCACTGTATGTGAGCGATGTGTGTAAGTAAAGATACCTGTCCATTAGGCAGAGAGTGGTGAAAGGTGGTTATGTAATGCTAAGCCGCGGAGCATACCAGCGACTGTGGACAGCGTGTGCACAGCAGTGGGACAACATGTACACAGGCGTGATAACCCAAGGTCCGCCATAGGGATTCCAAACACAGAACAATGCCACCACCCGCGCCGATGCTGTCAGTGGATATCGAACAATGAAGCCCCACAGCAGGGGATAGGCCATGTATGTATAGTGTCACAGCACACATGTGCATGGGCATATACCGTCGATGTCATACGGAATGTCGCACGGCGTGCACGTATCCCGCAGTAGGGGTGACTATGTCAATTATGTGTAATGCAAAGCTGTCATGATGGATATGTTCAGAAATCATAGACAGTATCACAGGCATAGCATGCATGATGGAGGGATGGCCTAATGTTATGTACATAAACAAGATATGTATGGCCTGCACATATGGGACAGTGTAGTAGCAGAATAGGTACCGAAATGGAGGAACAGCAAGTAACCATCTCCAATCGATCCGTAGCAGGTGCAATGTGTGCCACAATGATGTCCGGCAGGGCCGTGTGTAAACACATGTGCAATGTACACAGTAGTGTCACCCCCATGGTAGTGTCCACTGAGCGGCAGAAGTGGATGTCAACTGTATGTCTATACAGTACTTCCGCTGTGGTGGTACCATGGGTCTGTGTCACCCTACCAGCAAGGGAGCTATCACATGACTAGTGACACAGTGTGCCCCTGTGGGATGTGCACAGGACCTATCTCCCACACCGCGGTGTGTGGCCAGTCTGTGGATGTCACACAGGCGCCGGGCTGAGCAATGTGGCATGTGTGCACACATGCAGGACTGCTCCTCCCACCCTGCCCACTGCAAGCGCCATGTAGGAGTACTACATGCATCTGTAATATGTAGAACATGGCCCATGGCAGAGTAGATTACACCCCTGTGTTAGTGGTATGCAGGTGAGTACAGATGTGTTACATGACTGTCATTTGCATATGTAAACTGTCTGAGCGGGTAGACATCACAGCATGACTATACTGAGACATGTAACGTTGTATCCATTGTGTAAGGTACACCACATATGTGTTATTGTAACACTGGCCGCGTGTACATGTGTGTATGGCACAGGTACAAGGGCACCCAAGGTATCAGCTAGACATACGGTCCAGAAATGCGTGGTCCTGCACATGTGTAGCCACGCCATGGTGGAATATGGCAACCACAGCACCATGTGGGGCATGTGTGTGTACAGCAACCATGTACAACGTGATATGCATGTATAGGGACAGTATCCATGTGATACACACTGCATGACTGTCACTATGCAAAGGTGATGTGTATGCACTATGTGTGATGTAACTGATGCAATGATATCTACATGATATATCTGCCACACTGACACCTGTATGGTTGTTAGCAATATGAGTAGGATGAGCTAGAATGCTGCCAGGTATGTAGATGTGGTATATGTAGGCATGGACAATACTCTGTGACAGCAGGTAGTGTCGTATGCAAATAGTGAGCATGAGGGCCACATGACTGAGGACTGTGCAATGTCACACGTCCCTGACTTGTTGTAGTTAGCATGATATGCCTGCACCACTGTGTGACCTGTACAGGAGGCACATGGCGTAACATCCTGAGACATAGGGTACGATGTGATGCTGGATGTGTACATTGGCAATAGCATAAAGTGGAATGGCGCTGAAGGGCAAAGTGCGGATCATGTCTGATGTGATACCCTCTGTACCACCCCAACCACCCATGCAATAGTATGACAGGTGGCCAGCATGGGATGTGGTGTGCTGTGGCGCACAGAAGCCCAACAAGGGTGCCAGTAAAGGCATGCAGGTAGTCAATGAGTGTGTGAAGCATGTATGTCAGGATGTGGCCCAGTGCCATACTGAATGGCCCAGTCATGGGTGTACAAATGCAGCCCCATACGTGCAATGCAGTACCACCCATGTGTAGTGTGATAGATGTGGTAGTGTGGTGGTCAGGGTACACAGCGTACATGAATGGGCTAGCAGTCAATGCAGTGTGCTGCTGCAGAGACATGTAACAGCCAGGTTGGCGGGATACAACAACTACGGAGATTGGAGGTGACATTGGGACTGTGTTCCCGGACATAACATGTGCATGGCAGTACTATGTATGTGTCCACAGGGTTAATACAATGTCCAGCCAAGGATTGGAACCCTGTAGTGAGTGAGAGTGTGTATTGTTGGTAGGTACCCCATTGGCAGGCACGATGCCAGCAACATCTGTGTTGGCAATGCCTGCATGACTGTTGTATGCTGCATTGAATGTGGATGTAGTCAAACAGCAGAGACATACCACCACACTGCGTGAGGGCCCACACTGCAATGTATGGCAGTCATGTGTAGGTAGCTAGCTGTGCGGTATGTGATGCACCATGAGGACACACCATGACTGTCAAGTGACACACCACACACATGTGAACATAACTACCGTGCAACAGCCTGCACATGTGCCCATACAGCACGTGTGCATGGAACAGGAATACCACTGTGGCGTCTGTGAAAAGGCCAGTACCACCATGTCTCTGTGTGGAATAGCATGGTCCCTACCAGTGTGTAAATGTAGCAGAAGTGCACTGTGATCAGTGTTGGCATAGGCACGTAGACTGTCCATCGTACGGGGTGCCATGCCATCAACTACCTCTGTCAGTGGATGTCAGTAATACCGGCTGTAGAGTGTATGTACCATGCATGCTGCTATGGTTGTGTGTTTAGGGTGTGGCTAGCAGGGCTGAGAAGCATGGATGTTCAGCAAACAGAGGGGATGTGTGTAGGCATAGCACACAGACACATGGAGGTTTGGTGCATGCCGAGGGTAGTGTAGGTATGGTATGTGTCGTGTAATGTGTCACCCAGCTATGCGTACTGCATGGCCAAGCATGTGTGGGTACATGGGAGTCCATACTAGGGAAGGGCGTGTTGCTGTCAATACATAGCAGTAGCAACTGTCCTAGGTGCAATGTACAGTATGCCAACACGACCAGCATGTAACCTGTGGTGTACAGTGTATTCACTGTCGCGTGTCACAATGTGCGTGGCGGTCACGAACATGGGTATCTGAACATGGATTACCTATGATGCAATGTGTCTTGGGAATATACAGTATGTGTGTAAATCACTGTGTGGTGTGGGAACCACCCACCCGTGTGTGTTGCAGTCAGGTATGTGCCTGGGAGGTATGATCTGTGTACAATCTGGACTGGCAGGTGTGCCGTGTAGGGCATGGAGGCAGGTCCCAGGCACTGCAGATAAATGACATGTGTGCTGTACTGTGTGTGCAGTGCTTGTGTACAACACAGTGGAGGGTGTAAGCATTGTCACACATCACTGCATGCTGTGCCTACCTGTGACAGCCCTGCGGAGACAGACATGTGACACCGCTGCACAGGCAGCATAGCATGTGAAGATGTACATGTGGGCTGCACACCTTAGGCAGATGTCCACAGGTCATGTGTGCCGCGGTAGTGTGGTTGAACACGACTATCAGACTGGACAAACACCACATGCCTGCATAACTACAGTATGACCATAGTCAACAGTCCCAGTGACAGAGTAGGCCAATGTACACTATCCCTGCGTGCAGACCACTGGCTACTGGACACCTGGCTAGACACACACCGGAGGGTTAATTCACCATTGAGCCATCACATGTCCCAGTCCATGTGGGCGTACAATGTCATCACAGGGTGGTCACAATAGCAGGTGGCAAGGCAGACCACGGTGTACCAGGTGATGTGTCATGTGTGCATATGTCGACTAGCACAGCCGTTCACATGTCTGCAACATACTGGTGCACGATGTATACTGTTACATGATGTATGGAACTGCACTGTCACCCACTACAGGGCCATCTGACACAGGTGTGTTGTGACAGGTGTAACCCATGTTTGCACAGGATACACACCGCTGTTGTAGGCAGCCATGCTGGTGGCTACCAGTGATATATGCAGTGGTCATACAGACATACCGTACACAGTGTTCATGCAGGAATGTCCATTGTCGTGGGCGATGTGCTGCTATGTGAATGTAGGTGTGTGTTGTGAATGTTACACATCCAGAAGACACCATCTGGTGCAGTCATGGTTGTCAACACCAGTACACACATCCACAGCAGTCAGAACCCAGTCCTGACAATGTGTGTCAGTCACCCTCGTACTGTGTGACATATGTGCACATGGCGGAACACCTCCCACTGTCATCTAAGCTGGCTACATGATGGCTGGAATGTGCTGTAGAAATGTACAATGCTGGTAGCCCAATGAAGTACCTGGAATCAGACACAGTGCGCTATGTCAGCCATGTAAACCATGCACAACAATGACCGCCCAACAGACACAAACAATGCATTGACACATGGAACATGTGCACATGACAACCCCAATGAGGTATGTTGCACATATTGATGTACAATTGTCATCTATGGCCATAGCATGGATGCAGACACACATACTCCACAGGTAGTACCATGTGATGTAGGTAGGGGGCATTGCTCGTGTACATGTCACAGTAGCTGTACAGACACATGTCCTGCATAGCTGTCATGTAGGGGTAGCTGTGGTATGTGACTGCTGGACATGCCGTACAAATGACCATGTCCCACAGGAGATGTGTTATGTGTGTACCACATGTGGCGTGCTGACAACAAGCTGTGATGTGTGCGGCTGCGGTGTACCTGTGTGACATTGTCTGTGATGGGTGCAAAGGCATATAGTATCGTATTGCATGCCCACAAGCCCCACATAGGTGCATAGCCTGAACATACAATACAAGGAGTGTGTGGGATGATAGCAACCCACAGGAGGAGATGGGTATGGGCGGCCCACAACCACATGTGTGTGTATGGTGTTCACGTCCACGACACATGAGCATCTGAGAGGCTAGTGTTACAGCTGTACAGGGTTGCATGCATATATGTTCAGCAACATCCCTGTGTGTCCCACCACTGGCCCGTGGACCGATGGACACCAACCAAATGTGCAGATATGAGATGTGCACAGCACATCACAGATGCCTACTGTAGAACAGGCTTACCGTGTAGACATGTGCACAGTAGGTCTGCGCCAACTGCAGGCAAACATGTAATGTGCTGAACCACCCCAATAGTCCAGGGCATGCCACAGATGGGCGTGCATGCATCTGTGTATGTATGGCTGTGAATGTCTCCGGCATAGCAATATAGCTGTGTCACCGTTGTGAACAACAATATGAATGGGTTATATGTGTGAGGAGTGCGTCATGCAGCGTATGGTCTGATCGGCGATACCATCAGTGACCCTGCTATGTGAACATCCCTGTCCCCATACATGGATACCTATGCTGTGCCCAACACCACATTCACAGAGGGAGGGATGGCGGTGTGTAGTGCAGCAGCAGACATGGGGGTGGCAGCAGGCACTGGATGTACACATATGTGGTACCCACATCAGTGCAGGCAACCATCCATGTGCGGGATAGCGGTGTGTGTCCACATACAGCACTGTGTTGATCAATATCCCAGCACATAGCACCTGCCAGGGTTACAGTGTATGCATGGATGTGTGATACCTGCATGCACCAGACACACCCTCAGCAAGCAGCGTGCAGCATACCTCGCTTGAGGCCAGTGTCCACACCATGGCGATAGACATGTTGAATGTCCATATACACATAGCAATGACATATGGAATGGACAGCCACCCTGCCAATATCGTAAACCCCAGGTGGATCACAACCCAGTGCCATGTATGTGGCATACCCTGCCATACCATGCAGACCTGCCCAGCAAGGCTGCATGAGCTATCCTGATCGTACATGGTGCAATGGACAAAAGGCACTCTCACTATCAACCATACACAGCAGTAATGTGGCGGTGATGCACCCTGTGGTGTCACAGGTGCTGTGTGATGCTCTGGACAATGTGTGTGTGTACATGCTATGCATGGCCTGTCCTGCTAATGTGTCATGGTTACACATTGCCCTATGTCTATCACATGTGCAACACAGGTGAGCTGTGGCAAGTTGTCCAACACCCGTACAGTGCTGTGTGGATGTACATGGCACAACACATGCATGTGCAGGTGTCCATGTGTATGTGTACAGTGCCACTGCTGGCGTTCACAATGGCTACAGGCGTGATGTGTACTGACATATACACAGCGTCCAGGTGAACAGCAGCACCGACGTCACATGGGGACCTATGCCAGTGATATGGACACAGGTGCAGCCAGGTACACATGTCCACAGCTGGCTAACATCTACATGGTGCGTGTACAGTGTGATGGGGTGGCAAACAGATATGATGTGACACCCACTGCTCAATGGTGTGAAGCCAACACATCGGCTGTGTCACTGCCATGATGCCTTTCACAGATTACTGTGCAGATGTCGTACTTGTCATAGCAATGTATCTCCAACAGTATGCCAGCACAGCAGTGTAAATGTGACCTGCCACCATCATTATGTCTTACAGATAATGCCACGATCCCGGCTTCCTGCATTCAGTCGACAGGAGGAGGAGGTGATCATACCATACCTCCATACTAATCATGACATGTTATTTACTCATGTGCCACAGCAGGCACAGGAACGACAGGAGATGTGGGAGGAGATGTGCAGGAGAGTGAACAGCCTGGGCGTATACAACCGCACTTATCAGCAGATCCGCAGGCACTGCACAGACCTGATCCGGCATGCAAGACAGCGTGCCGCTGCAATCGCCAGACAACAGCGTGGGACAGGTGGTGGGCCACCAACCCAGCCCCACTCACAGCCACGGAGGAGCTCCTGGCCAGTCTGGGGACACCCACGGAACAACACGCAGAAACCCATGCGTCCATCGTGGAGGTGGGTGTCTCCCGAACTATGAGCTTGGAGCTGCATGGTAAGTCAGGGTTGCATGTTTGTATGATAAGTGTCGTGGGGGTGGGTGTCGTAGTACAACAGATAATATAGCAATACATGCCAGGTATATGGCCACACAAGGCGCATACTACAGTATGCTATGTTGTGTTAGCAGACATGTGCATAGCACATGCTAACTCACAGATGCATGATGTGACATGCACACTGCTGACTGTGGCGATAGTAATGGATAATGTGTATACCTTTGTGTCATCCCTTTACAGGTGCGTCTGGCGTGTCGCAAACACAAGGGTCTGTTGCAGGTAAGTCTGTTGCTAGTCAAAGGCATGATATGGTGTATTGATATTCCCCATGTGTCCAGGCATGACATGCACACCTGTGTGTGCCCCAGTCACGGTATACAGGTTGCACCACCCGACACACACACCACCCATGTACAGTAGATACAACCGTTAGCGTAGAGTGGCATGACACCACACGACCTATTGGTGTGTTACGTGCATTCAGCTATGCATACAATGGTGTAGGTGTTCCACAATGGCTGCATGTGTAGTATGCATCGGTATGCCTCTGCAGTATGCACACAGTACCACATAGTGAGCTGTGATCTTGCCAGAGCACAGGTGTTACCAATGTGACCTATGCCCCTGCATCGGTGCACACGTTGTGACATGGCACATGCCATGTCCCATGCGTGGATGTCTGGCTGCAACATTTTCACACCATGACATGACCTATGCGCGACATAGCAGACATCCACACTGTCTGCATATCTGTAGGAATGTGACACCTTACACTAGTATGGTTGTATGTCACATGGGCCACCACAGGGCCATGTGCACGATGTCCACCACACACAATTGTCAATGACCCAGACAGACAAGGCCATGGTCGATACCTACAGGCATGTTGCCACACAGTACATCCACAGTGGGTAGTCACCGTTGCACCCTGTACACACATAGTGGGCTCATCACTGTAGTGGCCCCTCTGGACATCCGATGTAGTACACCACTGACATGGAATGCCTCTCCACAGCTACTACAGGTGCCTCCAATATCCACCACTTACGTGCGGCTGAACTGACTTACAGACATGGCAATGTAATGCGTCCAGGTCACGCATCACACAGAAACATAACTGTGTCCTGCTACTGTGCAGTGGCACAGTGCCCGCACTCCACACTGTACAGCTATGTACACAGCTCACACCAACCGCACCTGCACAGACATCCCTGTTACCCATACATTGTATCTGTAGACTGTACACATAACACTGCACCATGACAGCCATTGTGATGTGGTGCATGCGGTGGGACACCATCGTCACATGTCCACATGATACCACACATGTTTGCGGTGTACATGACATAGTGTTGGCAGACATGTGTACTGTCAACTCGCCCGTGGCCACACGGTGTATCACGGTGATGCATGCAAACTACCATGAATGTGTGTACTGCATGCCTACTAAAAGACACCTGCCTGTTGTACTGTTCCCACCAGGGCAGTGTGCATACTGCCACTAGGAATGTCTGGTCTACATTCACTGGTCTGTGGTGTGTGAATGCTGCATGCCACCTGCATTATCACATGCATGATGTCTGTGTGTGTGTGTGTGTGTGTGTGTGTGTGTGTGTGTGTGTGTGTGTGTGTGTGTGTGTGTGTGTGTCTGTATTGTAACTGACGGTATGCCTTTGTATTGACAGGTGCTGTAGGTGAGTTCCCCTCCTGCGGTCCAGCTGATGCTAGTGTCCCCACAGATACTAGTGGTGATGACCATGTGCATGAGGCACAGGCAGGGTCGTCACAGGCAGACACTGTGCCATTGGAGAACATCACACTTACGTCCCTTCATCCCTGAACGGTTGGGATGCCGACACATACCCCAACACCGTTGCCCATAGATGACGGTCAGTCAGCGTCTGTTGGCACCGAGCAGGAATGTGTGGTGGCTGCAGAAGGTGTGGGTACACGCGATGTTGCCAGTGTAATCACTGGTGCAGTGCCACGCAGGCATGTGGCGGGTGCTGCTCGTGGGGAGCACCGCTAGTCATACACCTGCCGTACTGGGTGCAGCAGCTGGTATAACCAGACGCATGTTCCAGACTGTAATGGCGGCGCAGGCACGTGCCGAACAGCAGAACCAGGAAGGGCAGAGGCTGCAGAGGTCTGCAATCCGTTCCTTGAATGACAACATCCAGGCATTGGCGAATGCCCAACAGCATCTTGCCGATGTTCTGGATAGGAGATTGGGTGAGTTGGCTGGTATCCTCGACCGAGGCATGGCCATCCTTGAGCGTGGGCTGTCCGTGCAGGAACACCAGGTAGGGGTGAGGCATAGGGCGCATGGGCGTGGGCCAGCAACACCACCTGGTGCAGGTCAGCGTGTGCGTGCCACCTCCCATGCCCACCCACACAGTGCTGGTAGCAGCAGCAGTGCAGCTGCTACTACACCGACCACACCAGGACAGAGCAGGCCGCGTGGACGTGGCCCTGGAGGCGCCCGGCGTGGGCACGTTTACAGCGGCCATGTGACATCGGAGAGTGGACTGTCTGTACCTACACCGGTCGTGCCCGTGCGACCCCAGGCAGGCACGGGTCACGTCGCGACAGCGGACACAGTGAGCCGTAACACCTGCACTGTACAGTCTGGGGCTGCCAAGCATACCCGTGTAGGCATCACAGATGACTGAACTGTGTACACACAAACCCACACACAGCAAACACGACTGTAGGGCTCCACCACACCCACATGCAATCTACACAGTCATGCCCAGTCAATGCACAGGCCCTTACACACACACATGATGTCATCCATTGGTACAGCCCATGCCTGTGGCACATATCACCCTGTGCATATGATGAAGTCTCTGCCGCATAACTGTGAGCTACACCATCAGTGCATGGTTATGCAAACATATTCTGATGCACAGGGTGGACAAGATAGTGAGAGGTGTATGTGATACCTGTGTCCGCATAGTGCGTGATGTGTATGTTGTGGTGTGTGTGTATGGCTGGTGACAGGTGTGTATGTGATGTGGGTTGTGCACTGACATCATGCAGCAGGCATACCATGCAGGACAGGTGCAGCATTCATTGATCTGTGTACACAGTATGCGTGGTGGTTACATGTGTAGCACCATGTTGGTTCAGTTAACCCGTATGACAATGATGGTGTACTTGCATGTGCCTACTGGGAGCACTGTAATTAGTTCCCCGCAGCGTAGTCGTGGGGTACCCTGAGCATGACTGGCAACATCAGCATAGCACAGGTACCCACACCCGGCATGGACCCCTACATAGGAACATAGGCGCACATGTACATAACAGGGTATGTGCCCTACGACATGTGTGGACCTAGCATGACTGTGTGTGGCTGCTAACACCCCTCAGGATGGGGATGCCACATCCATCAGTCCCCAGTCCCTCGTCCAGCACTGACACACAGATGATGCCTGGCGCATAACTATATCCACACATCCACACGTCATTATTACTCCTGGATGAAGGCAGTCAGGGCCTTTCCTTCACATGGGCTGGCACTCCTCTACGTGTTGTAGGGGGTCTCCGGCCATTGACCCTGTTCCCCCAGCACGTCACACTCATCTTTGTGGTGATGTGTGTGACAGTCGCTTCTGTGCCCGTGTTTGCCTGGAGCCTAGGAAGTGGAATATGCCCATGTCACCCAGGTCAGACATGGCCGTGTATGCCAGGCACAGATCACCACAGAGCAGATGTGCTGTGAAGGTTTACAGCCGGAGTCCCCTTGGTCGTGCAGCTTGTGACACATGTCCTAGCACCGTCATCCCAGCCTTGTGTAACGTTTGCGGTCCTTCCGAGTGCTGCAGGCGTCGGGTTAGCTACAGGCCAGATGTGCCATTATACGCAGTCATTGCTCTGGTGTGTGATGTGTACAGGGGTACAATGAACACCCCTGATGTCGATGCGATTCCTTCCAGACCAGGAGGCCACAGTGGAATGTCTTCACACCCACATTGCCATTGTGTGTGTTGACAGAGGTTAACGACAGGTGTCATAGCCATTTCCATGAACATGTCCACCATCTGGAATGGCTTACCACCTACATGTGACATTGGGCTGAACATGTCCTTCACACTGGGTAGGTCTGCAGCTTCTCTGGCATGTAGTAGCAGGCCATGGCTCTGGCACCAGTTATCCATGTCTATGACGCCCTAGGTGGATGTCCGTGTCACATGGGGTGTTGGGTATGGTGGCGGTGCGTAGTCATCTGCATACCTTGTCTGCCACAATCCCCTATGATTGCATGCACATTGGAAGGTCGAATGCCATATAGCAGGGGCCCAGGACTGAGCCCTGTGGGCCTCCACTGGAGACCAGATATGAGTGTGACAAGGCACCAGGAACACCAACCCTGTGTGGTGTGACCTCCAACCTTTCTGAGAAGCATCGGGTGACATATGTCCCCACATGTATGCTGGCGAGCCTTTCCATGAGTCCCATGTGGAGTGTGCTCTGAACGCTCCCACCAGGTCATGGTACTGTGTGCAAACCCGCGTATCCCCATCAATGGCCTTGGTGACCACTCCAGACAGGACGAGCAGGTTCGGGAGGCAGGATCTGCCCTTGACTATGTTGTTGTGGGTATGTTCCGGTATTGGCTGTACACCGCTGTCTGTATCCATGGGCACCTGTATGGACCTCCCACAGCTTTGCAGACAAGGCTTGTCAAGCGGATAGGGTGTGGCTGTCTACAGTCCATAAGAGCACTACCCTGGCATAGTGGGACCACAGATGCCATATGCCATCCATTGGGGACATAGCCCATAGTAAGGCTAACATGACACAGTGGCGCATGTGTGGGCGAGGGCCTCAATGAGGATGGGTAGCACACAGCCAGGGACACCATCGGTGCCCATTGGTGCTGTGTCAACCGCCATAGAGATATGGGATCACTCCAGGCCATATGAGATGTTTGGGAGGCTACACTCTGGTGGGATGGATATGTCCCCTCTTGGGGGGGGGATGTATGCATGGAACATGTCCGCTGGTTTGCAGACAATGTCTGTGGGTGCAGTGACCGTTGTACCATTCTGGACCATTTCCAGCCAAGTCTGTGTGCCCCAACCATGTCCTTACCACAGTTAGGGAAGGCCCTATGGTTGTCTCATGTGCCCTCTGCAGTACCACTCCCACTGGCGGCCGTGGATGATTGTATGTGTGGCCGTATGGTGGCCGGTATGAATGGGAGATGGTTTCCCTGGTACTGACATTGCTCTGTCATGTATTAGCTCCAACTGTTGATGTACAGCTAGTCAGTGGCTGGGGTCCACCACACCATGTGCCTACCTGTGGTGGACAAGGTCCTGATGTTATCATGTTTGCCTGTTGCAGACATGCATGTGGATGCTCAGAGAAGGCATTCGTTAGGCGGTTGCCGGTCTGGCCTGTGTTCAACACTGGCATGGAGGACTTGTAGGGTACCACACCGGTCGTATGATGTGTGTGGTTTGTTGTGGAGAGGTCATCACTTAGGTCCCCCATGCGGTGTTGGTTACAGGATGTGGATGACCAGTGGATCCACTATACGGTCTGGCATCACCATTGAGGGCTGTACATCCTGTGTGGGGCATATCCTCACCATGTGTGATGGGCAGAACTGTCAGACATCCCCCCCTAGTATGTATGGTGCATGGCTGTTTAACAGTGGCCAGGTGTGAGAACACCTGGGACCGGTGGCGTAGTGTGTTGTGCCATGGGTAATGTTCCCAGTCTATGTATGGGTGGTTCATGTCACCCAATACGGTGCTGTTGTGAGAGCATGCCCACTCACCAGTGTCCTCAGGACATCTGTGCAGGTATCCTGTGTTTGGGAGGGTTGTCTGTAGCATGCAACAAACTGTAGGCCAGTCCTACACATGGTTAATTGCACCTAGATATTCCCGCTGCAAGCCATGTCTGTGGCATGGCGGGTTGCTGTTGTGTGGCTGGACACACACGGCGGTCCACATTCCGCCACCCATGCCGTCGCACCATGTGTATGCATGTCTGCTCTGTGCCGACTCTAAGTGTCTGAGCATGCCCAGTAGGCAGCTGTGTAGATAGACACACAGCACAGTGCACACCGCGCCCGACTGCAGTTATACCCCGGGTGCATGCCTGTATCCCCTTAGCGGCCACGTCTGTGGCATGGCCAGGTTTCTGTTGTGTGGCTGGACACACGACGGTCCACATTCCGCCACCCATGCCGTCGCACCATGTGTATGCATGTCTGCTCTGTGCCGAGTCTAAGTGTCTGAGCATGCCCAGTAGGCAGTGATGTACTGATCAGTAGTTACTTGGTATTCCCGACTGCAGCACTAACGTGTTACTGTACGGCGACCTTGGGATGGTAACAGGCTGCGTGACTGCGCACTGTGACCTAACTCCCGATCGGGCGCATTGCCTCTGCAAATGATACCACCCACGTAGGGGTATGCCTCCTGACAGCGCTCTGCTCAGTAAACTCGGTAGCGCGTTCTGTAAATGCTTCATACTGTAGTGTGTTCATGTAGATAGGCGTAGGTTCGTCTCCCGTCCCTTCCGTGTGTGTGTGTGTGTGTGTGTGTGTGTGTGTGTGTGTGTGTGTGTGTGTCTCTGTGTGTGTGTGTTTCCAGCTGCCTCTGCGAATGAACATGCTTTTAGGCGCTCCGCAACACAAATCTTGGCTATTGCCAACTATTGTCTTGCGGGTGATGTCACCAGCCTACAAGTATGCCTCTGACAGCGCTCTGTTCAGTAAACTCGGTAGCGCGTTCTGTAAATGCTTCATACTGTAGTGAGTTCATGTAGATAGGCGTAGGTTCGTCTCCCGTCCCTTCCGTGTGTGTGTGTGTGTGTGTGTGTGTTTCCAGCTGCCTCTGCGAATGAACATGCTTTTAGACGCTCCACAACACATACCTTGGCTATTGCCAACTATTGTCTTGCTGGTGATGTCACCAGCCTACAAGTATGCCTCTGACAGCGCTCTGTTCAGTAAACTCGGTAGCGCGTTCTGTAAATGCTTCATACTGTAGTGAGTTCATGTAGATAGGCGTAGGTTCGTCTCCCCTTCCGTGTGTGTGTGTGTGTGTGTTTCCAGCTGCCTCTGCGAATGAACATGCTTTTAGGCGCTCCGCAACACATACCTTGGCTATTGCCAACTATTGTCTTGCGGGTGATGTCACCAGCCTACAAGTATGCCTCTGACAGCGCTCTGTTCAGTAAACTCGGTAGCGCGTTCTGTAAATGCTTCATACTGTAGTGAGTTCATGTAGATAGGCGTAGGTTCGTCTCCCGTCCCTTCCGTGTGTGTGTGTGTGTGTTTCCAGCTGCCTCTGCGAATGAACATGCTTTTAGGCGCTCCGCAACACATACCTTGGCTATTGCCAACTATTGTCTTGTGGGTGATGTCACCAGCCTACAAGTATGCCTCTGACAGCGCTCTGTTCAGTAAACTCGGTAGCACGTTCTGTAAATGCTTCATACTGTAGTGAGTTCATGTAGATAGGCGTAGGTTCGTCTCCCGTGTGTGTGTGTGTGTGTGTTTCCAGCTGCCTCTGCGAATGAACATGCTTTTAGGCGGCTCCATAACACATACCTTGGCTATTGCCAACTATTGTCGTTCGGGTGATGTCACCAGCCTACAATTATGCCTCTGACAGCGCTCTGTTCAGTAAACTTCGGTAGCGTTCTGTAAATGCTTCATACTGTAGTGAGTTCATGTAGATAGGCGTAGGTTCATCTCCCGTCCCTTCCGTGTGTGTGTGTGTTTCCAGCTGCCTCTGCGAATGAACATGCTTTTAGGCGCTCCACAACACATACCTTGGCTATTGCCAACTATTGTCTTGCGGGTGATGTCACCAGCCTACAAGTATGCCTCTGACAGCGCTCTGTTCAGTAAACTCGGTAGCACGTTCTGTAAATGCTTCATACTGTAGTGAGTTCATGTAGATAGGCGTAGGTTCGTCTCCCGTCCCTTCCGTGTGTGTGTGTGTTTCCAGCTGCCTCTGCGAATGAACATGCTTTTAGGCGGCTCCATAACACATACCTTGGCTATTGCCAACTATTGTCTTGCTGGTGATGTCACCAGCCTACAAGTATGCCTCTGACAGCGCTCTGTTCAGTAAACTCGGTAGCGCGTTCTGTAAATGCTTCATACTGTAGTGAGTTCATGTAGATAGGCGTAGGTTCGTCTCCCGTCCCTTCCGTGTGTGTGTGTGTTTCCGTTGCTTTCACAACTTCTTCTGAAAAAGCAAATTCTTAAACTGTTCACAATCAACAATGTGATATTTAAAATCTTGTTAAGACTCAGATTGTTGATTGTGAACATTCTTAGACTTTGCTTTTGTCTGCAGACGTTAATGGAAACGTTGCATGTTTTAATAAACTGTTTAAATGTTACGAAGACTTGTGTTGTGTCGAACTACGGGGACTATTCTTGCCGCAGGTTGCTGGTTTGTTTGTGTTTCATAGTACAATATCATGTAATACGTGTGTTCATAGTATGCTTTCTGTGATGTTGACATGTGTGTGTTTTGTTAGCAGTGCGTCTGTGCTTTCTATGCTGTGGCTACATGTTCATTGTTCGCATAGAAAGTGACAAATGGAAGTGTAAGGGTGGACATTTAAAGCTTGGATACTTCCATGTTATGTGTAAGTCTCCACGGGCCTCTGGTGATAAGCGCATACATGTCTATGAAGAACCTTTGGATACCATATGCGGCGTGTCGTGGACGAAATGTTTAAGTTGACTGTTCCATCTACCTATGTGTGACATGGTTTGTGGCCATAGGGTGCCAGCAAGTCTTTCCTGTTCATTGGGTGTTTGCCATGGTCTATTGACATCAATCCTATTAATTCACGAAGGATGTCTTTCATTGGTGGGAATGCCATAGTTTGACCATCGTATGTCATTCCCAGCCGGCGTTGAGATTGTGCCATTGGTATGTTTACACAGGTCACCCATCTGTTCCACTGTATGGGCGTGTGATCCCCATTGATGTGCTGGCAGATTGAGTGCTGTATGCCGGTATCTGCCCAGCGGTCTGGCTTTGTATGGGGAGTGTCTACTGTAGTCCCTATCTGTATTTCCTGGGTTATGCCTTGCAACAGCTGTGGGATTCCCCCAGGTTTGCAGCTATGGGTGCCATCTTGGCGTACGTTTGTCCATCCATGGGAACTGCCTACTGGACACTAGTATAGGGCTGTAAACATTTCACAGCTGCATTCTGCATTTCCGGTGGATGATCGGCATTATTAGTGCGGAGTAACGCATATGCCATGGCCACGTCCGCTGCAGGCGGGACAACGAATCATCTGCCAATCCACACGAGACCCATTTTTGCATACCCACGATCCCATGTCTGCAACCCTCGACAGTACCCTTGCACACCCTTCATGTGTGCGGAAATGGGATGTGAGCCGCGTGTATGGGCGCAGCAACCTGGGGAGTCCTATTCATATGTCCTGCATTTCATGGGCGGTTGTCATCACCCTTGAAGGCGGCTTGTGGTGCATATATCTACCTGTGCCGTAGTCACGGCTGTCACCTCTTCTGGTTCACACGATCGCAGTATGCTGCCCACACTTACTTAAGGAGAAATTTGTGGGTCCTGCAATGGACACCGATGTGCATATGTAAAGTGTAGAACATGTTGGACTGTGTCCATTCGGCCAGTGGGTTTGACTGCCGCCGTATGTTCCCCAGTCCCGGATGTCTGTTTGCCTACCCATATTATGTAGTGCTCACGGAACCCGTGTCCTTCCACAATTTACCCATATGGTGTTACTGTAGTACTGCAGGTTGGCAACTGCTTTAAGTAATCCTCAGAGGTACCATTGTGAACTATCCGCCACTGTATTGTCATTATAACACAGCCGGTACATGTAGAACCTATTTATTCATGACAGTATGTTATTTATGTGTGGGAACGCCATATTATAACCATAGTATGACCTTCCTAGTTGACGTTGTTGGTGTGCCATTAATATGTGTTCCACAGGTCGCCCGTATGTTCCGGAGTGGAAGCGGGTGATCCCCACATACTTGCTAGCACCTTGGCTGCTGTATGCGCGGGATTACGCGGCAGGATGGATGTCTCACGGGTGTGTCTACTGTTGTTTCCATCTGTATTTCCTGTGTTATGCCTTACTACGGCTGTGTGATTCCACCAGGTTTGCTATTATGGGTGCCATCTTGTCCGTACGTTTGTCCATCCTTGGGAAATGCCTACTGGACACTGGTGTAGGGCTGTACCCATTTCACAGCTGCATGTAGCATTCTCCGGTGGATGATTGTCAGTATTGGTGGGTGGTAAGGCATGTTCTGTACCCACATCCCTCCCAGGCGGGACAATGGATCATCTGCCAATCATCTCCAACACCCATTTCTGCATACCCACGATCCCATGGCTGCAACCCTCGACAGTACCCATAGCAAATCCTCCATGTGTGCTGGAATGGGATGTGGGCGCACATCTGTGGGCTCGACAATCTGTGGATTTCTGTGCATATGTCCCGCATTTCATGGACAGTTGTCATCAACCTTGAACACGCTGGCGGTGCATATATGTAGCTGTGCCGTAGTCACGGCTGTAGTTCATCTTGGTCTTCGCTTCGCCCAGTTGGCGTTGCAAAAGGAAAAAATTTTTGGGTCCTACAATGGACACAAATGTGCATATGTAAAATGTAGAACATGTTGGACTGTGTCCATCTGGCCAGTGGTTGTGACCGCTGCTGTATGTTCCCCAATCGCGGATGTCTGTTTGACTACACATATTATGTTGTGCTCTGAAACCCATGTTCTACTACGATTAACCCAAATGGTATTGATGTAATGCTGCAGGTTGGCAACTGCTTTAAGTAATCCTCAGAAGACCGGTGGGACATATCGCCACTGTATTGTCAATATAAAACAGCCAGAACATGCATACCCTATTTATTCATTGAAGGATGTTTGTTATATGCGGGAACGCTAGTGTTGAAACATCGTATGACCTTGGTCGAGGTTGTTAGTGTGCCATTAGTATGTGTTCCACAGGTCGCCCATTTGTTCCGCGGTATGGGCGAGTGATCCTCATGTTGTTGCTGGCAGATCGAGTGCTGTGTATGCGCGGTATTACGCGGCGGTCTGACTTTGTATGGGGAGTGTCTACTGTAGTCCCTATCTGTATGTCCTGTGTTATGCTTTACCGCAGCTGTGTAATTCCACCAGGTTTCCAGTTATAGGTGCCATCTTGGTCGTACACATGTCCATCCATGGGGATTGCCTACTGGACACTGATATAGGGCTGAACACATTTCACACCTGCTTTTGGCATTACCCAGTGGATGCTTTGCATCCTTAGTGGGGACTAAGGCACGTGCTATACCCACAGCCCTCCCACGGGGCGGGACAACGGATTATCTGCCAAACAACACCGAGCCCCATTTTTGCATACCCAGGATCCCATGGCTGCAACCCCTCACGGTACCCATTACACATCCTTCATGTGTGCGGGACTGGGATGTGGACGCACTTCTATGGACACGACAATCTGGGGATTCCTGTTCATATGTCCTGCATTTCATGGACAGTTATCATCAACCTTAAACACGCTGGTGGTGCATATGTCTAGCTGTGCCGTAGTCACGGCTGTCACTTCGTCTGGGTCGATCGCAGCTGGTTAATATTGCGAATGGATCAATTTTTGGAGTCCTACAATGGACACCGATGTGCATATGTAAAGTGTAGAGCGTGTTGGACTGTCACCATCTGGCCAGTGGTTTTGACTGCCGCTGTATGTTCCCCAATCGTGGATGTCTGCTTGACTACCCATATTATGTATTACTTGGCCTATCTATATCCACGTGCCAGTAAGCGGAAATACAGCAAACCTTGCGTCCTGCCCATCTTCATAAGCGACATTATTGAACATATATCGGCCAAAACAGACAATGACAAAAACGATAGACTCCACAGTCAAAAGATACTGAGCTCTTTCACCTACTAACATGGGGCATCGTCGATGCGAAATGCATTACATAGTCGTCCTTATACACTTCGTTCAGAGTCAGTCTAAAGTCAAATAACCAATAAACCTGCTCATAGTTAAGTGGACAGTCGTCCAAGTCTTGATTATAGCGTGACATATACAAATCAGTGTTGCATACATTACTTCATGGAAACAATAATACGACAACAATGTGTTAATATAAATACAATATTGGTCAATACAATCAGTATCTTGAAACATAGTTGATAATTGTTGTGAGTAAACCTTAGAATGTAGTGTGTTGATCAGGATATTTTATATCAATGTGTATAATTGTAGCATTACGATTCCAAAGCATGGAATCAATAAGTACTATTTAAGCATATATTTTACAATTATGAATGTAAATGAGTGGAGGACACATCCTTAACCTTCCCTGCTTCCAGTGGATCACACACGCACACGCACACTCGCATTTCCTAATTGTGGGTTCTGGCGCGGCGCACATGCATATCCGTATTCTGTTTATATATGTTTACTGGGTCTGTGTGGTTACGTGTTTTGTGTTAGTTGTGACTATTCGGTAACATATCTCCGAGCCGGTTGACGGGCGTGTGCAGAACGCACTTACAGCCTTATACATGTAACAGGCTATGCAGCATGGGCGCGTGCATTACGTACGTTCACATCTATATGTTCTATAGTTAAGTAATTCAAGCGTGACTGCATTCACGTTTGCGGTTACTGTGACCACTACCGTTAGCTGTTGTGTCATTAATATGCATACCCATGGTACTTAAGTACATTTACATATCCCCGCACTCACGCCGCGTCACAGGCATCCATTCTCCTGCTGGGAAAGGTGCGGTACTGCATGTTAAACATTCCTTATTCCCCTCGCTCATGGCCCAGGATGCATATGTCGTGACCGCAGGGATGTTCAGATGACAGGTGCTTATATCCCCTCGCATACAGGCCTTGATTGTCAGGGTGTTGCTGTGGTGCTTTGGGTTTGGTCTTGTCCGCCCAGTGTGCGGAACTGCCCTGACCGTGTCTGAATGTTAGATGAGTCACATGGGCACGTTTGTCCGTGTCTATGATACCATGTCACCCCAATTATTCATAACCGTGTGCATCGATTGGCGGTGTACCCGTTGTAGATCTTGTTATACTAATTGCACACGGTCTGGTCGAGCGGACCTATTTCCATTACTAACCCTCGGTATGTATGACCTGTGTCGCAATATTACATGGGTTTACCATTGCGTGTGCGGCTTTCACTGAGCCACAGACATGTCCGTTGCTTGGTTTGGGCGGTTCGCTGTGCTACACACATTTAACATGGCGGAACAGGTTGAACAGCTCAGCCACGGGGACATCGGGTTCTCCGTCGCTGTTTAGTATTGAATCGCTATGTGGAGTTTGTTTCACAAAGCGAGACAATGTCGACATTAGTAACGGACATCTCGCGCGATGCGTCCGCACCGCCCATGGTGGCGTATGTCTGCGTTGGGCGGCGGATAGGCATTATGCTGTGCCATTATGTCTGGGAATATATGGTTTCTTGCCATAGATGATATGCCATACTAGCAATGACCTGCGTCTGGGTGTGGGTACTGCTGTATTACCCACGGGAAGAGTGGCCTTAGGTTAAGTGGTGCCCTAGGCAGAAGTTGCCACCGCCACATCACCCGCTACCCCCCTCCTGGTCTACCTACACCAAATAAAGGCTGGCAAGGTGCCCGGTAGAGCAACGCCCTAGGCGGCTGCATACTTGGCCTATGCATAAGGCCGGCTATGTGTGTGGTCCCTCGGGCATCGGACTCGGGAGCGCGCCACGTCTGCCGTGGGTATGTCCAGCATTACCCACATCCAGCCGTGGTGTATTGCCATGATGTTCCATGTGTACAGTGGTGCGGTTACCATACATATGCCTTTCTCAAAAGCCGATTTCACACTTCTGAACACTACTGTGGTCTCCTTTAAGGCCCCTGAGCCAGTGGTGAACATCACTCAAACCGCTGAATCACGTACATATGCCTTCCACCAGCACCTACAGGACTGCATGGATCAGGCAATCCCATACAAAACTGAGACTCTTTGTACCACAGACAAGCATCCAGTCTGGTGGACCCCAGCCATGAACAAGCTCTACAACGACAGGAGGTAGATACTACAAGTTAAAGCGGAATACTTGTAAGGTAACACACCCTTGCTCATTATATGTGAAGAACTACAAGCTGTCATGAAATCATCCAGGGGAAATTCAACAGAGAAATTAACAAGGACTCAACAGACATTCATAAGTCCTTCTTTAGCTATGTTGGACACCTGGGAGGACACTCCCAGATATGCTCAAACCGGGTTCACAATGATGTGAAGATGACTGAACCTACACACATTGCCAGCATACTGGCTGACATGTTCAGTGCTAACATTTCCCCCCTCCCCCCCACATGGAGAGATATCTATACCAGAGACATGTAGATCCTGGAACATCTGTAACGCACAGGTGGGAAATGCTGTCTCCAAGGCAGTCAACACAGCATCCATGGGACCAGATGGTGTCCCAGCTGTGTACTCCATGAACTCTATGGGGAATTAAACCCACACTTAGGACAGCTGTTTAATCTTAGCCTCACCTCAGGATCGTGCCGAGTAGTAGCACAAGGCGACTGTAGTCACACTTCACATAGATGGTGCCTCCACTGACCCTGGTTATTACCATCCCATTAGCTTGACAAGCCTTATCTGCAAAGCCATGGAGAAGGATCATAATGGAACTCATAGATAAAGACATAGGGGACTCGCATACTTTGGATACAACCCAGTTTAGCTTGGTCAAAGTCAGATCATGCCTTTTACACGTGTTTGACTTTGTAGGATCAGTCACCAAGGCCATTGATGAGGTTAAGCAGTCTATACAGCCTACCTCAACCTGGCAAAGGCCTTCGACACAATACCCCCCTCGGGTATCATTGATAAACACGTCATCTTGAACGTAAATCCATACATCACCATATGGGTTTGCAAACTGGCTAAGTCACAGAACACACATGGTCATAGTTGCTGGCGCCATGTCATACTCACAGCCAGTCACAGGTGGTGTCCCATGGGGCTCAGTCCTGGGTCCACTATTTTTCAGCATCTACGTTTCCAAAGTACAAGCAAACACAGGGGGGTTATGGGTGACAATGTTTGCAGATGACTGCAAACTGGGTGCCATAGTCAGACACACATCTGACACAGATATCCTTCAGGAGTGCCTCACAGATGTGGATAAGTGGTGCCAGAGACATGGCCTACAGCTAAATGCCAGGAAATGCATAGTCATACCCTTCGGGAAGAACAAGGTTACCCTAGCTACCATATAGGTGGCAATCCACTGAGCACAGAGGGAGTTACCAGGGATCTGGGGACCCGGGTTGTTGTTAACCGTTCGTTAGACACACACGTTGCTAATGTAGTTAGGTAGACCTTCCACATTGCCCACATCATCATGAAGGGATTCACATCTAGATCAGGGGAGGTCATTGTCCCCTTGTACTCATCACTCATTAGACCTATGATTGGGTACAATGCCGCGTTCAGAATGTATCTGACCCGACACCTGCAGCAGCTGGAAAGGCACCAACAGTTCATCGACAAACAGATGCAGGGTCTCAGGAATATGTGTTATACTGACCAACTGAAAGAATTCCAGCTGTATACAGTTGCATACCACTTGCCCAGAGGTGACCTGTGCCTGGCATACAAGGCCATGTCGAACCCAGATCTGATGACTATGCTTCACCTAAAGAAGTTAGATCCCTCAGAACCACAAGGGCAGGTGACGTACACCTTGACACTGTCATTAATAGAACGTGTTGGTGGGACAGATTCATCACCCAGACACTCACTATGCTGTGGAACAACATCCCAGTACATGTGAGGGCAAGCACCTCGCTGGCCTTGTGTTAGTATTTTGACATGGATGTCTGAATTGATTTATTTAAGTAACCTTCTAAATGAATATTTACATTACCACATTGTGAATCTTTACATTTCGTTGGTCTATTTTACATTAGTCATAATCATACGGTTTATCTGTATATATTATGGTTCATTTATATTACTAGGTGTCTGCAGTTCTTTTAATATATTGGCACAATCCGTAGAACATATATATGTAGCTTACACAGTCAGACATTTGGAAAACATTATGTTGGTTCATCTTTCATATATATACATATATTTCTATTTTTCTATGAAGAATGTACCTATCGAAGCAATGTCTGATGTCCTCACTGTGTGGAATCTGTAACCCAAGTAAAGTTTGTTTGCTTGTTTGCCTTTAAGGCATGTAATTAATACCTAGCACATCTAATTTACTGACCAATTAAGGGTTTTAAATGTAGTAGGTTGGACTGCATTGTATGTATTCTGAATAAGTCTGCTTATGAAGCAGGCGAAAAAACTTCAATAAACTATGGTGACTGCATTTAATTCCTGGTGTGCTCTGAGTGGTCACTGGCGGTGTCTACAGTACCTCGTCTTTGCTTTGGACTTCATCGGCTGGTTGTCTGTGTTTGTTGTATGGGGAATGTCAAGTGTAGTCCCTATGTGTATTACTTGTGTAATGCCTTACTACGGCAGTGTAATTCCACGGGTTTGCAGTTATGGGTGCCATCTTAGTCATACGCTTGTCCATCCATGTGAATTGCCTACTGGACACTGGTATAGGGCTGTACACATTTCACACCTGCATTTTGCATTCTCCGGTAGATGGTTTGCATTATTAGCGGAGAGTAAGGCAGGTGCTACGCACATCCCTCCCACGGGCGGGACAAAGGATTGCCTGCGAAACAACACCGAGGCCAGATTCTACATGCCCAGACTCCCTTGACTGCAACAGTCGACAGTACCCATTACACATCCTTCATGTGTGCGGGACTGTGATGTGGACGCAGTTCTATGGACCTGGTACCCTGGGTATTTCTGTGCATGTGTGCTGCATTTCATGGACAGCTATCATCAACATTGAACACGCTTGCGGTGCATATGTGTACCTGTGTCGTGGTGGCGACAATGAGATCACGTGAGTACTGCAGGAAGCTAGCAGGCATTCAATGAGTGGAGTTTTGGGTCCTACAATGGACACCGATGTGCATATGTCAAGTTAGATGTTGCTGGACTGTGTCCACCTGCCCAGTGCTTTTCACTGCTGGTGTATGTTCCCCAATCGCGGATGTCTGTTTGACTACCCATTCTACATGGTGCTACATAACCAGGTGATTTAGTACTGTGAACAAATGTCATACATCCAAAGATGCTGGTTAGCAACTGCTTCATATAAACCTCAGACATCCCAATGGGACATATCCGTCACTGTATTTTCAATATAACACCATCGGAACATGTTGATCACCTATGTATTCATTTAACCATGTTGTCTTCATAGGTGGGAATGCCCTAGTTTACATATCCTACTTGGCGTTGTGTGTGCCATTAGTATGTGTTCCACAGGTCGCACATCTGTTCCGCTGTATGGTAGCGGGTGCTCCTCATTCTGTTGCTGGCAGATTGAGTGCTGTATGCCGGTGTTGGCACGCGGTCCGGCTTTGTATGTGGAATGTCAACTGTAGTCCCTATGTGTATTTCCTGTGTTATGCCTTACAGCGGCTGTGTAATTTACCGGGTTTGCAGTTGTGGGTGCCATCTTGGCCATACGGTTGTCCATCCATGACAATTGCCTACTGAACACTAGTATAGGGCTGTACACATTTCACACCTGCATTTAGCATTCTCCGGTGGATGGTTTGCATTATTAGCGGAGAGTAAGGCAGGTGCTACGCACATCCCTCCCACGGGCGGGACAAAGGATTGCCTGCGAAACAACACCGAGCCAGAGTCTACATACCCAGAATCCCTTGACTGCAACAATCGACAGTACCCATTACACATCCTTCATGTGTGCGGGACTGTGATGTGGATGCAGTTCTATGGACGCGGTACCCTGGGTATTTCTGTGCCTCTGTGCTGCATTACATGGACAGCTATCAGCAACATTAAACACGCTTGCGCTGCATATGTGTACCTGTGACGACAATGAGTTCAGGTACACATTGAAATAAGACATCATTCTGTTCTTTAGACAATTTTTGGGTCCTACAATGGACACCACTGTGCATATGTAAAGTGTAGAGCTTGTCGGACTGTGTCCTTGTGAGCAGTGGGTTTCACTGATGCTGTGTGTTCAGCAATCGCGGATGTCTGCTTGACTACCCATACTGTGTAGTGCTACAGGAACCATGTCTTCCGACACCAGAACCCAATGGTGTACATCCAATGTTGCAGGTTAACAACCACTTTCATACCCAGAGGTCACGATTGGGAGGTATTGCCACTTTATTATCGGAACAACACCTCCAGACTGTGTACATCACGGGAACTTTAGGCCAGTCTTACCGGCCATTTGCAATTGTAATTAGCACACACGTGTCAATACATGTATGATAAGACATATTGTCATGCAGAAGTTAATCTATGTTATTTGGACATTGGCTTCTGCTATTGGCATCCGTTGCTGTGAGTGTTGCCAGTTACCATACACATTGCTTGCTCAGAGGCAGACTACACAATTCTGCACACTACTGTGGTCTCCTTTAAGGACCCTGAGCCAGTGGTCGACAGTACTGCAGCCACTGCATCAATCACATTTGCCATCTACCAGTACCTACAGGACTGCATGAACCAGGCATTCACTTACCCAACTGTGGTTCATTGTACCAATGCCAAGCATCCAGTGTGGTGTACCCCAGCCATACACAGGATGTACAACACGAGGAGGTGGCTACTACAAGGTGGAGCAGACACCTTGTGAGGTATGACACCCTTGGTCATCATATGTGTAGAGTTACACACTGTCGTGCCATGGTCCAGGGCACATTCCACAGATATACCTACATGGACCTGGCTGACAATCATACCACCTTCAGTTGCTATGCTCAACACCTGGGAGGTCACTCCCACATATGCTCTGACTGGGTTCACAAAGAGGTGGAGTTTACTCAACATACACACATTGCCAACATACAGGCTGACAAGTCCAGTAAGGACATCTCCACACCCTCCCACACACACATGAGGAGATGTCTGTACCAGCGGTTTGTGGTCACCAAATGTTCTGTGACACACAGGTGGGACATGCTCTCTCCAGGGTAGTGGACATAGCATCCATGAGACCAGCTGGTGACCCCACTGTGTACTCCACTATCTCATTGAGGAATTAGACCCACAGTTAGGACAGCTATTTCTTTGTAGCCTCACCTCAGGTAAGGTACCCAGGTTGTGTCGCATGGCAACTGTAGTCCCACGTCACAGGGCCAATGCCTCCACTGAGCCTGGTTATTACTGTCCCATTACCATGAGGAGACCTATCTGCAAAGACATGGGGAGGGATCATACTGCGGCTCGTATATGACTGCATAGGGGACATACATACTTTGCATCCAACACGGTTTGTCTTGTTCAGGGGCGGTTCATGCCTTTAAAGCATGGTTGACATTTCGGGACAGTCACGAGGCCATTGATGGGGTGTTGCAGTCCATACAGCCTACCTCGACCTGGCAAAGGCCTTCATCACATTACCCCCCTCAGGTATCGTTGATAAACCCATTGGCTGGGATGTGAACACGTACATCACAGAATGTGTTGTAAACTGTCTATGTGACACAACCCACACGGTCATAGTTGCTGGCAGCATGTCAGACCTACTGCCTGTCGCAAGTGGTGTCCCATGGGGCCCTTCCGTGGGTCCACTCCTGTCATACATCTACATTTCCACGGTACAGGCACACACAGGGGTTTTATGGGCAACATTGTTTGTAGATGACTGCAAAACAGGTGCCATAGTGGGACGGACATCTGACACAGATATCCTTTGAAGGGGCCTCCCAGATATGCATATCTGCTGTCAGGGACATGTCCCACAGCTAAATGCTAAGTAATGCAACATCATACCTGTGGAGAACTACTAGGTCACCCCTGTCCAGCATATAGGTGGCTGTCCACTCAGCACAGGGGTGATTACCAGGGATCAGGGGACAGAGTTTGTCGGTCACCATTCATTCAACACACACGTTGCTATCGTGGTTGTGTGGGACTTCTACATTGCCCACCTGTTTGTGCAGGGATTCACATCTACATCAGGCTAGGTCATTGTCTCCTTGTACCCATTCGTGTTACACCTAGGATTTACTACATTGCCCCATTCAGACTGTATCTGACCATACACCTACAGCAGCTGGGAAGCCCTCATAGGTTAATTGTTGTACAGATGCAGGATGACATCATTTTGTGTAATGCTGCCCCACTTGTAGGACCCTGCCACATTCGTCACATACCTGCTGTTTAGTGTTGACCTGTGCCTGACATACGAGGCCATGTCAACCCATATGTCATGTGTATGCTTCACCTACTGTATCTGCATCCCTCAGAACCACTAGGGCAGGTGACATTTACCTTGTCACGGTCATTAATGGGATGTGTTTGAGTGACACATATATCACCCAGACACTCATAATGCTGTGGATCTACATCACAGTACATGTGAGACAGAGATCCTTCCTAGCCTTGTTTGCGGGTATGTTGTCCATTGGATGGAGAATTACAGGTATAGGCCAGGGATTACATAATTATCACTGCTTGACGGAGGTACAGCAATATCATGAGTATTTTATCTGAAGCACAGAAGGTTGGCAAAGTCATCCTAACTATGGTGTAGTGTTATGGCTGAACCTGGGACGATGGCCTACCCTGTACCTATGGACGTATGAACCTATATTCATAGTTTGTCACATTTACAATTGTCTATCCCTATACTCTTTCTCCAGTGTATATTTCTGTGGCACATGATTGTCCTCTGTATTACATGCAGGTATGCTGTGTACAGTGCACATACGTCACAGTTGATGACAGTGTATCTGTGTCCCTAACACTGTGATACTGAGGACTACCACACATCCTTCACAACATTACATGCATATGTCCATTCTATTCTTCTTTGGCCTATGGGGGTGTTAAGGCAAACATTACACAAGTCCCTGTTTGTGCATGCTTCATGTTGGTGTTTGACCAGGCTCCGTTGCAGTCGTGTGTTGGACAGTAGTGTTTCTGTGTGTTTGCCATGTGTTTTTATTGTGGTACATCTGTGGGAGGTGTGGTTGGCACATGTTCCTCTTTGCAGGGACACCCATCCTGGGGTTTGTGTCATGCATCTGCACTTGGCACGTGCCATATGTCCTGTACTATTCCCACAGTCGTGTATGCCTTCATGCACTACTACTGCGTGTTACTGGCTGTTTGTATGTGGTACACATGGACATTGTGATGGTTGGCTTGACCTATTCCCATGCTAGAACGTACACATCTGTCAATTAAGTTGTTTAAATCAAACTGTAACACTCATTCGTATTTTCAAAATGACAGTCAATAACACAGGAAGCTGAGATTAATAACGTTTTACTACTGTGCAGCAGGAGGCAAAGAACTATGCAGTAAAAGTTTAGACATTTGTTTTACTCTATACATGTTACAGCTGTATGAGCATTGTGTATACTATCATCTTTTGCACACATTAATGATGTGGTCAGTCACAAGGCATTTACATCGCTAGAGTCCACAACGTTGTATTCCTACAACAGTGCTCAGGTAATGCTTATTAAATGTTTTCCCATGAGGATAGCACAACCTTGCGAGCCACATATTCAATTAGACTGTACTTGGTAAATTCTGCTCTGTCACGGTTCCAACACTGTTCAGATCCGGTCCTCACTCCATTTCCTACTAGGTTCCTTTGTCTCTCTGCTGAGCAGCTGTACTCTGTGTTAGAGCTCACAAGCCTATCCTCCTCAGTGGAAGGATGACAGATATACCTGTACATACATGTATTATTCTCTAACCGAGCAGATGACTAATGCTGAATGACATACACCTGCTGCACTGGTTACTGCTAGGGTCAGGGTTCAATCACACTGCAGCTACACTACAGGCAATTACATGCATGATAAGCTCTACTGCCATATTGTAAGATAGAATAATATGCATTATACACTATTTGCTTCTAAAGTTGCACGTCATATATATGTTTAAATATGTATTTTGCTAACATTCTCCCTCCTTTGATTGCTTCTATTCTATCCAGAAACATATACAACATTATTTCATTCCCTAGCCTCTTCCTCTCTGGAACGTTTAACTAGGCAAGTAATTTGTTGTACATTTCAAGAAGGTTTGCATTTTCTATTGACAAATACCACTACAGGTCTTGATACATAGTCTCGGGTACAGATATGTCGCCAGAGTCCCTGACTAATACTTACATGCAAAGTATCCATAATAGACACATGCTCCCAATATGAGCAGAACAACACAAATGGCAATCATGATATTCAGTATGACTGACCCCATCCACCAAATGGTTTGTGGAAATGGTTCGATCAGTGGGTTTGGGCCTGGTTCCGCCATGGATGACACCTGCTGTATTACCTCTAGGTGGGCGTTGATTTTGGTCTTTTCATGTGGTAGTTGGACACAGCGATCTTCTTTAATAAGCGCGCGTACCAATTCTCGCCGCCACGGTGCAGTCGTGCGCTATTACATTTTGTGACACAACAGTTCTCATTGCATCCAGTTCATCAGTCACAAGTTCAAAGGCGGAAAGTCACATTCATCATTCCTCCGACAGGTTTTGATAACTTCCTCTGTTCCTGATTGATTTCACTACTCCACAAGCTGGGAGTGTTCCAGCCCAGGTTATGGCGCTGTCACTCAAGTCCATATGAATCGATATTCCTTTATCTCTTGCAGAAGACTGGAATGTCAGAACAGCTTCCATTTCACCCACTGGATTAGTAGATTTCTCGAGTGTGTTCCCAGTTCTTCCAGCTATATGTGTTATAGTTCGTTTAGCACCCAGAGGCAATTGTGCAGTATCTCATGTGACTGGAGCCAGATAACCCAAATAACAACTGCGGACCAATTCCCAGGTAACCTTTGATATGCTTTTTCCACTCAAACAACATAACAATATTCTACTTTACTACTGATGCGGGTTACCTCTGCATGTAACATTTTCCTGTCTCTAACAGAGGACTGTTTATACAATTCAGGATGTTTCTGCACATCCTTCCACATTGTTCTCATGATGTTTCAATACAAATAATGAATGGTGCTACAAGTAGTACTGTGATCTTTGGCTGTTATATGACATTCGTAAGACACAGTTATGTTACAAATACTCCCACCAACTGAAACTGTATCATGTTTATGATAACATACAATTCCTTTTTGTGTAACAGGTAAGTACAGTGCCACGTTGTCCTGTGATCTCACAGAACCTGTATCAAAGTGTAAATATTCACAAGTCTCAATCTATCCCCAAGGGGACAACATGCATCGGAAGTCCTCCATATGATGTAGGTATGGCAGTACAAACACAGCAATTTAAAGTGTTCATAGTCTGTATATGCACCCGCGTCATGCCTAGGTATTTGTTGAAGTGTGGAAGACACTCTGTGGCCAGTTCATCACGTATCAGTATTTGTATCCGTGTAGTTATATGCAGGTAAGGTCCCAGCAAATGTAAAGTAAACACAAACATGGTTAATAGGTGTATAATCATTAGGACAGCAAACAAAATGTCTTTGGGGTTGCTTTGTATTGTTATACAGTCTTGCACGGGTGATTCAGGCTCTATGGTATATCAGCTACAAGATGTCAATCAGACTTGATATCCTTTACCGGTTTGAAAAATGTGAGGTGGACCCAGGACGACCTCTCTGCAAACTTTACTGCAGTAGGCGTTGCCAACAGTACCTGGTACAGACCTTCACACTTTCCACTTGCCAATAATGTTCTTTGGATAACAGTGACATACACACAGGATACTGGTGTCAGCTATCGTCCGTCTTCGTTTGCTCTTTATCTGTAAAGACTTTAACTGAAGAACAGTGTTATTGGTTAACAATCCTCTCATGTCACCTGCTAATGAGCCATCGACCTCCGGCTCTGCAGGCATGACAGCTTTCCACTCTGGCACATGATATGCCATTCCACATACTACTTCGAAGTGGGTGCAGCACTTTACATTTGGAACTGTTGTCATGCTCAGCAATGCTAGAGGTAGACAGCACATGTAACTCGTCTGGATGTCACCCACCAACCTCCTCTACTTATTTCTCGGGATCCCATTTTACGGCGCCAGCAGTCATGCTGACTGTGGGTTGTACATGCAATTTACATTCATGGAAATACAAAATAATCCCCAGGTTGCGTGATTGTCTGGTTCACTACATGTGTTCTATTGTCACTGTAGCTTCTTTACAGCATGCCAGATCTAGGGATACTTTATTTTACTGGCACCTTTGCCACTGCTGCTGCATCCGGATTCATGGTTGGGAATGCTTCTACCCATTTTGATTATATATGTGTAATCACTAAACAGTATTTGTTCCCTTCACATTTATTCAGATGTATGAACTCCATACAAATAGTAATGCGGAACGGTTATGGTGGTGTAGGTAAACTCACTCCCTTCGGTTTAAATGCTCCCTGTGCATGATATCTACTGCAAATGTGACACGCTGCTCATGATGTTTGTATGTGGTTCGTAATTCCGTATGTTAGGGGTATTCTGTTAACCAAATGTACCATCCCCTGTTGAGACATGTCTCTACCCATGGCTCCACAAAGCCGCATATCTGAATCCATTAGGCGTTAATATTGGCTTTATCACTGTGGATATGTGCAGTCCGTGTTCAAGGATTGCTCCTCGTCATACCCACGTCGGCTTTTCTGCTTTCGTAGTTGATGTTTGCATTGTTTGTAAAATTTCTACATCTAAACTGTCTGAGGTTTGTCATTCCTCATTCACACAAACACTTTCCAACTGTGAGGCTGCTTGTTTTGCAGATGCATGAGCTCATGCCTTACCTTTCCTACTGTTATCCTGTTGCTTTCTATGACCTGCACATTTACAATTACCTACTTTAGTGGGTAACTGAATGGAGTCTAATGCATTCAAGATCAATTGCGCATGATTAATCGGTTTACCGGTGGATGTTATCATTCCCTATTCTTCCACTGCTGCTCATAAACATGCACTGTACAGACGACATACTGACTATCGGGACATATGTCCACACATCAGTTTTCCGCTACAGTACAAGCACGTGTTAAAGCTATCTATTCTGCTGCTTGAGCAGACACGTTATGCTGCAGGGTTTGGGCGTCTACAATCTCATTATCAATAACTACTGCATAACCTACTTGATTCGTTCCTGTAGGACTCTGTCTACATGATCCGTACACATTAACTGTCACCTCTGCATCATCTAAGGGTATATCAGTGATATCATGTCTGTGTGTAGTTATTTAATCCATTTCGTATAGGCAACTGTGTGGTGTGCCATACACAGGTGTCGGACGTGATGTTGATAGGTTTCATGTTGTACAACGTTCAATCACCATATGAGGTTGACTCAGTGGTATGGTCAAACAAGACAAATGTCTAGCACGGGTCAGGAATGCTATCTTCTCTTGCAGCAGACTGATCGCAACTGCATGAGACATTCTCACAGTGAGAGGGTGGTCTAGTAACATTAAGGCGGGGGGCCTGTACTGCCATGGGTGCTACAACAACTGCCTGTACACAATGTGGCACTGACCATGCCACAGTGTCCAACTGCAATGAGTAGTAAGCTATGTAGCGTTGCTTACTTCCATGCTGTTGCATCAAGACTGACGTCATATATCTCCGCTTACAATCTACAGTCTGACAACATGTGTTATGATTATTCAGGAGACCTACTACAGATGTTGAAGCTATCAATCGTTCTAGTCTGCAGAAAGCTGTTTCTGCTACTGTAATCCAGTGTAGTATGTGTTGTGCTGCCATAGGTGTATTAAAGATTAAGGCAGACAATACAGCGGATTCCAAAGCATTGTTTGGTAACCAGCTTTGACAAATGTTAGTCAGCCCAGACAGGACTTCATTCCCTTCTTGTTAGTTGGCTTGGGTGCTTATGAAATTGCTACCTTCCTATCGTCATGTGATGTTCTACCCTACTTGGATACCACATATCCCAGGTACTTGACCTGTATTCTCTGTAGTTGCAATTTATGCTTGCTTACTTTATGTCCCTGTTCTGCTGAATATCTCAATAATGCTATTGTATCTTCCATACATTGCTGCTGGGTAGGGGCCAAAAGCAGAATATCATCCACATAAAGTAGAACTTGACTGGCCCGGGTGGAGTTAACACCGGAATGTAGCTAGCCATCTCCTGTGGGAATATCGTTGTACTTTCACAGTATCCCCGCGATAGCCGGGTATGGCTGTATCTGTTACCCTGAATGTACATGCAAAGCAATATGGACTATCTGGATGTATAGGTATTGCAAAGGAAGCATAGCTTATATGTACCACGGTAAGATACTTCTGTGGCGTGTTCATAGCATTGAATATAGTGTGTGGGTCTGGCACCATCGCTACCCTAAGTATTATTACATGATTTACAGCTTGTACATACTGTACCATCCGCCATTCCCCCTTTGTTTTCCGATCAGAAGATACAGGGTATTGCATGGTGAATAGCGATTACTTTGTAGATGGGGAATTCCCTCTGTGACTTTACAGTTATCTTCTGGTGTCCACGGTCTATACACTATGGGGGTTGGGTCCTGGCCTTCCTGTCCTGCATGAGGGTTCGGTACTTCAATTAATTGACAGATATCCTCACTCTGTTCTAGTGACTGTCTTGTTACTCGGGTGTCCCTAGGTATGTTACGAGTTCGGGATGTGGTTTCAATAGCTTCTGTTACATTTGGTCGTTGTGCTACCTTTGTTGCCACGGGATAGCGTGTGGGGACTAGCCTGCCCTCCCGCTTCATATCCTGGATGTGGGATCGGAGGTGGTAGGGGTTGTGGGGGGCTATCGGTACTACTGTATTATGATCTTCTCTGTGTACGTATAATGCTTTGCCATTTGTAGTGTTCTGTTCCTTCGGTTCACTACCTCAATCCACCTATGTGCATGACGGATACCCAATTGTCGCTGTTTTGTCGCCTGCACATCTTAGGGCTGCCACCTTTTCAAATGCACAATGTGGGACATTAGTGTTGGAAACGTGTAATTTTCAGGAAAAAGCATACCCACGGCCAGTACATAGGACAGGATTTCACTTTTGCCAGGAGAGCGACCAATTGTTGTAGCATTTCAGTTGCTTATTCTGTTTATTATGATATTTTGTTGTTCCAGATACAAAATTACTGTTTTATGCTACCATTTTGAAAGATATCTGGGAAATGTTTGTCCTGAGATATCAGGACATTTGCCATTGTTCGGTTTGTTTGCAGGACACAACTGGCCAAAGAGGGACTGTCCCTCTCAGGGTGGAACAGGTGTTTACCCTAGAACATGTGCATCACATTTTCAGGGATTACAATGTTTCAGTAACGATATTTTGTGTAATATACCATCAATGTCATATTTATTACCCCATTTTGCTGGATAACTCACATTATGTGCTCTCTGCGATTGCATATACTTCACGTCACCCGTCAAACGCGGATCACATGATCTGTTTCTTCAATAATCTCCCATATCCTCTACACGACTGCTACGTACCCTTCTCTCATACCACGTGGTGTCTCCTTCCCTGTATCCACTGTAGTGTCTACAATGACTATTTACTCTGCTGTGTGTTCCCCTGACCTATGTTCAGATTTAACAGTATTTGGATAGGTCTTGACCGCTATCACAACTGTTAACAGAAACACAATGTAGTCTGGTCCCTGATCTACAATAGAGACAAAGAGGCAAACACTCCTTACCTGAGCCTCCTGTTTAAGGCTGCACGATTTCTTCTTGGGATCCAGTTTTCCGCTTTTCAGCCACAGATCAGACAGTAAACAGCCTCTTTACACACAACAATTCAGTCGGAGGTCTTTTCATTCAAGAAGAACCATTTAGGCAAATTCTCCTGCGTAGATGTCTAACCAGCCATGCACTCTGACCTGTAGCTTACCAAGGGAATTCTGGATTACAAGGATCACAATGTCAAATAAGTTGTTAAAACCAGACTGTAGTTATCAGTAGGCTTTTCTAAGTGACAGTCAATAACACAGGAGGCTCGGGTTCAGAAAGTTTTAGTAGTGTACACAGGCAGGCTAAATAATATACAGTCCAAGTATGAGAGTTTTGTCTGACTCTATACAGTAAGCAGTTTCTTTATATAGTGTTTACAATCAGCTTTTGCCCACCTTACTGACGTGGTCGGTCACAGGGCATTTCCATCACTATGGTCCACAATAGTCTATACATACGTGGGTGCTGGGGTCGTGCTTTTAAAATGTTTTCCCATGAGAATAACACAGCCTTGCAAGGCACCTTGTCAATTACAGTGTCCTTCTGTGATTGTAGCTGTTTCAAGGACCCTAGACTGTTCCGATACAGTAGTCAGTTAATTTCTTAATCAGTTAATTTCTTAATACGTTGCTTTGTCTCTCTGGTAAGGAGTTGTACTGTTATCTTCAATAGAGCTCACAAGGCCATCCTCCTCAGAGGAAGGGGTGATGTTATGCATGTACATACATTTATTGTTCTGTAACCCAGCAGATAATTAATGCTGACAGACATAAGCCTGCTGTACTGGTTACTGCCAGGATCAGAATTCCATCACACAACAGCTTAGCTTCACCAATTACATGCAGGCTTAGTTCTACTGCCATATTATGCGGTACAATTCAATGCATTATATAGTATTTCGTGTTTATACTGCCACTTCATATGTGTTTCTATATATATTTTTCGATCAACATCCATCTCGCCATATGCATGTTGTTCCGTCCTTTACCTTGACCGTGTGTATTTGGCCGTCCGGCAACGCTACTCTCCACATGTGATGTCCCACCTTCCCCTTCTTTGCCTGTAGCACCCTGTTAGGACGTCCTGTTTGGTAGGCACGTGTTCCGCTATATGTGATCGACTTCACTGCATAGCTAATCATCGATGCGGTGGTTCAACAACCCGACTTGTCCACATGTGTACAGTTATGTGCACCGTGTCGTATGCAAACCTATATGGTTTCGGCGGGTACATACCACATGCGGGATGTACACATTCTGCAGACACATTCACATGCAGCCATTTACATATCTGTACCTGAGGTGGGTTGGTGACATGTGGGGTACGTATTTGCCCGTGTGGCATTGCCTAACACAAACATCTTACCACATTTCAGGTATGCACATTGTGTGTGGGTGTATAGCTGCACACGGATGCTAGCAGGTTAGGGTGCACAGGTGTACATGGGTGGGACTGACATGTACAATGAGGCTATTGTGTATTACATCTGAATGCATGGGTTCTGCTTCTGGATATTACACTTCAACATTCGCCATCCAGTGTATGCGACAGAGACGTTGCTGGGTGTGGGATATGTTGCTATGCACATGTTTGCCTGTGTTTAAGGTATCTTGATTCCTTACTGTTGTTATGTCGACACAGCTACCCGGCTATGTACTCTCACTACTGCTTGTGACCATTATGGTTGGCACCTTTTCAAATGCCCATAGTGGGGCATGTTATGTGGAAACTTCAGAATTTGCAGGACTACACATACCCACGGCAAGTGCAGTTGACAGAACTTCACTTGTTTGCCATACTATAAGCTTATTCTGTAAGCATTTGGGTTCCTTATTCATTTTCTTATGCCATGTATGTGTTTCATATACAAATGTATATGTTTTATACTACTATTACATGTATATTGCGGGAATATTTTTGGCAGGGGATCTGAGGTCATTTTCCATTTTCCGATTGTTGCAGGGACACAACTGTCCAATCAGGGACTGTCCATGGCACATTGGGACAGCTGGTAACCCTGGTGACCATGCCCATGTCGCTACTGGGGTTGCCACCTTTTCCAGTTTCCAAGCTGGGATATTTCCGGGACTCACATCTGACTTTACAGGCCGACACATACACACGGTCACTATATAGCATAGAACTTCACTTGTTTGCCTAAATAAAAGCTTATTGTTGTGGCAGTTTGCTTGCTTATTCTGTTTCTTGTGACATTTAGGTATTTCAGTTACAGAAATAACCAATTCATGCTACCATTACATTAAATACGGGATATCATTATGTCCTACAATCTTAGCACATTTGCCATTTTAATACGTTTTTTCGGGACACAACTGCCCATAGAGAGACTGCCCCACCCAGAGTGGGACAGGTGGTGACCTTAGTCGCTGCTCCTATGTCGGTGCAGCGCGCTGACATGCTGCTGTACACCTTCTCTGAGTGTAACCACTGATGGTGCATTGCGGGACAAACGCGGTCTTATGCGTATCCTTTGCTCCTTGGACGGGTACACTTAAGCCTTCGTGGCTTGTATTTGCTTCTCCGTTTATTTGGGACGGGTACTATGTTGCATACTCTACGTGTGTTTCATTCTGCACGGGACCTGGCTGCTGCCATTACTATTATGGGCGGACCGTGGCTGTCAGCACATTAGGTTGCTCACCTCATGCCGGCTTAGACACGCCTCCAGACGCATCCTACCTGGGCTCACTCACGTACACTATGCACGTGTCTGTGGTTGCGGTGCACTCTCGTTAATATGCATATGGCGCTACTGCGCCGGCTATTCACTGCACCGCCGGCGCAGACCTTACGCCGGCCTTGCGCCAAGCTTCATGAATCCCGGGGTCTGTGTATATACTGAAATTCAATTTGTTGGTTCCTAATGGGTTAAATCTTTAATGTAATTGGAGTTTTTTTTTATTTAATTGTATGTAATTAATTATGTGTTAATTATTTGATGGGTGAGAGTATTTCAGGCAAGTGATTTTTTTAATGCTTTATTCCTTGAAGGCTTTCTTAGCCAAGATGCTAGAGAATAAACAGTTTTTTGTTTTTTGTGGATTCCTGGTTTGTTTTTTGTTTTTTTTTTGTTTTTTGTTTTTTTGTTTTTTTTTTTTGTTCTTTTTGTTTTTTGTTTTTTCTGTTTTTTTTTTGTTTGTTTTAGTTTATTTCACAGTTTTGCTGTGTTGTGGAATATTATTAAAAATTACCTAAATAAAACCTGGCTCTGATCCTGCACTACCATAGGCTGAATTAGTCCTTCCCCCCTTCCACCACCAGCATACATTGATTATATTCACACAGAAGGAATTAATACAATTTATTTCTTAGACAAAAATCAAATATATTTTTGCCTAGGCTATATTATTTAGTCATTTCTGTTCCAAAGTGTACTCAGTGTGTTTAATGCCATCTCTATAAACAGCAACTTGTAAATTCTTTAATGATTGCCAACTTTCTTTTTAAACTTGTTATAGCTGTCCAAATGTTTGCATTATGCATGCATAAGTTCACACTGTAGGAACTGAAGCTGAATTTTACTCATTTAATATGTCATTCTTCTGTATTAGGCTTTGTAATAACTTTATTTAACTGTAACCATATTATGTCAATATGGGACTTTTCTCCCCCAAGCCTCCGCTGAAAATGGATTATTATCCAAGGTGACTGCAAATTCACTCCTGGGGTGGTACTCATGTCCCTCCTGGACAGGAGAAGTCAGTATTAACTATCATAGACCCTTACCTATGCAAATTTCACTCTCCTAACCACCGACAATTGGGGTAACTCTGGATAAATATGGCTAGGCTTGTAAGGGTTCTAGGGCTGTTAGCCTAGTAACTTCCCATGAACTTATGAACCTAAAACTTTCCTAGTAAACAAATGTCAAATAAAATAAGTAATACATTTCTTTCTTTCTTTCTTTTTCTCAATAATTCAGAAAACGTTTCCCAAAGGAAAGCAAGACAAAATACATACATTGCCCATATCTTCATCCTGGCAATAACAGCCACAGATTTTCATTTTGATGTAATTCACATGTTTTCTTACAAGATTTCTTACTCAACACAAGGACATTCTAACCAAGAGCAGGTAAAGTATCGTATCCCAGTCTTAGGACTCTAAATTTTCTACTAGGAGGATAGAATTCTCTTTTATAGAAGTTATGAAAGAATCGCATGTACATCTATACCACCTATTTTTTAGACTTCTTTTAATGTCCATAGTGGTGGTGATATTTATTTTGTGGTGGGGGGGGGGCACAGATTTCCTTAAACAAATTACTGATTAATAGTATGGGGCATATGAAAGGGAAAGGTGTAAAAAGCAAGATGACTATGATTCTTAACCTAGAATGTGCAACAGTAGAGATACTAGTCACTGTTTTCATGTGCTATTAATATCTTCATATTTAGATTCTTATTTTTACATCTGAATAAGCTACATATGTCCATAGGTACAGCATGAAAGTTCATGATAGGAGACAGAAAAACACACTCTTTCTTTCAATATATAATTCACTAGTTATTTTTATAGTAATTATGAAAATATGCAATGTTTTTAAATATAAATTAATATTTTCAAAACACATGGGTGAAAAACTAAAGCACAAAATCAGGTGAAACCTTAGATGATGGTGGTGAAAAGTATCATTGATATGTGACACTAAGTTCAGCAGTTTAAGAGATATTGAGTGTTATTTATATTGTTAATTATGCAAATTAGCATACCTTTTCACATTTCTTTAAATTCTTACGTTTACAAGCACAGAGAAATACATTTCTTACCATCAAAGTGCATGATTATTCATATTTCTTTAAATACTTAAGTAAACAAGCACACAGAAATGCACATTGACAATATGCCTCTAAGCACTGACCCAATCATTCAGGATATGGGAACTTATGTGGACAGTGACCTAGATTTTGACTAAGGTATGTCTATTGTTTGTCTACATAAAGGTGGAACATCAACTGATATTTCCAACTTTAGACCAATCGCCCTACTCTCTCCAATAGCTAAACTAATGGAAAAATGTATCCACAGACAACTACTTGACCAACTCCTCAACAATTTACTTGCTAACTGCCAACATGGCTTTAGACCATTCCATAGTACAACTGCCCAGCTATCATTTTCTGACTGTATAAACAAAAATCGTAACAATAACTCTCTTTCCTCTGCACGATTTATTGACTTTTCAAAAGCCTTCGATATGGACAACCATAATCTGCTTATTGAGGTACTAAAAGCCCATTCATGAATGCACAGACACTACTCTGGTTTAAATCTTATTTAGACAACTGACAGCAAGCAGTCCTTTGGGAAAATAAGCTTTCAACTCCCCTCCCTGTAAATATTGGAGTACCTCAAGGCTCAATCCTAAGCCCTCTTATCTTTTCAATGTTTATTAATGAACTAAATACCAACATCCCTCAAGCCACCTGCATACAATATGCTGATGATTCAGTTTTAATATGCTCAGCCAGGTTCTCAACCTCACTCCAGACTCTCACCCAAACTGCATTTAATATTGTGGAAAATTGGTTCATGCAACACTGCCTCCTCCTGAACCCCCCAAAAAAAACAAAATTACTACTCTTTGCTCCTACTCAAAAATCACCACAAATTCACTTCACAATAACCTCTAACAATGGAACTACCATATCCCCTGATACTACAACCCATCTCCCGGTGAAAACCATAGACAATAACCTTAGCTATGACTACCGTATTAACACTACCATAAAGTCTGTCAACAAAAAACTAGGTTCCCTTTATAGAATCAAACCCTTCCTTACACCAACAGCCAGAACCACTATTGCCCAGACCCACCTGATTTCTACCCTATTCTATGCTTCTCCCATTTATACCAATATTTCTAAAAACAACCTTAACAAACTTGTTACTAGCTATAACAACATAGCCAGATTCGCCTCTGGCAACCCTTTCAGAACCCAGCACTGTCTCAGCCTCAAACAATTGGGATGGTTAGAACTGCAGCGCCAACTACTCTGTCATCAACTTACTATAACCCAAAAATTACTTTACCACCCTAATAATACCCCAATCCTCACTAATCTGGCTACCCCTTACAAAAACCTTACAGCTCTTCGCTCAGCTAATAAGCTTCTAGTTTCCACTATTAAATCTAACAACAAAGCTGGGGACTCACTTTTCACTAACACAGTGTGAAAAGCCTGGAACCAGCTTCCAAGTGAACTTTCTACTCTCTCTTCCACACATCGTTTTAAAAAAACATCTTAAAGAATATCTTAAAACTCATTGTCTTTGTCCCTGCACAAACCCTGACTAATTATCCCCTTTACCCATCTTGCTCTCCCTTTACTCCACTTCTCTACTGTACTATGTTGCCTACCTGTCCTAACAATTAAGCTAACCTCAAACCAGGAGGTAATATGATCTTTGTCCTAGTACAAAATAAAAAAAAAAAAAAAAAAATATATATATATATATATATATATATATATATATATATATATATATATATATATATATCTTTGTATTTTTTTTCCTCTCAAATGTTGTTTATTTTCTGTATTTGATCTTAGTTTATCCCCACTAAATGATTCTGTACACATTTATTTCTTTCAAATATTGTTATTATCTGTATTTGATCACAGCTTAATCCCACTAAATGACACCGTACACATTTATCTTAAGTACAATCTATATTTTATATTAATATCGAATAATAAATTACTGCCTATGCTTGGAGCTTTTCTCCCCGGGCCTCTACTGAAAATGGACATGTATCCAGTTAGACTAGCCCAGTCAACAAATGTAAAATAAATAAAATAAAAATAAATAAATTTGTTATAAGAAAGTCTTTCTATACTGCATAACTTATAAACAAATGGATTGTGTCTAGATCTAGGGATGTCATTGTCCCCCTTTACTCTGCGCTTATTAGGCCAGTCATTGAATATAATGTCTTTTTAGGCATGCATCTTTCCAGACACATTGCAACAACTAGAATACCCACAGAGATAACTTACTAAAAGGATACAAGGCTTGGAATGGAAAACAGAAAATTTACCCAGGACTTCCCCTTGTACTACTAATGGACAGATACAGTTCGTAAATACTTTATCCCATGCATGGGTCCCCTCAAATTATCTATGATATGATCCCAGTTATTCTCATTGGGGTAATATATAATTATCATTCATGGGATGGATAAGGCCAATCTATAGCCAAATGAGACAAGTTATTCCAAGCACAAAAGCGGAAATTACCTAGCTTGAAATGTCTCACAAAAGCAACTAGCCTAGTACTTACCTATGAAACTATGAACCTATGAAAGACATTTCTTACCATCATTAAAAAACCCTCAGCTCTCTTGAATAAGTATGCTGTATCGCTAGCTTGTACAGGTTTCAAGATATAGGTGTTTGTGCACATTTAGAGAAAATATTTTGGATTTTTCTGTATTTCATTACATTTATGTAGGCTTTAAATGCACTGACATCTATCATTGTAAAGAGTATTTTGTTGTTGAATAGATTATTGTCTGCAGCTTTTTCGTAATAGCTAATGTTCATAAACTATTTAGATTTGTTTAGCTCATATTCTTTAATTAGTTTTTTTTTTGTAATTCTTCAGAAAAAAAAAGAATCTAAGAATATATATAGTGTTCTGTAGGCATGATATTTTGCAACTGTTAAGTGTGAATCAGTTAAAAGAATACATGCCTGAAAACAAATCTTGTCTTTAAAACTAGACAATTTATGCCATGGACATCTTCTATAGGTTTATGTGGGGAAGAGGTCAATTATTCCGTCTGCTTCCACCAGTTTATATTTCATGAGCTGCACCTCTGCTACCAATTAATATGTGATGGCGTGGGATTTTAATATACCTTGCATGGAACCAAATAACATGTTCAGACTGATTGGCTTTAACAGTATATGGTAAATGTGGAGTTCTGCCTTGGGTAACAGCTAACACCTGCTACACCCAAATAAACTTTACACTAACCAGCTGCAGATCCTGGCCCCCAGGATCATACACACTTTAGACTGACCCAAGTAAATTTCAGTGCAATCCTTTATGACCATTAATTGAAACATGGTCAGATTGTTTTTTTACATAAGCAAACACACAATATTTTCCAGGAGGGGTTAATGATATCTCTCCTTTTCCAACATCCCCTCCCATTTCTTTCTGGTAATGCTTCCATCAATATGATTACTCTAGCAAGCCAGGAAAAAAATAAAATAAGCCATTTATTTAACATTGATAAGATAGCATATTTAAAAATGTGGGAGCCAATAGTTAAACAATACCACAATCAGCAAACAAAAAATCATCAGTCACATAACTGAAATTGAATATTAAAGATCTTTACTTGAAGAAATAAAATTCAGTAATGCGTTCTTTAAAATTGACTATATTCAGCTATGAACCTGTACAAGGAAAAATTCCAAAATAACTGTATTTTGACAGATGGATGGACAGGAGAACTTTAACTAACAGCTTATCTTAGCCTATCACAACAAGTAGTGAAAGATATACTTAACTTTCTATCTACCTTTCACTTAGAAGTTCAAACAGTAGTTGCATAGCATCACAAGCAGATACATTCCATCTTGAGCTCTGTTCCAGAAATGCTGCCTTCCTGTGCATTCTTCAGAAGCAAGGCATAATTAATTCTAACTCATTCAAGCCATTCCATTTCACACACATAGCCCCTTATGGCATTCAGAACTTTTTTGGGCCTGGTTTCATTTGCTAAGTCACTTACCAGCTTATAATAGGCAGCATTAGAAAATGTAAGAATGTAGTAACAAAATGATACTAAGATTGTTAATCTAAGATATATTGTAGTAGAAAAATGAATCACTGTTCATCACGTATTGTTTATATTTTCATATTTATGTTCGGCTTTTCATAACTGAGAACCCTACATGTTATAGAGTCTTGTGGTGTGACATGCAATGGTGGGAGACAGAAAAATGAATTGACAATCCCTGGGATTCAATAAACTGCATATAGGCTTCATGCAAAGCCTACAATGAGTTTACATGTGTGCATAGTGGTGCAAGGCAAGCAGCAGCATGCAATGCATATTCATGCCATGCATTACATTTAAGTGAAGTTTCAGTGTTGCCAGCTAGGAAAACATGTAAGACAACATGGATAGCAAACCTGTTGAATCCAGAGCATTAACAATCCGTGGTTTTCTGTGGAATGCCACAATGGTCACCAGGGCTTCAGAGATAGCTCTCAATATCTTAGTGCAACACATCTGACAAAGGCCAACATAATGCATGAACAATGACCCAGAAATAGGGACATATTTGACATATATGCCCTATAGAAATGTGGTAGAATTACCAGGGATTTGAGTTGAGATACATATTCTGAAGGATTTGAAGTATGAAAGTCAAACATACCTCTCAACCTCTTAAGGCAAGAAATCTGGGCAAAGCCATATATAATGGGGGGGGGGACAAAGGCTCAACAATAGGGACATTTTTTTTTAATATTGCTCTTACAAATTTAGAAAGTTGATAGAACAATAAGTTTTACATTAGTATGAATTTCCTGAAGAGCATGACGTTTGAAACTCAAATGTCTGTCATTATTTTCTGACTTCAATCCACAATGACATGCCAATGATTTACCAGAAAACCAAAATTTTATGAAAGAAAGATAAAAAATATGAGACAAAAATGTGGATATTCTGCAAAAATCTGGATAGCTGAGAGGTATGAACTCAAATGTATGTAATATTGAGTCACATCAATCCTAAGATCATCTCAGTGATATTGCAGAAACCCACAATGATCTGTAAGGGTACATGGACTGCCATGTAAAATAAATATCCAGGGGAAGTGTGTGTATTGAATAGGGACATAGAGATGAATTGTAGGAATGCACACAGGGAAAGAGGGCAGGTGAAACAACCTAATGTACAGCAGATGGGGGAATGTCAATGGAAGACGGTTGTAGCAGCAATACCAATCCCATATCTATATGGTAGAGTGTGGACTGCACAGTGAAAATGTGCATTTTGTGACTGTCACACAATATGATATTACAATGGGGAGAATGTCTGTGTGGGATAAGCATCACTACATAAATAATGCAGAGGACATCTGTCAGGGATCTGACATACAGTTGGGATAGGGTGCTTATTGTGAAGCTGTGCCAACAGATTTGCCTGAATATGAGTGTAATTTCAGCAGAGGTCTCCAGCAAGTGAGACACAGGTAAAGGCTCATGGATAACGTTAAAAGAAGAAACAATAATTATGGACAATATTAGAATAATACCACCAGTAACCCCATGCCTCTGACATAACATATGGGATATAGGATGATAAGTGATGATTGTGCACAAACACGATTGTACAACTATTATGATACATCCACACTCTATGAGGGTAATCACGCATACTGTCTTCACTCACACTGAAACATCTGCTGTCGGTGTTAGGGGAGACACTGCTATACCTATATGCAACATTATGAGCAATACAGGATAGCTGACTGGTGTACATGGCATACATATATATATATATATATATATATATATATATATATATATATATATATATATATATATATATATATGGCACAATCCATACTGTCACGGATATCCATGCCATTAATGTGGTCAAACACCTATATATGTAGTGTGTGCATCAGCAGCATATGGAGCAGCCATGCATCTGGTGTAACAACTTTATTGGTGATCCGCACCATCAGACAGTCATGTTTATTTCACAAAAAGAATACCTAGGTGACAGCTCACTGTGACAAAGGTGGTACACTTCAGTTACACACCAGTGGATGATGTGTAAAGAAGTACATAAAGAAGGGTGCATTGTACTGAGTTATTGGTGTGATGAAGGTTGGGAACTATGGAAATATCATGGCCTCTGATGTGGATGTCCTTCACATACTCAGTACTTATGTTACACACAAGGGAGTAATCAGCACTGTGACCACATACTGATGGATGTTCCAATTACCATCTACCCCAAGAAACAGGTCATATACCTACTGGTCTAATTATAGGGCATGATGTCCACATTACACATGGGTTGTGTGTTTGTTTTCCTGACATAAAAAATCTCACCATGTTTTCTTGTCATTGCAGGTGTTGTTATGGCTGTGGCAGCAATCTTTGGTATATGTTGATACTGTCTGTATTATACTTATGAATTAGTTGTGGTCAATGATTGCTCACAATCTGTAGTCCTTCAGGCAGCTGTTTGGACACAAGATGTCATCTGTGTGGTGCAGCACTTAACTAATGGACAGGAAAGGGCCTAGCAGACAGCCCTGATGTACAGATGTGATCACTGGACCTGTGATATATGTCACTTCACACATTTCAACATAGTGAGATGCCATGTATCTGGTCTAACCACTTGGTGATACAGCAGTTTATGGCGACATCTGAAAGTGTTGATTGAATACCTCAGTGTGAATTTGTGTGAAAGGCCTTGACCTGGTCAAGTTCCACAAGATGATAGTGTTATCATCATGTATACCTTCGATGACCTCTTTGAGGACATCTTTCAGATGAAACAGACATGATGGAGCATTAACAACTCACACAGGTTTGTTGCACACAGCTGTGATATTGCTAGTGTCCATTTAAAAAAGGTCCACGATGACATGTTGGTCTACCTCACAGCTGAGAAGAGTCAGGATGTGTCTATACATACATGCATCAGGTGCTGTCCCCCCAACTCATATGGATGTGTATTGATGTACACCCTTCTACGGAAAAATAGCCCATGTGGAGGGTATGTTGGAGTGTATATTCAACCTTACCAGGAAGGTGTATGTGGTCAGTCACACCATAAGTGATCTGTGATGTTGTTACAGCCCATTGATTCTATGTGATAGGCCTGGATTAAGGTAAGACAGTGCATACTGTCTATTGTGATCTGGTCTAGAATTTTAAAACAATCTCCCATGCAGATATCATTGCAAAATTCTCCCAGCTGGGGATTAACCCATACATCACTAGATGGGAAGCCAGTTGGCTCACCGACAGAACACATACTGTGAAAGTTGATGAATCAACCTATACCAGTAGAGCTGTCACCATTGGTGTACCCCAGGGATCTGTGATTGGTGTTTTGCTATTTGGACTCGATTGTTCAACAGTTCTGGCTAAAGTATATGGCTTTTGGCTTACCAAGTTTGCTGATTCTTTCATATCAGATGCAATTATTAACTCCACCAATGATGATGATAATATACTATAGGGGTAGCTAACACAGACAAATGATTGGTGACAAAGCCACATGATCTACAAATAAATGTAGACATGTGTCTTTATGTTGACCTTCTGAAAAGTGGAATTCCATGTTAATTACAGCACTGACAACAGCCCTGTTATGTTGAAACCCAGTGATGCATGCACTGGGAGCACATTTAGATAGCAATCTGAACTGTGACAACCAAGTGTCCACACTGGCATTGAAAACCTATACTGTGCATATCATAAGTCACTTCATCATATTCAGATGGTAGGATTGTATGACAGCATTGTATTCGAACCTCATCAGAACACTAATAGAGTATAACACTCTCTTTTGCATGTATCTCACCTGACACATGCAGCACCTGGAGAGAACACAGGCCTTTCTCATCAGGAAAACACAGGGCCTGCAAATCATGCCATGATGTATGTGGATAGAATGAAAGCCATGTCACTGTAATCTGTATCATACAGGATGAGGTGATTTCAGCCTGGCCTCCAGGCCAGTTTCTGTCCCTGTCCTGGTGGGAATAGTGCATATCCACAAATCAGATATAGCTAATGACATCAGCAGAGTCTGTTGAGGGGAATATGGTAATAACAGTGGCCCACATGCTGGTGTAAAAGGCTCTCTGTGATGTCAAGCAAGAACACACACACACACACACACACACACACACACACACACACACACACACACACACACACACACACAAAAACTGACTGCAGTGAGAACAGAATCCCTACTTATCTAAGTACACAGATTTCAGACCGTTATACTTAAGGCAAGCGCCACAGCTCAAGTCTGATTTGTGGTGTCTCATACAACACTTTAAAGCTGATGGAAGCAGCAGTGTCTGTTGAGGAGAATATGGCAAATATGGCAATAACAGTGTTCCACATTCTGGTGTAAAAGGCTCTCGGTAATGTTAAGCAGGAGCAGAAACACACACACATGCACACCCATGCACACACACACACACACACACACACACACACACACACACACACACACACACACACACTTGACTGCAGTCAGAATAGAACCTCTACCTAAGTACACAGATTACAGAACTCAGTACTTTAACGCAAGCACCATGACACAAGTCTGACTTATACACAACTATAGTAGATGACATCACTAGGCCATGTTGGAGAGAAGATGTTGGGAGACTTGCATGAAAAAGATGTATAGGCATGTGCAAGTATCAACATACTGTCAATTTATAGCATCGGAGCAGTAAATGCAAGATGCATAATTCTGCTCTACTGTCTAGACACACACACACACACACACACACACACACACACACACACACACACACACACACACACACACACACACTGTTGACTGCAGTGAGAACATAACACCTACTGGCCAAAGTACAGATACTATATAATTCAGTACTTTATGCAAGCACCACTGTACAAGCTGTCTTTTATAAGACTGCAGGTCAACTTAGAGTGGATGACATCAGCAGGCCATGTTGGAAAGATGATGTTGGGAGGCCTGCATAGGCTCATAGTTTCATAGGAGTTTACTAGCCTAATGGGCCTAGGGAATTTGCAAGCCTAGTTGTGTAAAAATACAAGTACCCTTATTAAGCATAGTTAGATGATTGTTATTAGCAGAGTGATTTTGTGAGCAGCACTGACTGGCCCTGTCCATGAGGGACATAGGTGCCAACTCAGGGGTGAATTTACAATCACCCATCCAGTTGCCAGGGTTGTGGTCATTGAGGACCACTGTTTTGCATGAAAGGGGAGCTTATTACAGATGAGTGTCAATTGCTGAGAGATATATCTGTCTCCCCAGCATGTTCTGTTTATGTCACAGGCTAGGTTGAGATACTTGGAACAAGTTAATCTTGTCCCATTTGATTTGTAGATGTCTAGTATTTCCAGTAGGGCAGGGTCCAAGACTGCTCTGTAAGCCAAACATAGATCACCTCTCAGCAGACTACATGATACTGAGTACAGTGACATGTCTTTCAGTTTTTCATGTATGTCATGTTTTGGAGGCCCTGGATTCTCCTGGTTACAAACCTCTGTGTTTACTCCAGCTGCTGCAGGTGTCTGGTGAGGTACAGGCAGTCAATTAGTGGTCTGATACAGGTAGAGTACAGCAGAGCTATGACCTCCCTGGTCTTGGATGTGATGGCATTATTTATGAGGTGCGCAATGTACAATGTGTGTCCCACCTCTATAGACACATAGTGATTGAAGTATAGATTGCTATCAACATGTGTTCCAAGTCTTGCAACACTGTGTTTAAGCTTAGAGGGGTGCTATGTATATCAAAATTAGTAGAGGTACTTCATTGCCAAAGAGGAGAATGAGGCATTGTTTGCTTTAAGGTTCAGTCCATGAGTTTTGTCACCAATCATTTGTCTGTGTCAACCCCTTCTGTAGTATGTTACCATCATTTAGGGACTCTATATGAATGTGCCCAGTTAACAGTCATCTACAAACTTGGAAAATCACAGGCCATCTGCCTTTGCCTGGGCTTCAGAGAAATAGTAGCAAACAGCTGAAGGTCCAGCACAGATCCTTGTGGTATTCCACTGGTAAGTGGTCTACTGGTGGAGGTTCAGTCCCCAACTTTGACAGTGTGTGTTCTCTCGGTGACCCAGTTGGCTATCCATCTAGTAATGTATGACTTAATTCTAATATGGGAGATTTTCTGTATGATACATGAATGGGGGATAGTGTCAAAGGCCTCGGATAACTCATCATGTCCTGTTATCCTTCACCCAGGTCTTTGGGGCAAGAATCAAAGAAGTCCACTAGGTTTAATAAGCAAGGTCTACCCTTGAAAGAACCAACATGGGTTGAGTCAAGTGTGTTGAAGGTCACCTATGCCTCTGTGGATAAGTTCCATGCGGATTCCTTCCATAGCCTTGCAGGTAAGGCTTTTCAGGTTTATGTTTCAATAGTTCTAGTTCTACATGCTACCAGAGTGATGTGCATTGCATATCACACAACACTGGATATTAATTTCTGTAGTATAGGTGATATATGTGTGGAAGAAAGTACTGAGACACCAGAGATGCAGTGCTTGTGGTAGCCAACACGTGTCTGTATTGTAAATATGTGACATATTGTAAGATAGGACCTTCAGTTTGTTATGTTTCCACATGTAATTTCATGCCATAGACAGGAAGTGGACAGTAGACAGCAATAATACATAATAATGTTTACTTTTTCATAGTGCAGTGAGCAGTGGTTTGCACGGCAGTTGGCCAAGTGTTAGCGCATGTGAGATGCTCATTTCTAATAATATTCATGTTTATGCATAGCTAAGCAGTGCACAAACATGAGCTACATTGCTAAAGTCTGAGAGTTAGTACTGAGTGTATAAAGCATACCTGTTACTTAACTGACTCTGTGGCAGCAGGTATAAATGCATTGACACATTTCTTTTTCAGTCCAGACAATACCCGGTTTGAATCCAGGTGTATGTAATATTTTCAAATACTTTCAAATAAACATTGATAATGCAATGACATGCATCCTTTATAGTACATGTGTTGCTGTGTGTTAGCATAGTGCAGTGGGTTTAAACATTACTGAGTGAAGGTAACCACAGCATTTTGCTGCCGCTCACCATTGCTGTGCATTGGTGCATGATGTGCACCTCCATGCAAACATGGAGCCCAAAAAGTGAAAGGATCTATTGCTTTTTCTACTACTTATGTGTGCTGTGTGTAATTCTATTTTTTGACCAGATTGAAGTGGTGAAAATGGGACAGAAGTGAAAGTGGTGAAATGGGGAGCAAGCAGGGAGAAGAACAAAGGGAAAGCAGTACAGAAATATGCAGGAGGGAGGTAAGAAAGGACCATAGGCATCCACTTTTTTAACAGTGTAAATTGAAAATACTGTATGTGCAGAATATTAACTGAATTTGGACTGTCACCTCCACAAAGATGGGTGACCACAATGCAATTGTGTTGTATAGCCAATTGAACCAAATCAAGTCTGTCAGGAAGACACATGCAAAATGGACAGCTATCTATAGGATGATTTTTTTTTTTATTATGGAACAGGTGCCCATTTATTTTTTATTCCAGAAAGATTGGAATGTTGGGGAAGGGTTGTAGGTATGTGTGGGTCAGGTAAGTTGGGTAGGTGAAGAAGCAATTGCAGACAGACAACAGAAACAAGACAAGAGACAGGGTCAGTGATAGATATAAAAGGTTGGGGACAGCATGACTGCGGTGAGGGAGAAGACAACCTAGGCCCATGTCTGTTAAGCTTGGAGACAGTGACAATAGAGTCCTCACCCACTGGACTGTCATCACATGTCACCTTACTCTGCTGGTGACTGGAGTGCTTGATGTCTTCTCCTCCTCTTATGGAACATGAGGGAAAGCAGCCTCTTAACCCAGTGTAGGCATGCACCAGTGGTGCCAAAGTGCACAATCCTTGGCAACTTGCTGTGGGTGAGGAAATCACCACCTTTGCCAATGGTAATATAGGGTACCACTGGACCAGCCTACTGGGCAGGACAACTTGAGGGTGCAGGTAGTGCAGGGGCAGCAGAGGCAGTACTCCCAGACTCCCAGACATGCTGGCCTTCAGTGCTGAGCCAGTGGAGTGGGAGATGGCTGATCCAATGGGACTGGCTTACCTTGCTGTGCTGTAAAGCATTTAGTCATGTGGTACACATTTTGATGACACAAAGTTAAAAATGGAAATAAAGAATAAAATAAAATAAAAATAAAATAATAAAAAAATGCTATTTTTAAAAATAAAATTAAAGTAAAGAAAGTAAAAAAGGGAGATAAGGGTTGATGTGAGAGAAAGAAAGAGATAAAATTATTACCATCATATGTGACATCCAGTGCATTACTACAATTATACAATTCTTTTATCTTAAGTTCCTTATCTGGGTAAACATCTTAACAGATACACACTACACTACAGATTGCTGCAAGTAATCCTTAAAATGTGCATATATTGCACATATGAGTGTTCCATTTATACAGATTATAGTTTACAGCAGGGCATTTGTGCCACTGGTATAGAGTTTTTTCATTTTATGTAAATATTATTGAAGAATTAACAGTATTGTTTAGTTGTGAATTGTGGTATATGAATCCACAACTGCTGACTAAAGTCTAATATTGGAGTTTTACAATTCGTCTGCTCAATTTGATACAACTCTATAAAATACCAAAAAAGCTATCTTTAACTTTTAATGCTACAATAACACTTACCTTCTGCTGCATACATAACAATTGCTTCCATCAGTCTCTCCAGTCTAGCTCCATGGGCCCAGACATTGAACTCCCGATCCCTGGCAGCTGGGAAAAGAACAGAAAAAAACAGAAGAGCATTATGCATACCAATTTTGCCTATATTAAGCTTTCTAAGTCTTACAAGTACTCTCTTTAGTTCATACTTAGCTGTCAGATGTCCACAGTCCTAAGTTCCTCCAACCAATGGTAGACGGTTTCTCTTTTCCACCTCTGTAGGTCATTAAAATGATGCCTACATTGGTCTCCAGTATGCAGGATACCAGTGGCACTGGATACAAATTGAGTTAAACTAGTCCATGCCTCACACTTGTACTGAGAGCCAGAATAGTCTCCCTGCAGAAGCCTTTGGCTGCAGTGCTTTACCAAGAGTCCAGTAAATATCCTGGACTCCTGGACACCCACCTCTGTGTACTAAACCTGGCACCTTCCTCACTAATGCCAGCCATGTCTACCTACAGCAATGGAGACTGATGCTCTCTCACCAATTCTAGTTATCACATTTACTGTGAGTGCACACACTCAAACAATGCATTTGCAGGATGGTAAGTTGAGAGCAGCAGTGCCAAGCAGTGAGGAATTAAATAATTGCAATTGGAAGGTTAATCTGACACTTTAGTTTGAGGGGTGTCTACTGATGTAGCCTGGAAATATTTATTGCAAATTGGAAGGTAATTGTTAGACATGCAATGGGGACATAAATGTAATGACCTGACACATTTGTTTTTAATTTTTTACAATGAGAAAATTGATTTTTACACTGTGGAGCTCAAACCTAGGCATAAGGGACAAAACATTTTCCTGCACAGCACTGATTTTCCATCTTTGCCACAGAAGAAGTGCTACTCAGGCATCGTCAGGAATTATATATAAATACAGGTAACAGTTTGAGCTTTTACACATGTATGTGACGGACCTGACAAGGTTATTGGATATAGATCCAGTTGTGTATGTGTCTTAGGCAATTGTGAAGCCAATACAAGTCCATATTGCATAATTATACTTACAGAAATACAGCAGTCAGTACACCCTCAGTCATACATCTTAAAACACAATAATGCTGTCTCCTCCTGCATATATATAATTCATATCAGATTGACTATCTAAGGTGTCATAAGTGAGAATGAATATAATGGGAGGTGAAACAATAGTAAAATTGTATGGAATATCTTGTATTGGAACATAGCACCATGTGTATAGCAATCTTACACTTACACATGTTGCCACAAGAAAGTTGAAATAGCACTTGTCTGTGTTTCAGTTCATTGCTATAAAATGCACTGTCACAACAGTAAAAAAAAAAGATTGCATACCCTGTACTCAAACCAAGGGCAATCTGTACTCCAGCCCTTGACTTACACCTGCTGCCACATGAGAATTACATAACATCGCCTAATTTACTAATCATTCTTTAGGTCTCTGTGTTACCTACCATGCATTGCAACTTTGTGGGTTTGCACGCTGCCCAACAGAATTAATTGAATATGTGACGAAAGGAGGAACTACCAGCACAGCTAGTGTTACAGATGTGTTAGAACTGTGGGTCATACAAGATGCTGGTATTACAAATGTATTAGACCTGTATGTCATGTGTATATCAAACTGATTTGTACAGACGTTTGTGTTGAAAAGGTATGTATAAATTGCTTGTGTCTGAAATGTATCCACAGTGTGCCTTACTGCAGAGAACAAAAATGTACAAGAACTATTGAAACTGTTTAAATGTATATGTTTTAACAGAGAAAACTGGAGCGTTAACCTCAGTCCATCAAACTTTAGAAAAAATATATGAAATTAAATCACTTTATAGGTAGGCCATAAAGATGCTATCTCAGAGGTTTCAAGGCAGCCAGAAATGCAAAGTCTGTACTAGGAAGCTTTCTGTATTGTCTTTGGGGTGAGCTAATTACTACTCTGGAAGTATAGAGGAATGCAATTGTTTTATGACTTCCAGCACCTGCCAAAGATCTGAGCAAATGTCCTTGTGTGTATATTTTTACAGGTACGTGCTAAGTCCTTCCAGCTTCCAGCAATTGGGGTTTTGCATGAGAACTAGAAGTCAGATAACCAGAAATGATGTAATTTTGCAAGCTATCCCAGCAGTAATATTTTACATATTATTTTGAGAAGTCTCTTAGTGAGACAGAGCATTCTGTATTCTGTCTTGGGCCTGACAACAACAATAAGGACCACTTACCACATCATCTGCCTTGCTCTATTAAGTAAGTTATTAGGGAATAGTAATTCTCTTAAATTTAGTCAGAAATATAATGTAGCTTAGTTTAGATGCTGTTTTTCTTTATTTGTCAGAGCCTGTTCTTCAATGTTTTTTTTTTAATGTTTCCTGTGATTTTAAACTTGGATGCTGTGATTATATATTTATTATTGTCTTGTTATTTTATTATTTATTATTAAATACATTTAAACCTTTCATTGTGGCTGATTTTTGTAGAGGCATTTAAGTTTTAAGAGTACATGCATATCTGTTTGGTGACACTCTGTGGGCCACTTCTAACAGCCTTGCTCTTGGCCAAACTCCCATTTGTATTAATATTAATCTCTCTCGGTAAAATTGGACAACCTTTGCTAAGGGCCTTAAAGTAGTTGGCTAGGGTTCTGGTGGCAGTGAAAACTACCTTATAGTCTGGGCAAGAGGGGACATAGCTAGTAAACCTGTGTCAGCCTTTCACAGCTGTGTGCAAATCAGATCTCAAAGAGTGTGTGTCAGCTACTTGGGCAGGGACACGAAGCACTGTTTGTTAGACAGAGAGAATGTTGAAGGACTTGGCTTGGAACCCTGGCTAAGGAGTCAACTCTATAGCTGTGCCAGTAGGGAGTCTTACTGGGGATCTGGAGAAAGTGGGAGAAACCAGCTTCAAACTGACTGTGGTCTCTGTGTGCTCTTAAGGGAAATTGCACTTGATGCAGAGAGCTGCATCTGGAAATACTGCATGTGCACCTGTTATCCTCTCAGTCAACGTTCCAACACAGGTACCAGTGGTGAGGATTGAGGCTCCTTGATTACTGCCCCAGAGGTGGGATTGCCACATCACATATTGGTTGGCAGTGGTGGGATCACCACATCACATATTGGTGAACAATGGTGTGGCTATTGAACTCCTATTGCCTGTTAGCAGTGGTCACTAAAGAAGGTGTTTGAACTCTCAAGCAGCCACATGGTAGACATTCACAGTTTCATATCACAATCATTTTATTTATTTTTTGTTAGCTTAGTTAGTCAGGGAGATTAGGCAATGATGTCAGCAGAGGATTATGTCAAGCTGACAAGGAGCCACTTGGCTGAGATATGCCAAGCCAAAGGACTGGTGCATCCCAACCTGAGTAAAGGGGAAATGACTGCAGCCTTAGTCACAGCTGCATCACAAACCAGCAACCATGAAGACAGCCAGACTGGCCTTGGGGTTGTACAGCTCTCAGAAAATGGACAGTTCAACTTTTCCTCAGAGGACTTAAAAATCTGTCTGGAGTTAAAGAGTCATGAATTGGAGTCCAAATGTTTGGAATTAGAATCAGCAGAGCAAATGCAGCATTTGAAGGCTGGAGAAAAAGAGAGACTGAGATGTCTGGAAGCCAAAGAAAATGAGAGGCAGAGGCAACATGAAAATGAGATGATGACTCTTTGCCACGGTCATGGAGGTAATGAGGAAGGGAATAATTGAACCCCAGAAGCAATAAAGGTCAGTAACTTTCTTCCACAATTTACAGAGGGTGATAATTTTGATACTTTTATTCATGTGTTTGAAAGGGTATGTAAACAGCATAATGCTGACCAAGGGCTCTAGGTACAGTTCCTCATTCCCTTACTCCATGGTAAAGCTATAACTGATGTTTCTAAATTGTCTGATACTGATTGATTAAATTATAATACAATCAAACATTGTTTACTGGAATGCTTTAAGTTAACATCTGAAGCTTATAGAAAACAGTTTATTGAGCATACATGCAAGCCAGATGAAAATGTGTGTGATTATGATGCTGAACTAAGCACTTATTTTCATAGGTGGGTGAGTGGGTGTCAGGTCACACCTTTGAAGGGCTGGCAGACCTTTTGGTGAGGGAACAAGCCTTTAGCACTTTGCCTGAGGACATGAGAATCTGGTTGGCAGATAGAGAATGCAATACCGCAGATGAGTTTGGGAAAAAAGGAGACATATACTTAGCAAGCAGGACATCACTGCACAGGAAAGGGATACCCAGTGTTGCACATGGGTATAAGGGAACCACCCATGGTGGGCAGCCTAAACCACTCCAACAGAGTCTGCCAGTAACAGGGGAAGGCACTACTTCAGGTACACGGCCAGGATCAAGGGTTAAATATTTTAAATGTAACCAGTGAGGCCATGTACCATATAGATATCCATGGAAGTAAGGTAGGGAACAAAAGGTGGAGGATACAGCAAGTGTGAATAACAGAATACCAATGGTAAGTTGTCTAGAGACAACAAGGTTACCAGACAACCACAAGAGGTTATATCCTATCATAGTAGATACAGGCCACTGATAAGAGAGACACAGCTTCTGACCTAACCATTGTGAAGCCTGCAATGGTTAAAGAGAAGCACTACTTGCTTGGGCAGTCTACTCCAGTCCGAGCTTTAGGAGGGGGCTCATTCCAAATAACTTTGGCTAGGGTTCACCTTGACTGGGAGGGTGAGAAAGGAAGCAAACAAGTAGGTGTGTTTGAGGATATCCCTGCAGAAATCCTGATAGGGAATGATTTTGATAATGCAGTACCTTGTGTGCATGCAGTTACATGAAGTCAGGCTTGGAGACAAACATGTGGGACTGGTAGACTGGGGGACCCAGACAGACCACACACTTGAAGCCAGGACTGGTGAGGTGGTTACTTCAGGGAGGAAGCTACCCTATAGCTGAGAGACTGAAGGTGAGCTACAGCTGCTGGTGGGTACTGATGTTCCCTTGGACAGAGTTGCTGCAAAAGCAGAGGTAAATAGTAGCACCCAGGCTGACAGTGAGGCATAACTGTCAGGGGATACCAGACTTCCTATGGAAGAGGAGCTGGAAAGGGTCAGAAACAGAGAGTTGAGACAGGCTCAGCTCTGAGACCCTACATTACAAGGCTTGAGGGAGGTAACTATGGAGGTACCTGATTCTCAAGGAAAAGGGGATTCCATATATTGGAACAAGGGGTTACTGTATAAAAAATGGACCCCTGAGGGAAGGCTAGAGTGTGGGAGAAGAGAATACAGAAGTTGGTAGTGCCCAGTAGCCTACCATCTGGCACTTCTACCCATAGCCCATGACATTCCCTTTGAAGGTCATATGATCATAAAACATACCATGAGATGTATTATTTAGAACTTTTATTGGCCTGGGATTTCCAGAGATACAATCGGGTACTGCAGGACCTGTTAGCAGTGGGAAAAAGTAGGCAAGGCAGGAGACGAGGTCAAAGCTCCTTTGATGCCTTTGCTTGTGATTGAAAAGCCAATTCAGAGGGTAGCTATGGATATTGTGGGGCCTCTTTGTACCCCAAGTTCCACAGGGAAGAAGTATATCCTAGTGGTAGATTATGCTACCAGATACCCTGAGGTGGTGGCCCTGTCCTCCATTGAGGCAGAAAAGGTGGAAAATGCTTTGTTAGAGATTTTCAGCAGGGTAGGTTTCCCAAAAGAAATACTGACAGACAGAGGTGCCAATTTCATGTCAGATGTGCTGGCTTGTCTGTGGAAGCACTGTAAGGTAAAGCACCTAAAGACCATCCCTAGCATCCCCAGACTAATAGTCTTGTGGAGAGGTTAAACTTAAACTAAAGACCATGATACGGGCATTTGCATTCCAGTTTAAGAGGGAGTGGGACAAATATTTGCCCCATCTGTTGTTTGCTTACAGACAGGTGCCCAGGAATCGAAAGTTTTTTCACACTTTAAGTTGCTGTATGGGCATCAGGTGAGGGGACCTCTAGATATGATTTGTGAAGAGTGGAAGGGTCAGTGCAAATCCCACAAGGAGTCTGTTGCGCCATATGTCCTAAACCTCAGGATAAGGCTTAGGGAGCTCATGGGCTTGTCCCAGGAGAACCTGGCAGAAGCCCAACAGCAGAGAAAGGTCTGGTATGACAGAAATGCTTGAGCCAGAGAGTAAGCTGTAGGACAGCAGGTTATGTTCCTCATTCCTGTCAGACAAAATAAGCTGCAGGCAGCTTGGGAGGGACCATTCAAATTGGTAAGGAAGGTCAGTAATGTTAACTATATGTTAGAACTGCTAGGCAGGAGGCAGGGCACAAACCGTATCATGTTAACATAACAAAACCTTACCATGGTGCTAAGTATCTGCAGTAGAAGGCAGGAGGAGTAGCAAGCCAGTCATCAAAATCCCAAGTAACTATGGTGGAGCCTAAGGTTGCAGGAAGTTGAGATGACAGCACAGCACTGTACTGGGATTAGCAATGCCAAGGCAGCTGGGATCTCAAGACAGGGTATTGGGTAATGTATTCCCACATAGGCTCATCTCTGTCAAGCAATGTTTCTCAAAGGTCACTTCAAAAAGTAGCTTGAGTCTTCGAAGGAGGGGGGTGGTGATGAAAGAGGTACTGCCAGCAAAGCTAGCTGGAATTTTGTAAATAATTATATGTCATTTGTGAATAGCAAACATATTTATACAAGAGGCTTGTGTTACAAATGTATTAGAACTGTGAGTCAAAAAAGATGCTGGTGTTACAAATGTATTAGAACTGTACGTCATGTGTACATCAAACTGATTTGTACAGAATTTTGTGTTGAAAAAATATGTGTAAAGTGCTTGTGTTTGAAATGTGTCCACAGTGTGCCTTACTGCAGAGAACAAAAATATACATGCACCATTGTAGCTTTTTAAATGTATATGTTTTAACAGAGGAAACTGGAGGGCATCCCTCAGTCCAGCAAACGTTAGAAAAAAATATCTGAAATTAAATATAGGCTAGGCCATAAAGATGCTATCTCGGAGGTTTCAAGGCAGACAGAGACACAAATTCTGCACTAGGAAGCTTTCTGTATTGTCTTTGGGGTGAACTAATTACTACTCTGGAAGCATAGAGGAATGCAATTGTTTTATGACTTCCAGCACCTGTCAAAGATCTGAGCAAAAGCCATTGCAAGTATATTTTTACAGATAGGTGCTAGGTTTTGCCAGCTTTCAGCAAACGGGGTTTTGCCTGAGAACTAGAAATCAGATGACCAGAAATAATGTCATTCTGCAAGCTATCCCAGCAGTAATATTTTAAATATTATTTTGAGATTTGTCTTAGTGAGACAGGGTATTCTGTATTCTATCTTGGGCCTGACAACAACAACAAGGACCACTCACCACATCATCTGCCTTGGTCTAGTAGCTAAGTTATTAGGGAATATTAATTGTCTTAGACTCAGTCAGAAATATAGTGTAGCTTAATTTAGATATTGTTTCTCCTTATTCATCTGAGCCTGTCCTTCAATTATTTTTTTTATATTTCCTGTGATTTTAAACTCTGATGTCACTGTGAATATATATTTAATATTGTCATGTTCTTTTATTATTTATTATTTTTATTAAATATCTTTAAACCTTTCATTGTGGCTGATCTTTGTAGAGATATTTAAGTTTTGAGAATGCATATCTATTTGGTGGCACTGTGTAGGACACTCCTAATAGCCTAGCTCTTGGTCAAACTACCATTTGTATTAATATTAATTTCACTCAGTAAAATTGGACACTCTTTGTTAAGAGTCTTAAAGTAGCTTTTGAAGGGTTCTAGTGACAGTGAAAACTACCTTATAGTCTGGGCAAGAGGGGGCATAGCTAGTAAACCTGTGCCAGCCTATCCCAGGTGTGTGTGTGTGTGTGTGTGTGTGTGTGTGTGTGTGTGTGTGTGTGTGTGTGTGTGTGTGCGTGTGTGTGCGTGTGTGTGCGTGTGTGTGTGTGTGTGTGTGTGTGTGTGTGTGTGTGTGTGTGTGTGTGCAAATCAAATCTCAAAGAGTGTGTGTGTCAGCTATTTGGGCAGGGACATGAAGTACTGGTTGGACAGAGAGAGTGTTGGAGGAATTGGCTTGGAAACCTTTTATCGACTCAACTCCATAGCTGTGCCAGTGTGGAGTCTTATTGGGGAGCTGAAGAAAGAGGGAGAAACCAACCCACTGCTGACTGTGGTCTCTGTGTGCTGTTAAGGGAAATTGGACTTGATACAAAGAGCTATATCTGGAAATACTGTTTGTGTATCTGTTATCCTCACAATGAACATCATCCCACAGGTACCAGGGGTGAGGATTGAGGCTCCTTGATTACTGGCCCAGAGGTGAGATATCTAAGTCACATACTGGTTGGCAGTAGTAGGTCACCACAGAATGTATCCAGTTTCTACTTTTAGCTGTCTGTGTCCTGTCTGCATTCTGGGTGGTCAGGTTGTCCAGTTTGCACACTGCAGTGCTTTGTGCAAATGCGATAAGAAAAACAAATCCATGATTCATTTTTTCCATCCATCCCATGATTGCACTTAGCACCACATTGAGCAAACACTGCATCCCCCAAAAAATTGAAAAAACAAGACATAAGGGAAAAAGAAAAAAGGGACAAGTAGCTGAAATGAGGAAAATCAATCTATGACACACACCCACACACACACACACACACACACACTAGAAAATGTTGGTTCACATGAGATATGTCTACATATATCTATATTTGAATTCTCACTCCAGTGAACCATCAGAACACAGGATGGGTGCCTTACCCCTCTTTGCCATACAAACATCTTTGCAGCAAGGAACTGAAATCATTCTGCATACAACCAATTGCAACATCATCTACAGTAATTGAACCCATACAGCTATTTGTACATTTATTATTTTTGTATGTAGTGCACTAAGTGTTCACACAACCAGTTATGATTATTGCCTGCAAATATAAAGCCCTGTCTTAACTGTCTGTGTTTGTTGGTCATTAGTCACTTATCTGACCAGTAATCTGAGACATGCAGTCTGTAAGGCATTCTATATCATTGGCCTTAAAATGTGTGAGGATAGTAACTGTAAATAATATATGCAGTTGCCAACAAATGAAGTGGAAGTTGGATGTTAATGAACACAACCTGTGAATTGTGTGCTGCTTACTTACATTTCCAGCCTTACATCTAACACTTTGAAAGTTTAACCTGACACACACACACTGGATGTAGGGCAGCCTGCAATGCTGTTGTGTTTTCCTTCTCCCAACCAATAATCATTCACAGTTGCAATATATTAATAATAAATACTGATGGAGTGACTGCACTATGTTTACATCTCCTCCACAGATCCAAGTATTTGGGATTCAGCATTTCTAATCAGTTCACATTTCATTTGCATCTTCACCATGGTAACAAACCTGAATTTACACCATATAAAAAGGAAACCATGTAGCTAGGCAACATGAAGGTTGTGAATACTTGTTTATGTTGAGAAAACTGAACAGAAACTATTGCTTTGGGATATATCTGCACAGAGGATTATTGGACTTCAGAAGGTATGCTTGCATTTTGTCAGCCACATACTGCATATTCTGGAATGTAATTAAGAAAAATCTGAAGCAAAGGCTTTTACACTTTTATCTGTATGCATTAAATAGTGCTGATGACCTGGGCATGCAGGTCAAGGCATTTCACAGGTACACATGATTGCCAATACCTTAAAATGGAATGTTTTGTGATTAATATGTACAAATAATTCAGGAACAGTTCATTTGATAGCACCTTTAGCATTTCAAAGATGGTTTGTTAGCAAAATGTGTAATTTTCCTGTTCTTTTGATTTGGGGAGGGGAAGCAAAGCTGCATTTCTGTTATGGCACAAACAAGGATATGTTCCTCTTGTTACTCTCCCTTTTTGCATCCAGACTGTTGTTCATATTTCACATCTCTAGACTGTTTTATGTTTCTCCAGTGGGTAAAACTGCAATGCTACCTTTTCTGTTTTATCTGGGAACAGTTATTTTGCAGTTATGTGATACTTATGTGTATTATCCTTCTGTTGTCTTTTATGACACCTAGGAGTATGCCGCCCTGGCATGTCAATTCTCAAAGACCACCCTTCACTGATGCTGAAAATCAAGTGATAGTGGATGTTTTTAGACAACAATGTGCCTTCCTGCTTGAAAGTATATGGGGAGATATGGCATGCCGAATGCAAGTTTGGTGCCAGATTGTGGTTGATGTTAATGCCGTGGATGGCCACGGCAGGACATATGAGCAGGTGTGCCACAGGATCACTGACATGATCACATCTGTATGGAGGAGAGCAGCTGCAGTGGGCCATGATCAGATGAGGAGGGCCTGCTATGGAGCCACCACTAACACCAAATGAAGAGTTCCTGTCCACTGTCAGGGATTCAGATAGCTCTCAGGAACGTGCAGAACAACATGTACTTTAAGTCGGTACAACAATTTCAGTGAAAGCAAGCATGTCCCAGGAGGATCTTTCAGGTTGGCTTTGATATCTCAATTGTTGAATACTGTTGTAGAGTAAAACAATTAAAATCAATACATTACTTCTGTGTCACAAGAATTTTTTGGAGGAGGATTGAAGATTGCTGCAGTTAACAGCACACTCAGACTGATTAATTTAAGACAGAGTTGTCAGCCAAGTTCTTTTTTTTTTGAAAGTATAGTTAATGGACATATAAATGTGTAAATGTATTACCCCCTGTGTTACTGTTAAATGTGATGATGTTGCCCTTACTTTTTGCAACATCTTCCTGGACCATCTGGTTTGCAGAGGAGAACCTCATCTGCAGATGGTAATCCAAACATTTTCATGTCAGTACTGATGAACAATTTAAGGAAATGTTAATGTGTGATGTTGATGTCAGTACTGTTGTGTGTTTTGCTGTACAGTCTGTAATAGTGCCACCACTATTAGTTTGTTGACATATATTGGACTCTAGTAGTGTAGGTATTAATCTTTTACTGTGTTTGTTTCTTATCACAGATGATCCTGGCAGTGGAAGATGGGACCTCTACCATATGATGTCAGTGTATCGGCAGACTCTGATGATGATGGTGGCCAAACAGAGGCACAGTTGGGGGTACAGAGGTTGAATCTGACATTGAGGTTGACATACAGCCCTCCCCTGCAATTCCAACAGACAAAACCAGTAGGCCTATGCCTACCCATTCCAGAGATCCCTCAGATATTGAACAGGTGGATGGTGAAGCCACTGATCAGGGCATGCAGCATCAGTGCCTGTTGACTCTGCCCATAGCTAAAGTGTGGGCAAGGTGCCATGCAGGATGGTTGTTAGGGGTGCTCAGAGGAGCCCTGTTGTCCCTCCTCCACCTGATCCAGGTGTCTCTTCCAATGCCACTCAATGTATGTTTAGGGTCATCATGAAAGCACAGGCACTTTCCCATAGGTTTTCCAAACAAATGTTCAGGGTTGTAGATGTGGTACAGGCTGACATGCATGACTGCCTCCACAGTGTTGCCATTTCAATGGATTGGATGAATCACAAGTTGGAACAAGAGGTGTCTGTGATAGAATGAGGAGTGTCTGTCATAGAACAAGTGGTCTCTGTGACAGAATGTCTGCTGGGAAGGGAAAGACATCCTTGTGAGAATAAATCAGCCACATAATCTGCTGTTAGCCAACATGGCTGTGCCCAGATATGCTACCATAGTGGCAATACTTCCACTGCTGTATCAGTGGGTGAGCTGTTCACATCCAGATGTGGCAGGCCATGGGGCATGGTCCTGGGCATTCCCGTGAAGGGAGCTCATCCAGCAGACATCAGTCATGTTCAGGTAGCAGCAGTGAATCTGACGGTAGGTGTGGACATGCCAGCGCAACTCCTGGCAGAGACAGTTCTCATGGTCAGGGACAACAATGAACTGCCACCTCTACCATGCATGGCTCACACCTGTCTGACACACCAAGATGTAGAGCTAGCACAGAGCTTGGCCATGTTCATACCAACACTCACACACCAATTTCACCTGGAGGACCCCTACAGATACACACCATAACAGTTACATGATTTGGCCATACAGCTTATAACTCATTTTATCTCACTGGCCATTTGTTGGTTTAACCAAATGTCTGCCTGCTTCTCTTTCATAGTCACACACACTCACCTAACTTTTTTGTCAGCCTAGACTTCCTGACCCCCCACACACAATACCCTGTACAAGTGCTGAGAAATGTGCCATATCCCTGTTTTCTGTCTTTTGTATTCAGGGATAGATAAGCTTTGTGTCTGATGCTCTGGGTGCATAGCTGACATAGTGCTTAGTACATCTGCATTGTACTGTTGAACTGGTAATTGTACCTTTGACTTATATTGGCCTTAGAAAGTTAGACAGCTGATAGCATCAAAATTTCCCAACTTTATTGTGATTGATCTTGTGTGGGTTATGAAGTCTGAAACTGCACTGTATGTCATTACTTTCTAACTTCTCTGTTTAATGATTGTCCAATACAAATGTATGGTGCTAAACTGAGGGCATGCAGTGATCATCAGTACTTTTGAGAGGTATGACTGTGTGAATCTTTGATGTGTGAGGCCTACTACCTAATAATGGACACCTATAGGTAAAATAAGTCTCTGCTGTCACATGTTCACTTCTGTACAAATCTCCCACCTTTTAGTGGCTTACATTACCAAGTATTGAAATCCAAGGAAATGCCACTCATTCATATTATTACACAGTACAGGTTCAAGGCTTACCTTGTAAATACAGCAGTTGCCAAAGTTTTAGTTCACGACTTACTCTGTCTAATGCAAGCAGTACACAGTCAATACATGGGTAGGTAAAGGTTGTGAGGGTTGCCTGGCATCAATGTCAGTATATGTATATGTGTAGGAGGAAGGTTTTAGGCCTTTAGGTAGTGAGTGTGAGTGCTATGTATTGTCACTTAGCCAATGTGAGGGCATATTGAGCATGCCTACACCTGCCTAGGTTCCCCCCTCTGACTCCTGATCTGCATGTGGTTGTGGTGACCTTGGCAATGGCAGTGAGTGTGACAATAGGAGGTACTGCCAGCCATGCCAGGAGAAATAGGGCAGTGGATTTGTAACATGTCAGCACAGCTAGCTGGAATTTTATAAATAATTATATGTCATTTGTATATCAAACTGATTTGTACAGATGCTTGTGCTGAAAATGTATTTGTGAGGTTTGCTAATGTTAAAATGTATCACAGTGTGTCCTACTGAAAGGAAAAGAGATGTATATGCATTATTGTAACTGTTTAAATGTATACATTGCACCAGCATATACTGGAAGTGAAGAGGTTAATCTTAATCCACCTGACTTTGAAAAATATTCTTGAAATTAAATAACTTTATGGATTAAGCCATAAAGATGTTATCCCCCAATTTTGAAGGGAGCCAGAGACACAGTGTCTCTCCTGCAGAATAGGTTGCCGCTCCTGTAGGAAGAGTGAAATAGTTTATGGTTTTATGACTTCCAGCAGCTGCACCACATCATAGGTGCTAAACCCTTGTAGCTTCTAATGATGGTGGATAGTGTGGGAAACAGAGTCACATAACCAGATGCATGTGATATTCTTTACAGAAATAATGTTTTAATATTAGAGGAGACTGAAGTCTCAGGATAATTCTGTATTCTGTTGTGTATCTGACAACAAGGATCATTCACCCAAATTATCTTGCTTTGCTGTATTGAGTAAGTAACTTAACTAGGGAGCAATAATTCTCTTTAGATTAGTCAGGAAAATATAGTGAGAGCAGAAGCACTGTTTTTCTATAACTGTGTGAAACTATCCAGCTGTATTATTTTTTTATATCCCTTGTGACTGAAGCTCTGGTATTTACTGTAAATAGATATTTAGTATTTTCATGTTATTTTATTATTTATTATTAAATATATTTAAACTTTTCATTGTGTCTGGTCCTTTTAGGGAATATTTAAGTTTTGAGAGTATTTGCATATCTTTATTTGGTGATAACTGTGTCCACTCTTGAAGGCCTTGCTGTTTGGTCAACATTACCATTTGTACTAATATTAGTTTTACTCAGTATAATTGGATACCCTTTTAAGAGCCTTACAGTAACTGGCTGGTGGCAGTGAAACTACCGTATAGTCTGGACAGAAGGTGGCATAGCTAGTAATCTGTGCCAGCCTTTCCCAGGTGTGTGTGAAAATTAAATCTCAAAGAGTGCATGTGTGTTGGTTACTTGGGGCAGGGACATGAAGTACTGGCTTCACAGTGTCAGTGGGGAGCCTTATTGAAGACCTGGAGTGAAACAGATAGAGATAGCCAGACCCCAGGCCTGTGTGTGCCCTGTGTGCTCTTAAGGAAAACTGGGCTTGATGCAAAGAGGTCTTCATCTGGAAATACTGAGTCTATCCATTTGTATTCCAAGTGAATGTCCCTACCAGTGTCAGTGTTTAGAATCCAGGCTCTTTGATTACTGACCCATCATGGGGACATCACAATGGAATGTGTGCTCCTTCCTCTTGCTGATCCTGCTGAAGTTTTCTTAGGATGATATTGTATAGCATGGCGTTCAGTACATGCCCATGGATTGTACTGGACGGCTCCTCCAGATGTATCTAGCCACCAGAACTGTGGCTTCAGCAGCCCAAATACACACTATGATATTTCTGGTTTGATTGTGTGCCTCATTATGGCGTTCTTCAGTGGGTGGGTGCGCATTTCTGATGGGTGTCATCAGTCATGGTTCAAGTGCATAACCTGCCTTCCCCAGTAAATGACCCTGTGAATTATAGCTCCCCAGCAAACATTTGATACAGTGGGGAGTTGTGCCAGATAGTTGATTCGTGGTAACTGCTAGGGTTGCCAGCACACACATTCAAAATGATTCCCTTGGCATTACACACAACTTGGCAGTCAATAGAATGGAAGCCCTTTCTGTTTATGTAGAGCCTACCCTTTTCCCTGGGTGCTGCCTTAATTTCTATATGTCTGCAATCTATGGCACCCAGTAATTCAAGGTAGTGTGCTACAGGGTAGAACTCCTCCATATTTCTTGTCCTATACTCGGGAGTACGGAAAATATATGTGGTCACTGGCATGTTGGAGCATAGCATTCAGGAATTACTTGAGGATCCTGGATGCTGATGTCTGTGATACCTCTAGCATGTTCCCTGTTGGTCTCTGAAACATACATGTAGCTAAGATTCTAAGTGCTACACACACCTTTGTCTCCACTGGGATGGGGTTCCTCTTGGTTTGCCCTAGCTCTAAGTTGAGGACGACAGAGGGTGCAGAGTTCCTGTAGTGTGTCTCTATCCACCTTGTAGCACTCTACAATTTCCACATTATGCAGGTTGTGATAAGTTAAACAGGGTCTGAAAACTCTTCTCCTTCTTGGCCTAGCTCTATTAGCAGCAGCAGCAGCAGAACAGACTTCAGCATGTTGCACATACAAATGAATTAAAGCAACAGCAGCCCCTGACATTATTTCTGCGTAGACATCTTTCCATGGCTGTTTTCCAGTAGGTTTTAAAATTCACAGGGAAAACAAGCATTGGTTGCTTTATAATTTTTTAAATAGCTCATCTGTGTTGGATTGGTTGATTAGCATACAGTTCAGCTGTTTATGCTGTAATTAGCATACCACGTGTTTACCTTGTTTGAAAGCAGTGTGCACCATTTATTGAATCCAAAACAGGGTGCTACTGTGTGTGTGTTATGGCATACCATCCACACAGTGTAATGGACCATGTAGGTTTTATAGAATTTGGCTGAATGTCCTTTAATATCAATATACCTGATAAATTGCTAGTTGTTTGTTAGTAATTATGAAAATAAAGAATATTTCCATTTGTACTTAGCACTTAAAAAAACAAGTGGCAAACTGTTGCATGACATCAGGTAAAACCTTAGAAGATATTGAATAAAACTGTGTTTCAAATGTGCACTGTAAGTTGTACATCTTGAGAAATATGTGGTGTTATTTATTCTGCTAATTATGCAATTAATTATATGTTTCCATATTTCTGTAAATTTCTCAATAAACATGCACTCAGAGGAATTTCTTGTTGTCATGTGGAAGCTTATGTCTGGTTAAAAAAATGTTCTAACAATATATCTAGGTTATACAGTTAGCAAGATATGATAAATTGTGAAAGTTTAGCAAAACAAATATTTTGGGTTTGTGTGCATTATAACATATTACAGTATTTATAGAAAGACTATGAATACACTGATTATTATCAATGCAAAGAATACTTCCTACTGACAACATTGCACTTTGTACAGTTGTAATAGATTTTGTTGTTTACAAAATATTTACTTTTGTTTATCTTATCCTTTTTAAGTTTATTTTTCAGAAAATGCTCTGGAATGCAAGATGTGTGTAGCCTGCTAGAAGTGTGACATTCCAGACCACTGAAGTGTTAACAAGCCAATTGCCTTTTTGTGTTATAAAATAGTCCCAGTTCTTGTTATATTTCCTGTTTGTCTTCAAAACTGAATTATGTTTTTGGGGTCCAACAAGCTAGTATCCAAATGAGGTAATACAGTTTTACAATGCAAATGTGTGCTCTTTTGAGAATTAAAAAATAACTCAAGAAATATAGCAGAACAGTTCATGTCAAGCATTACTTTTTTCCCTTTAAAGATTCATTTTTTTTCAGAGACAAGCTCCCCTGTATCCCTCAATTTAGGATCAAGCTCCCACCCCAAAACCTACATTTGCTAACTCTGAGATTGCCATACCTCAGAAAAAGAACTGCTCCACACAATGGCAGTCTTGGACTCAACCAAGGCTGTGCACAGACGGCAAGTGCAAAGGTAAAAAAATAGTCGTAAATATACACACAAATAGCCAGCAGTCAGTGTCAGAGAGTAATTTTGTTCATGATTTATCTTTTTGTAGATTACTAAACCTAAAGTTATTTTTTCAGTGATTCAGAAAACCACAATGAAGTCACAGAGGTGAATTTTAAATTTCATCCTTCCACCTTCATACCACCAAGGAATAAACATGTGGAGATTTTTCAGAAATGCATTCTTAGAGAGCTTCATTTTGGGGATGACTCACATGGGAGTATGCTCAACAACAACTTAAATGTTTCAGAGTGGGAGGCACTAAATAAACTTAAAAACAGGAAGGACATAGTTATCATACAGGCAGATAAATGGGGATCTATACTGGTGATGGATTGGTCTCAATATGAAATAGAAGCAAATAGACAACTCAGTGATGCCAGATTCTATATATTTATATCCATTGATCCTACTCCACATTTTAAAAATCAAATAGACAATTGTTTAGATTTGGCTGTGGATGAAGGCATCATTGACAAAAAAACATGTTTTCATCTTAAGATACGTGAACCCACTCCCCAATACTTATATCTGCTTCCTAAAGTACACAAAAACCTTTACAACTCACCAGTTAGACCAATTGTGTCAGGCAGGGGCTCCCTTACAGAGCCTATTTCCATCTATTTATCAAAATATTTAAAACCCTTATTACAGGCTGTTAGGGCTAGGATCAAGGATACGATGGAATTCCTGAACATTATTGCTGATTCACAAATTGAACAAGGTTGATTTTTATATACGTTAGATGTCACCTCTCTTTACATGAGCATACCCCATTGGGCAGGTCTAATGGCATTGCAATTCCGGCTCACTGAATTGGACATATACAGCCCTGGATTTAATACTTTTCTTCTATGTCTTGTGGAACATGCCCTAACTAAAAATGTGTTTTTCTTCAGTGGTAAATGTTATTTACAGTTAAAAGGTACTGCCATGGGGGCAGCATTTGCCCCCATATATGCAGACCTTTTCATGGGTTACCTAGAACACCACATGATTTACGATAGTAGCCATAACATTTTCATTGAGGAGATTGATATCTGGCAGAGATACCTGGATGATTGCTGAATGATTTGGAAATCAGATATAATACATCTAGAGGAGTTTGTACAATATTTAAATAATAAATGGGGCATCCAATTTACTGTGAATTTTGATAAAAAATGTATTCCATTCTTAGATGTTATGGTTAATAAACAAGAAGATGGCACTTTAACCAGCATGGTTTACAGGAAGTCTTTTCATTCAAATTCCCTTTTATATGCATCCAGCTGTCATCCAGGTCATATCATCAAAAACATTCCTAAATCCCAATACATGTGGATTAAAAGGATATGTACTAAAGAATCAGACCTTACACATTTTAATGAGGATCTAATTTGTAGGTTTGTAGAACGGGGCTACTCAGCTAAACAGCTAACACAGACCAGTGATTTGGTTAGTAAAATGTCTCGGCAAGAATTATTAACATACAAAGGATCTAAATCCATCCATGGATCTAAGATCCGATTTACCACTACATTTGGTAAGAATACCAAACAACTGACAGATTTAATGCAAAGACACTGGGACATTTTACTAGCTGATGAACAATTAGCCGAATTACTGGATAATAGATGTACTTTTTCTTACCGGAGGGGTGTTACTATAGGAGGTCATTTAAACTTTTATAAAAAACATCCATACCCCAAACATACAGTTCAACAGACACTAGATGGCATCAGATTATCAGGTTGTTTCCCTGTGAACATTGTAGTTTTTGTAAATATATATTAAAGACCAAAGAATTTTCCAGCAAAAATACAACACGGGTCTTTGATATATTTACATTTTCTAACTGCAGCAGCAGTTGGGTCATTTATTTGGCTGAATGTCAATGTTCTGCATTTTACATTGGACAAACCTCCAGATCTTTTAAGCTGTGTGTTTCAGAACATTTAAGCAACATAAAAAATAGGGTTACTACTAATGCACTATATAAACACACTTTAGTCCATAAAACAGCCAGTTTTCATTTTACAGTTATTGACAGGGTGATGGGACAAAAATTTTCCAAGAAGAAATGGCATGAACTTATTAATGATAAAGAAAGATCATGGATCATTAGATTGAGTGGCCTTTTTCCACCTGGTTTAAATGAACATCTTTAATATATTTTTTAAAATTAATTCTTTATATTTATATTAGGTTTGATAAAAAGTTATTTATTTCTATTCCAGGAATATTTAATGCAATTATTTTAATTTTTATTATTATTATGGTGTTCTATTTTATAGTCCATTTATATTAGGAATTTTGACTAGGTTTTCTTTGCACATGGTTTTGCTTACTAATTGTTTCTCTCTTTTTATTGGTTTATAGGTTGGTGACATATATATAAGAAGCATTTTGTGTTTTGTACAATACTTTTTTGGCATTGAAGAAGGCTTATTCAGGCCAAAACCGGTCTGCCTTCTTTGTTCCAGAATAAAGTATTGGATTCCTCTCATTGTGCTGACTGTTTGAGAGTCTTGGACTTTGCATGTGCAAGTCTGCAATTTTGCTCATTCTGTCTTGCTTTCTTGCTGTTCTGGGAGTCTTGGAATAATAAATGGTTACCATCTCTGAACTGTGTAGTGACACAGACAATGCTTCATTTGCATCAACTCTTTATGGCCAAGTCCAACCTAGCACATTCATTATATAATTTCTGTTTTCATATCAATTTTCTGCAGATTTTTGCAGGCCTTTTCCTCATGACCTTTTTAAATTATATTTTCTGTCAGTAAATTGAGGCAGAAGGATGTCATTGTTCAAAGCCCTGACACCAAAACCAACTTATCCATTATTCTATAATGAAAAGGTGTCACTAGAAATTAATCCCTCTTTAATGGTTTCAGTAAAGGTGGAGCTGATTTGGGGTAAGGGAGTAGTGAATGAGCTGTGTGATTTGGGGTAAGGGAGGAGTAAAAGGACTGTGTGATTTGAGGTAAGGGAGGAGTGAAGGGGCTGTGTGATTTGGGGTAAGGGATGAGTGAAGAAGCTGTGTGATTTGAGGTAAGGGATGAGTGAAGGGTATCTGTGATTTGGGGTAGTGTGGGAGTGAAATGGCTGTGTTCACTTACCTTTCCTAGTATTTAGGGAAAGAGTTTGAGTGCAGGGGTACATATTAGGTATCATTTTCCCAGAGGAGACAAAAAGAACTATGAAGCAATCCATCCCATGAAGAGGGTGCAGGACATCATTTGTGTAAGTCAGTGACAGTTCCACTCCACTTCCATTACCTATTACTTTAGAACTCTAACTGGGCATGTAGAGGGGAGTTAAGGCTTAATTGCAAAATCCCAATCTACCACAGGTGACAGCATCACACCTGGCATCTGCGCCTCACTCTGAAGTGAATGCATGGATAACAGAGCTCTCATCCCAAGAGGAAGGAATGAGTGAATAGGACAGTTGTGGATGGGGTGAGGAGAAGGCTTGACAGGCCAATATGGGATTAGACCAGAAAAAATATTTTTTGTCTTAAAACAGATCATGGGTTTATCTTTTTCCTCTTAAAAAAGGTGGAATACCTGCTGGTTTTCAAGCAAGTTTCATCAAAGTGGCTAGCTAAAGCATTGTCTTGTCTTTTTTTACATGATGAGTAGAACAAACCTGAGGGTTTGTGCAAGTCACTTAACCAGACAGTGCTCCTGGATGTGTCTGAAAAAGGTCCATGTACATCAGTGCGCTAATCTATTTCAAAAACTTAAATGAATAAATAAATGCACCTCTGCAAGGTACTGTTAAAGAACATTCCACTACAGCAGCATAGTTTAGAAGTATATTTTAGAAGCTGCAATTTGAAATACAGTACATACATGATCAAACACTACAAATTAAATTCTCTCGAGAAAATGCAGGTTTTGTCATGATTGTGCTACAAGGCCTCTCAAAATTTTTTACCTTACAGGATGAACCAGGTTCACTTTGGGGCACTCATCAGGTTTATTTATGTAGCCCTATATTAACTGTCCCTTACAAATACAATACAGTTACTCATGATAGGAACCATAACAATACATCTTCCAGGAGAGATTACAGTGACAAGAAAGCTTCCTTGTGTGTGTCTCTCTCTCTCTCCACCTCATAGGAACTTTGTGTGGTTTTAACATATCTAATATTTTAACATGTTTATGATAATTTTCCCCATTGATGAAATACGTGATAGTTTTTTCTTACATTTCCATTTATCTGAGCACTGGGAATTTATATATCACAACCACACTTTCCTTGCAAGGTTTTTAGTGTTGAAGATCTGTACATATTTTAGATCAATGCTGGACTTATATAAAAGTCTTGCACTATTTATATCAATATATTCCAGAATATGAGACCATTTGTTAGCCTTCACAGTGAACAGAAACAAATTTGGAAAACCAACTGGGACACTATTAGGTGTAGAAATTGAAATGCAGTGATTTACTATTACAATGACTATCCTCAGAGCTGTACTGCTATAACAAGTATGTGACACGTTACATTAACTCTATAGGAGAAGGAATGAAGTTCAGTTAAGAATTTAGGTTTCTCAAAAAGGACAGAAGATATATTGAAGTAAGAGGTTAGTCATAGTTTCTAAATGAGACTTCCGGTTAGTTTATTTACAGGCAAATGAATATCAATGTCAGTATCGATGGAGGAGAAAGAAAGAGGCATGGACACAGTGGATGATTTCCATAAAGGAGGTGAGAAAGGAATTGCTTTGTTTAAAGGGATGTACTTTGAAATATCAAAGTACAAATACATCAGATGTCAAAACATCAATCCAAAAGGATCAGAACTCAAAATAATGAAAAAAACACCGTTTTTTTGCAGGAGGGCAAGCCTCACTGTACTCCAATAACCCTCGCTAATCATATATACCAAATCCAAGATTGTACAAAAGTGGAAAAAGAGCAAATGTTCTAATCTCCTGTGTAACGTGAACTCACACAAACAAATGCTGCCAGACACAATCAAATGAGTTTCAATCACTTATGTCAGCTGAAAAAAATGTTCAATATTATGAATGTTTGATTATATGGAGTGTTGCTTTTTAAAGCTTTCTGCAGCAGGGCTGGCCACCTGGCAGTGAGAATCTTGGCTCTAGATGATTGTCACAGCTGAAGTGACACCCCGACCCCCATGTACAAAAATGGGAAAAGAGGTTGTAGATGGATGGATTTCTGTTTAAAGTTAGCTGAAGTACAAGACCAGATACAACATTGCCATTGATTGAATTAGACACAAAGACAATTATAAAGCTTATTGCAAAAGCCTAAAAGCCTAGTCCTAAACAAAATTTTATTTTTCAAAAAACTTTATTTGATTTTAAACTCAACAGTCAACATGAAAAACAAAGATAAAAAATACAATCAGGTCATAAACAAGATTTTAAACAAAGCATTTCACAGGGGTTTTCTGAAAAGAATAATAGGTCTGAGGGTTGGTATTAAGATGCAGACATGGGTAAAGAATATGTTATCATAAAGTAAGGAAAGTGTAGTAGTGAGGGATCTGATATTGGGTGACAGGGAATAAAATGGAGGGTTATCACTGCAATCCTTTTTTAGGTGTCTTGCTTTTCAATATATAAGTGGCTGGTATACCTGTAAGGATTAAAAATAAAATGAAATTATTTGCTAATGATGCTAAGTAAGGGTCAGTGCTGGTACAGTAAGAAAAGGTCTGAGAAAGATATAAGGAAATTCTTGGAATGACCTGAGAACTGTAGCTGGGATTTATGGAAAATAACCTATTATGGTGATGCACAATAGTAAACCGAGATACTTCAGGTGGAAAATATGTCAGAGAAGTGGGTAACACCAAAGGTACACGTTGTGGAGCAGCACAGAAAGGCAGTGGAAAGCATATACAAAATTTGAGGCATTCAAGGGGACTTGATTCCATCATGCAGAAGGTATTGTTTCATTGTAAAGAGAACTAAACACATCTTATCATGACTATTTTTAAAAGTTCTGTAGATTGTATAAAAAGTATTCAGTCTTTCCATTACCACGGTGATTATACCCCCCCCCCCCATTCAAGTATTCAAGTATATCCTGACAATTCTGTACTGAAAATCTCCAAGTTAAAGACTATAAAAGACTACAGACCCATATCTGCAACATCTGACTAAGAAATTAGAAAAATAGTATATGCTGAAATAATGCACAGGGACACAGAAAAGGTTGCAATATACTTATCGTCATCTTTGATGTAACTGTTATAACCTATAACAATATGGAAAGGAACATGCTCATTGGTTCCAGTTCCCTTGATTTAAAATGGGTCCTTGAAACTGTCATTCACTCGCAGCTTGCCTTAAAGCTGGAAAATGTAGGTATTCACAGATGGGTCATTTAGATGGATCAGTAACTAACTACCTATTGATTAGACTTTTAGAGCAACAATTAGTTTGCATGCCTTTGGCATTTATGCCTTTCCTACTGGTATTCTCCAAGAACTTGGGTAATGATATTGTCAATTTTTATGAAATATATGACAGAAGATCACCCAGAGCTATGTAACACCTTGTAAGTGGTTCAGCTGGTCATATGATAATGTGCCAAAACTTGTGAAAATATTTTAAAGAATGACTAAGAATGAATTCCAGTGGCTCCAGAAAAATATGCTAACAGTAAATGCAAAAAAAATTATATATATATATATATATATACATATATATATATATATATATATATATATATATATATATATGTATATAGATAAATAGGTGTTTACTACATATGACTGAAAACCCATAATCCCAACGCCCAGAATACCGAGTCCACAATAGCTAAAGACCCCAATTGCGAATATTCACAATACCGACCCCCACAATACCGCCAGCCCATAATATCACAAATACTGATCCAACAGTTGTAACGTGCGGTGACATGTACTGAACAAAACCACAAACAAATTCCATGTGCATACATACACCTGATCGTGGAGCACCAAATAACTCACAGTATTTGAGGAAGCATAATCCATTGCAATTCCCACACACCATGTTGAATTAAGTGTCCTGTCCTCCAAAACATGTCTGACTTAGTCCCAACAAAGCACCTCCTCAATGTACAACATCACTACAACAATGAAAACAGATACAGACACATACTGGTACAATGGCACATTTCAAATCACATTGTAGGCATTTGATATCACATTTTAAGCAGTCGAGCTATGCATTTCACAAATTCAGCTGTAGTATACTCATCTCTGTTATCCAGCAATCTTTGAAATTTGTGCTGCTTATCCAGTACCCACCTATATTTTGGTGAGGGCGGACATCCTGCATCTAGTCACTCACGTAACCCATCCACATGGGTCTGTTCTCTGGTTAGGCACGTCATTAAGACTGACAGGTCAGTAGCCCTATTCCCTAGCAGACATTTCAGACAGCGATGCCATGCCTCGACTGAGTTTTGTGTGCGTGGCAGGAATAGTCTGTTCAAATCTGCAATATTCCAAAATTTTACAGGAAATAGTGGTGGGAACCTTGTAACTGTTGTGGATTTTGTTGTAAACTTACGAACACGGCCCAACACATACCAGTCCGAGAAGTATTTAATAATGTCCCTACCCTCCTCAGGGAAAGACTCCTTTATTGTGTGAAATGTGGCTATTACCTCTGACTCATGTAAAAATTCAAGTCCTACTAGTGACTTAACAGCTAACTGAAATGTATGGCATCTGTTATACAATGTGCTCAACACCAACTGTTGCACCTTGCACCAGATATTCTGGCCAAAGTGGAATAAACAATCCTTACCCGTTACATCACTGAAGTTGAGCCTAACACTCTTGATAGCGGCAACCTCATAATCACATAGCACATACTGCAGAGAAAGTGTAAAGTTGTGGGAGGCATATAGATAGAGAACACAGTGCCATAACATGTTATATGCACATAGGTATTTCTTTGACATTAAACAATATACCAAAGGGACACATTTACTGTATCCACAGCACTTCACAATGCCGTATATGATATACAATTGACTACATACAGAGCGCTTGCAGAAATAAGTGCCGTCCATCAACCAGATGGTTGCTACACTCCGGTCATGTAAGTTGTTAAGTGTACTAAACACTACTACATGCCTTCCAGACCCTGGATCTGCTGCCCGTTTTACAAGGAATTTATCCGTCTGCAAGGGAAAGTGACTGAAATCTAATATTTCCAGGGTCAGGTTTGCTATGTGTCCTGCAGATATGGTCTTACACCTATGGCGTATTTGTTGTAACATAGCCTTCCTGTTAGGTAGGCTGGGTACACAACTTAAGGACGTAAATGCCAAAGTATCATCCACTAATAGATACGGTGTGTCCCTGGACATAGCAGCTTTTTCTCGTAGTGTACCACATACATTGTACCTTTCAACTTCCAAGGGAGCCCCCACATGGCTGTGTGGCATTGATTTCAGCAGCCTCTCACCTTCAGACAAGGACTCTGTCACTGTTCTTCCTCTGCAGGTATTTCTCCGCTTCCACTCACAACACCAATGTCGTTTACTGTTGGATTTCATTTTCAGATGGTAGATGTAGTCATCGATAATCAAGACCTCTTTAGACTTTTGCAATTTAAACCTTGGGTAAATCTCACCCATGTAATCAGGCACATCATAATGTTGGTTGGTCATGTCTGCAACATCAGCCATTGTACAGAACTGCACTGGTAATGCCCCTCTTAAATAATGCAACTTCAGACTCAACTACATCTCTATAGTGGATGGGATAGCTTATTCGGTATTGTGGGCATCAATATTGTGAATATTCGTGAATGTGGTCTTTATGTTTTGTAGGCTCGGTATTCTGGGCATCGGGATTATGGGTTTTCGGTCATATATAGTGAACCTATATATATATATATATATATATATATATATATATATATATATATATATATAATAAAATACAATAAAAAATGCTTTTTATGATAACATTGACAATAAAAAGGCTGAATATCAGAATAGTTGACCCATTCATTAACCCCATATTTATGGTTAAATAATGCAAGTATGTAGTGCATGACTAAGACTTTCTCTTGACTTCAAGACACACTCAGAAATGATCATAGATAAGGTGATCAGCAACTTAAAACCTTTTAGTGGTTTACTAATCCTGCTTAAATTTCAGACAACAACAGTAATGGATTTATTAATGTCCAAGTTAAAATATATTCTAACATTTGTCACATTGATCTCCTTCTACAATAATATCATAACACAGAAGGCCGTTATCAAAATTCCTTGATTCATTTCTTTCTACAGACCCCAAGATCATCTTTATCTCGTGATACAAAAAGGAAAAATAGCTCTCACAGTTCTACTTGCCATCCTAATCTTCACAACTGTACATCTTAAAACTGCTCTTTTTTGCCAAATAAACTAAAAAATAGCCATGACACTTTATGCTCTGAGAACCCACTGAGACAATTCTGTCAAATTAAAAAGATTAGCCTTTGGCCTGGATGTTGGTGAAAATGCATTTAATAAATGCCCCCTGCTACGTGGAACCAATTATAATAAGTTAAAGGTGTGCAAAACCTGTCTCTGTTTAAATTTAAATGGAATGAATTCTTAGCAAAGGGCAGGATTCACAAAGGCTTGCACGGAGTCTAAGAGTAGTGTAAGACTCCATGCAGCCTTCGCGATCCAGGAACAGCCCTAAAGTCCGTGTAAGAGACCAACTAAAACGTCTATTACACTGAGTGGGCGTGGATATGCTAATCACCTCACTTGCAGCCGAATAGCATGCAAATGAGGTAGATTAGTGATCCAGGAAGCCCAAAGCAGCCCGTGTAGGAGCCGTTTTAGCTGCAGAAATGTACTCAGTTGACAGCTGAGTACGTTTCTGCAAAAAACACAATGGAGCCATGTCAGCTCCAAATAAAGGGTGCATATGTGTCAGGCAGCATGCCAATGGCCAAATATGTGGCCATTGGCAAGGTACCCCGATGCAAATCTGAGAAATAAATAATATTTTTTTTTGGCGATTGCCGGTGTTTAAACGCAGCGCAGCCCCGCGCAAATGGGCTGCGCTATACAAAACATAAAAATGAAGGTTATAAACCCACAAACGTGGGTCTTATGCAATACATGGAGTTGACAACTGAGTACGTTTCTGCAGAAAAAACAATGGAGCCATGTCAGCTCCAAATAAAGGGTGCATATGTGTCAGGCAGCATGCCAATGGCCAAATATGTGGCCATTGGCAAGGTACCCCGATGCAAATCTGAGAAATAAATAATTTTTTTTTGGCGATCGCCGGTGTTTAAACGCAGCGCAGCCCCACGCAAACGGCTGCGCAATACAAAACATAAAAATGAAGGTTATAAACCCACAAATGTGGGTCTTATGCAATACATGGATTTACAATGCAGGGACCAGCAGACCAAAAACAACATGGCCACCGTTTAGTGGTTGCTAAGGGGGGAAGCTGAGTCTAAGACATGTAACTAAGCATTAGTAGGCAATCTGATGCAAATGAGTGTTAGGATACTGAATTCCACTGTCACATAGCAAATGAGCACATTCTGAGTAGTGTAAGAGTTACATAAGGGGAGGAACAGAGTAGGAGATAGGTGACATCACAGGGGGGAATGGCAGAAAGAAATGCAGTTCATTGGAGGTCAGTGTTACATGACAGATGTCAGACACATATCATGGAAAGAGGAGTGCCACAACATAAGCATGGGAAAGTCAAGAAATGGAAGGTGTACACTGTTGCCTACACCAAAGTTTCTTGCTGGGCGCATGCGTGTCGCAGCCATGAAGCGCGAGTAGGACAGTGTGCGCACGTGTAAGGCAGACTGAGCATGTGGGAGCCTGTTGGTAGATGTTTAACACTGTTTGTGCTGGTGTGCACGCGTTTTAACCCGAATAAGCAGATTCTGAACCGTGTAAGCATGTGTGCACGCGTGTAAGCCACTGTGAGCGTGTTTCTGCTGGTATGCACGCTGCTCCCCCCTGAGGAAACAGAAAGGAAAAAGGAAGCAACAGAATTTGTAGGAAGCTAGCAGAGAATACTGCTGGAGCTAGCAGGTGAAAACAATTAGAAGCAGGCAATTACACAGGCAGAATAGTAGCCCAGCCCAGCACTTAAAACTCTGCAAACAGCAGTGCAGGATGTTTCTCTCAAGAGACACTGCAAGACAGGAGTAAGCTATTAGAAGTGAAAACTGAAAAAGCTGAACTCAGAGCAGAAATGTTAGGGGCTGCCATAGCTGTCATAATGAGACATAGGCGACTTGCTGAGGGTGGTGACAATGCAGATGGTGCCAGACAACCCACAGTGAGGAGACAGAGAAGAGTGTACAGGCCCAGGGTCACCTGCCATGGGTTACATGAGCTGGAGATAGTAGAGCGCTATAGAGTGGACAGAGAGCTCCTGCAGCAAATAGTTGAGCTGTGCAGGCCACACCTCACACACAGAACCAACAGAGGGGAACCCATCCCAGTGGAAACCAAGGTATGTGTTGGCCTAAGAATACTAGCAACAGGTACCTTCCAAAGACCAACTGGTGATATGATGGGGATATCACAGGCATCAGCCTCCAGGGTACTGCACCAGTTCCTGGATGCCATGTCAGCACATGTTGGTGATCATGTATATTTCCCCAATGCCCGTGAGGTATTGGCCAGCAATATGCGTCTCTTCCAGCAAATAGCGGAATACCCTGAGGTAGTGGGTGCAATAGACTGCACGCACATACGCATCAAAGCACCAGCCGGTGAGCGGCGTAGGGCCTACATTAACCGCAAGGGCTTCCCCTCCATCAACTGCCAGGTCGTGTGTGATGCCCAGAGCATAATAATGAATGTGTGTGCTGGCTGCCCTGGGAGCTACCATGATTCCCACATCTGGCATTTGACGCAGCTGTACCAGACATTTGCCAATGGGGACATCCCACACGGACACCTAGTGGGGATGCAGGTTATGCACTGGAGCCGTGGCTGATGACACCCATCAGAAACGCACACACACCTGAACAGGAACACCATAATGAGGCACACGCACAAACACGTAATGTAATAGAGTGTGTGTTTGGGCTGCTCAAGTCATGGTTCCGGTGTCTGGACACATCTGGTGGAGCCTTGCAGTACACACCAACTACATGTACCCAAATTGTCATGGTATGTGCTATGCTACATAATATGATCTTGCGAAAACAGCTGCAGCAGGACCAGCATAGGGCTGGGCCAAACAGCCCCCCACCATTGCCAAGGCCATCACAGGCAGAGCGTGACTCGGAGGAGGAACAACCTGAGCCTGCCCCAGTAGGCAGAAGGAGGCATGCCCAGTATGCCATGGCCTTGGCAAAGAGGCAACGCATAGCACATACACTGGCTCAGTAGGAACCCTGGGACTGATACCCCCTCTGACTCACTCAAATAATAACAGGGATGCCTAAAATGACATGACCTGCTCACAAACATGTACAGGGAGTGTAATATGCGCATTCAACAGAGGCAGCCCTGCAGCACCACCTGAGCCATGAATGTCATGTGTTAAGTAATGTAACACCATGTACTATATGCACACCTGAGGACCATGACTAACATCCTACCCTCACCAAGCATCATGCCACAATATGACAATGAGATGATCAATTGCAATAATTGGCTGAAGTATTGCAGTTAGTCAAAGGGGATCCAGTGTGTGCCAGCCTGGGATGACATGCTGAGCATGACATGATGCTCCACCTGCTAGGACTGGTGTGCACCTATCACTGCAGGCCGTATGGATACTGGCAAAGGCTGTTGTTACCCACAGCATGCCCTGAATAGGTAAGGCTCAAAACACAAACCTACCTCCATAGGTATCAGAAGGGATAAGAACCTAGATGTAATGCTACCCAATGCCAGAAGTCTAAACAGCAAGATGCATGCAGTCTAAACTCACCCAGTATGGAGAATGTTGATATCTGTGCTGTAACAGAAAACTGGGTCAAGGCTCACAACAGCACCCTAACACTACCAGGTTACACCTCATACTGTGCTGTATAGCCTCAAAACATGGAACAAGCTACAAAAGGAGGGTGACTAGCAATAATTGTCAAGGATAACCACACCCCACATGTTGGTACCACAACAAGAAGCAGCATGGACTAGCCATGGTCAAGTAACAGTGGCTAAAACTGCCTCCCAGTTTATAGCCTGCTACAGACTACCATCCCAACACCAGGAACTGCACCTGGCCTATGTTGGAATACATGAATATATCAAGTCCTCCAAACCACATTATATTGGGTGACTGAAAATACCCAGACATAGATGGGGAGCATTATACTAGCTCCAACACTGTAGGACAAAAGTTCATAGAATCCATAAACCAAAATGCCCAGGAACAACGTACCACTCCCACAAGAGGGGTAAGCATACTGGATGTGATAATCAGCAACATGGGTACTGGATGGCAAGATGAGAAGTGTATTGCTCACTGGTAAGACCAGACCATAGAGTAATCACACTGGATATACACATCCTGACCACAGTCCCTGGCCAGAAACCACAGTGAAAAGCATGTGTAAAGCAAAAGTTGCACTCCTCCAAACTGATGTGGAATCCATTAAAGGCCCTGTGCAGGTGCAAAATATGGGCCACACCTCAGAACCTGTTATACAGGCATTCCATGAACACTGCCAGGAATGCTTGGATTATGCAATCCTAAATTAAAACAAGACACAATTCCATACACGCAGGCATCTGGCATGGTGGACTCCAGCCATTACCAAACCATGCAAGAAAATGAGGAAGCTACTACATGATAGAGCAAACATAAAAAAAGAAGTAATCACTGATCAGTAGTACGGCAATAAAATATGTCCACACATACAATCCACTAAGGCCAGCTACAACAAGTTGAATCTGTGAATCTTGAGGCAATGTTACACCTGCCCCAAGTACACAGAAAACCCTCAACTCCCCCCAAGAAATACAAATATATGTGAGAGATGCAACCATTTATCCAAACTGGAGGCTGAGCTCCCTCAACTCAGTACTCCCTAAACTAGTCAGGAGGAGAAGGTAACCACACACACCACAAACCCAGTCCCACATAGACCTATCACAACTGCAAACCAAAGACATAAACACAGAAAAACATTCCCGGAGGCCCAAATTACAAACACACCACACCAACAGAGGCCTCCAAAGCAGACACCCAATCAAACAACCTCCAAACATAGCACATGCAACACATAGTACACAAAGCTGGTGTGCCAAACAGTCACAGGCCAGAAGGAGAAACAACATGCCTGATACAGTTGTAATAGGTGACTCCATAGTGAGACACGCTGCTGTCCCGCACACCAGACTGAACAAGGGAAAGGGTACAGTAAGCTGCCTGTAGGCTGCTACAGTACGCCACATAACACAAGTATGCAGGTCACCCCAAAGCAAGTAGAAATATGATGCAGTCATAGTCCATGCTGGTGTGAATGACCTGAGATGTACCTCCCCGGACTACATGAAAAGAGACATAGATGAGCTCTCCGATTATGTAGTCCAGGCCGGTATGACATTGACCTTTTGCAGCATCCTACCCTCACCAAGAATGATGCCACAGTACAAACACAGAATGATCAGTTATAACAAGTGGCACAATTACTGGTGTCATTCCAAGGGGATCCAATGTCTGTCTGCTTGGGATGTCATGCTTGACAAGCCACGCAGCTGTTCCAGGGATGGCTTGCACCTGTTACCCCTGGGCGTCTGGATATTGGATAAGGCTTTTGCCACCTCCATAGAGCCTTTTGTAGGCAAGGCTGAAAAGACTAACCCACCACCCTAGAAAACATAAGTGGAAAGAAACATAAGGGTAATGCTGACCAATGCCAGATGTGTAAACCTCAATATGCATGCTCCCGAGGCCCTCCCCAGTATGGAGAACATTGATTTCTGTACAGTGACAGAAACCTGCTGCAAGCCTCCTGACAGCACACCAGCACTACCAGGTTCTACCACATATCATGCGTTATGGCCCCAAAACCTGGAACAAAACATAAAAGGAGGGTGAGTATCCATATTCAGCACAGACACCCATACGTCCAGGTAACTGACAATGCACAAGGTATTGGAGTCCACCCATGTGCAACTAACCATAGGCAAGACTGCTGTACAGTCCACACTCTCACACACAGGAACCCCACCCAGCCGTCCTGAAGACACTGGACAGTATTAATGTCCCACCAAATACCAAACAAGGTACTCACAAATTACCACATAGGTGGTAAACCATTATGTATGGAAGGAGTAATCAGGGACCTAGGGACACAAGTGGACAGTAACCTGTTATGTGACACTCACATTGCCAATGTGGCTAGGAAGACTGTCTATATTGGACACCATATCATGAAAGGATTCACATCTACGTCAACAGAGGTCATTGTGCCCCTATACTGTTCTCTTATCAGACCCATAATCTAGTACAATGCCTCATTTGGGATGTACCTTACCTGACACCTGCAGCAGTTAGAAAGACCTCAAAGGTACCTCACCAAGAGGATAAAGGGTCTCAAATATATGTCATATGCTGCCTGGCTGTAGACACCCCAGCTGAATGCAGTCACATACTGTCTACACAGAGGCATTGTATGTCTGTTGTACAAGGCCATGTCCAACACAGGAGTAATGGACATGCTCCACCCCAGAAAACTCAAAGCCATTGGAGCTGTGAGAGTGAGAGATGTCAACCTCAACACATAATGAAATAGGATGTGCTGGAGGGACAGATACATAACCCAGAGGCTCCCCACACCCTGGAACAGAATCCCACTCCATGTTAGGCAGAGCCCCTCACTGACACTCTTCAACAGGAATCTTGCCAAGTGGATGGATGATCGTAGATTTACACTGGGGGTCTTCACTGTGTCACGTCCAGAAAAAGGCACAGCAAAGCAAATCATAAATGGCCATAATATTCACATAGCAAGGGGTGGCGAAAGCCACACACACTCTGGCCAGGCTTACAAATGCCCTAGGGTGGATAGCCTAGTATGAACCTATGAACCTATGAAGATACAAATTGTACAGGACACTAAGGATAATCCCAAGGCTTCCTCAACTGATGGTAGGAACCATGTTGGGAATTCACAGATATGCTCTGAATCACACAAATATTACAAACAACATACCAAACACACACACATATTGCCAACATACATCCTGACAGGTGCAGTGCAAACCCCCCCACCAGAATGCAAAATATCTATCCCAGCAGATTGCTGGCCCCCTGACATTGCAGATGCTGAGGTAACAGCCAGCATCTACAAAGCAAAACACACAGCAGCAATGGTATGAGATGGTGTCCTGGGCTGAGTCCAACATGGACTCCAAGAAGAATGGAATGCCAAATCACACTACTGCTCAATGTCAGCCTTACCACAGGATATGTACCCAAAGAGCAGTGTACAACAACAGTGGTCGTTCTCAACAAAGGTGTCGCCTGAATGGATACTGAAAGCTACCACCCCAGAATCCTGAGAAGCTTGGTCTGCACAGCTATGGAAAGGATCAGCATGTACGGCAGATATAAAGATATTGGGGACCTACTGACACCGGACCCTACCCAGTGTGGCTTTCTTAAGTGCAGATCCTGCCCCTAAACATGTTTGACTCATTTGAAACAGTCATTAAGGTCATTGATGAGGGCAATGTGGTCCACACAGCGTAGCTGGACCTTGCAAAGGCTTCCATACAATACCCTACGTGTTCATTATAGATATGCTCACCAGCTTAAATATAACCCCTATGTCAGTAGAGGGGTTGTAAACCAGACCAAGGACAGAACTGACATGGTCAGACATGCTGCAGCCATGTCAGACTACAAACCAGATATAACTGGCATCCCACAAGGCTTGGTTCCTGGGACCTCCCTCGTTTGGTATATATGTCCCATAGGTACAGGCCAACATGGAAGGACTGTGTCTGAACATGTTTGCAGAGGACTACAAACTGCCCACCATATCTGACCCTCCAGCTGACACAAGCATCCCACAAAAGGGCCACATAGAAACAGACAACTGGTGCCATAGCCATGTCAGCAAGCTAATTGCAGAAAAGTGTATAGTCAACCCCCGTGGATATACAGTAAGTGCCCACCAATTACCACATAGGTGTTAACCCATTACGTACTTAACATGTAATGAGAGACCTGGGGACACAAGGTGATAGATATCCTGCATTGGACAAAAATGTGGCTGTAGTGTTTACAGAAACATACCATATACCCACCTAATCATGAAGGTTGTCAGATCTAGATAAGGGGAGGTCATTGTGGCTCTGCAGTCATCCTTCATCAGCATTACAATTGACTACAATAGCCCCTGTGGGATGTACCTCAGCAGTCACCTCCATCAACTGTAAAGTCCCCAACAGTACCTCACCAGGAGTAGCAAAGAGCTTGAACAGATGCCATGTGTTGCCTGATTAAACAAACTGCAGCTACACACACTGCCATACTGCCCACCCAGAGGCAAGCTGTGCCTGATGTATAAAGCCATGTCCAAACTGGAATCAATGAACATGCTGCACCTTGTACAATCTGAATGGCAGTGAGCTATGCAGATGAGAGACCTGAACCCCAGCACTGACATACATAGGACAAGCTGTACTGCATGATCCATAACACAGAAGCCACCCGCACTCATGAGTAAACTCCCAGTACAGGTTATCCATAGAGTCACTCATCGATTCTCCTCAAGAGGAATCTTGATGAGTGGATGGGAGATGGTAGGTTTACCCTGGGTATCACTGTTATGTCACAGGTAGACGGAGGCACAGTATACTAACCATGACATATGTCATGGCAAACTCCACTTACAATGTGTGTCGAAGGACAAACACACTCTCCGACTAGCATTAGAAATGGCCTAGGGCACATCGCTAGTGTTTGCAAATGTACACCTATGTTGTGGAATACACTACCAATGTTGGACAAGCCTGGTTTAAGTAGTTCATATCTGAACATAATGCAACATGGTCAGATGTGCACAACTGGCACCTAACCAGGCTGTTGTGCTCACTATGGAAATGTAAAGTAGTGATAGGACTAAAGCCCAGGATACTGTTCACCACAGTGAAAGTACTGAACCAGTACACTATACGGTACTACAGTGTTAGGTCAGTATGAAAGGATGTTGACAACTGTATGAAAAGTATCCCATACAAACCCTGCAGGCACAGTATAATCCCTGTTGTGTTCACACACAAAGCAGTTGGACAGTAACTACACAACATGACACACAACACACAACCATAAACGGGAGATATTTGTTGAAGTTCACACTCATCCACAAATGTGGTGGGCTGCAGAGTTCAACATATGGAAAGCTCACACTGGGCATGCTCGCACACTTTGATAAATGAGACATATGTCAGACAACATGCCATGGGAAGGCTGAACTGGGCATGCTCACACACTTAGGCCAAATCTCAGTTTAGCAGTTGGCCACACATATCTGGTATTTGTACGTGTTATTCTAGGAACCAACCACATTACAGCAATCTGCCCAGTGCATACAGTTAAATGACTACAGAGACATACGTGATATAGTGGATCCCTCCCATATGCAAACATCTTCCACAGATACACAAGTTGTTCATACAAACAGGGAATGCTATGGCAATAAAGACCTGCAAACAGTCTATCAGCAACAAATAATGTGCATCTGACAATTAAACATATGGGTGTAGAGGTCAACACTAGGCTGTTTGCCCTAGGGAATGACAGCTTAGCCAGAGTGTGCTTGGCGTCTGCCTCCCCAGTACAGTAGGCTACTGTGCCACTGTAAAGTAGGTCACATAAGGCACCGAGTGAGGCTAGTGTGCTGTGCCTCTGTCAAGCAGGGACACAGTGGAGATCCCAGGGTTTGAATTTGCTAAGCCACAACCATGTTGTTGGTGTGTGCTGGAAGAGGGTTGCTGAGGACCTCTAACAGTAAGTGGGCATCAATAACAGACAGAGGGGAGCCTTATCTGCATTGTCTGGACAATTTCACTGTCAACACTGTCGTGATGATTATGAGGGATTGAAGTGTCGTACCGGCACTGTTCAGAGATGTCCTCCCTCTGTGGGCTACTGCTCTGCAATGTATTAGTTCACTCTGTCTGTTGGACAGCTCATATATGGCTGGTGTACATCTGACAGGTGTCCTGTTGTGGAGCAGTCATGGGTATATTTGGGATAGCGTGATCAATGCAAACCTTCCACATGCTCATAGAATGCAATTGTCAAGGATTATGCAGAGTGGCCTGTATACTCCCCCAGCATGGGTCCTTTGAAGTCTTCCACCCCAGTCTTCACAAGTGTAAAGTTTGCTTTTGATAAATTCAGTTTGTTTGCAGTGACAACCTTGCCTGGGGGTGGGGATGGGATATGGATGGCCAGGGAAAGGTGGGTATGGTCAGATATCAACAATGGTGGTCTACCTCTGGTGTGGAACAGTGAGTACCCATGTTGTAGATGGTCAGGTGCAATATATATTCCCCCTTGTGGCTGTGGTGCATGGTTCTGCCATAGCACATGGACTCACAAATTGTAGTGGCTGTAGGGTAATGTTGTAGAGGCCTAAGTAGTTCCCACACACAATATGCCTGTACCTGACATTAACAACTGGAATGGTGTATGTGAACACCTGCATATGTTGGCACTGTTCCCAGGGAAGCAAAGTGTGTGTCCTGGATGTGGGAGGGGTGGTCAGGACTGGTTGTGTTGTGTGTTACAGGTCCTGTGGTCACGAAGCATGGTATAAAACATAACCTGCCAGTGCGATGTGCATATCTGACCCTGACGTAGGTGGCTGCAAATGCATATATATGCTATCCCCCACCTGACAGGTAGTACTAGATGTACCTACCTCTGTAGAAATAATGATGTCAGCACCCTATAAATACTGCAGGTGCAGAACAGATGCCCAGTAATTTGGATAGTGCGCTCTGCTAATGCGTCTCCCTCAAGTGTCATAATATAGTTAGGTAGGGGTTTGTATCCTGCAAATGCTTAGTGTGGGTGGATGAGTGGGGTTGGTGTGTGTGCAAGTCTGTATGAAAGAAATGTCCCTTTTGGCAACTAGGAGAACACACTACAGGATGCACATTCCCCTTTCTAAACACTGATGATGTCAGCACCCTATAAGTACAGCAGGAGAAGGGAAACCTCCCAGTAATGCGAATAGCGCGCTCTGCTAATGCATCCGTCTTGAGTGTCATAACATAGTTAGGTAGGGGTTTGAATCCTGCAAATGCTCAATATGTGTGGAGGGGGTTAGTGTGTGTGCAAGTCTGTATGAAAGAAATGTCCCTTTTGGCAACTAGGAGAGCACACTACAGGATGCACATTCCCCTTTCTAAACACTGATGATGTCAGCACCCTATAAGTACAGCAGGAGAAGAGAAACTTCACAGCAATGCGAATAGCGTGCTCTGCTAATGCATCCGTCTCAAGTGTAGTAACATAGTTAGGTAGGGGTTTGAATCCTGCAAATGCTCAATATGTGTGGAGGGGGTTAGTGTGTGTGCAAGTCTGTATGAAAGAAATGTCCCTTTTGGCAACTAGGAGAACACACTACAGGATGCACATTCCCCTTTCTAAACACTGATGATGTCAGCACCCTATAAGTACAGCAGGAGAAGGCGAACCTCCCAGTAATGTGAATAGCGCGCTCTGCTAATGCGTCCGTCTTGAGTGTTATAACATAGTTAGGTAGGGGTTTGAATCCTGCAAATAGCAAGTGTGTGTGGGAAAGGGTGAAAGTAGTGTGTGTGTGCAATTACATGTGTGAAAAAACTGACCCTTTTGCCAACCAGTACAACACACCAGCTGCTGCATATTCCAATCTCTACACAGAGATGATGTCAGCACCCTACAAGTACAGCGGAAGAGGGCAAATATTTCAGTAATGCAAATAGCACGCTCTGCTACTGCGTCTCTCACTACTGTCATAGCACAGTTAGTTATGGCTTTGGATTCCAGAAATGCCACATGTGTTTTTGTCACACAGAATGCCCATGTGTGTGGGTTGTTGTTCACAATAATGCATGGCATCGATTAAACCAGTAATGGCAATGGACACAGATGATGTATGTGTGTGCCAAATTCACATATGTACCTGTGACCTTCAATAGTTACCATGTCTGACGCCTGCCACATGTGAATACATGGTATTTGCACTGGATAACATTATGACTGTGGTCTTCTGTGAGGGTGCTGCATGTGGTATGTGTATATACAGTGTGATATGTAGATGGTATAAACCTAGCAGCGAGGGATACACATCTGGTCTCGGGCATATAGTCTACATGTTGTTGATGAACAGGTGCTGCATGTTTTCACCTGTTGTGGGAGTGGTAACAAGTTGTTCCATAGCAACGCAGTGACTACATGCTAGGAACCTTTCAGCTAGGGTGTTGTAGCTACAGTAATTCATCAGCATTCAGTAATACGTCAGCATTCCTGTTGAGGGTATGATGCCAACCAAGGTCAGGGTCATACCAGCCTGTGCCACATGCTCAGAGAGCCCTTCCATGTCCCTTATCATGTAGTCCAGGGAAGTACATCACAGGTCAGCCATAGTGGCATGGACAATGACTGAGTCATATGTGTCCATGCCTCTGACTGACCTGTATGCTTGTGTTATGTGGTGGACCATAGTGCCCCATGGGCATATCACTGTGACCTTCACCTTGTCCAGCCTGGTGAGTGTGACCTCACTGTATCAGACAATAAAGGTACCTAACACAACTGTAGTAGGTGTGTTGTCTAGCCGTACAGGCTGTGACTGTTTGGCACACAGGATTTGTGTGCTATGTGTTATGCGTGATGTGTTCTGGCATAACGTATGCCTGTGTGCCAGCTGCAGAGGTGTCTGCCGCTCAGGCAGGATGCTATTCTTAGGCTCCACGAATGGCCCAGTGTGTTCACGTGCTTGTATTGCTGTCAGTGTAGGTCTACATCAGACTGGTATTGTAGTCACTGTAGTATTTCATGCCACCTGACAGGTTATGCAAGTACTGGGTTCAGAGTGCTTAGTCCCCATTTTGGCTATGTGGTTCCATCTCATAAATGTGTTGTACGTCCATGTGTAGGGGAGAGGGTTGACTGTGTACATGTGGCAGCTGTGACATTGCCACATGACCCACATATTCCACAACTGTACCATAGAGGTGACTGACAACTGACCTTTGCACATGCTACCATAGTATTGTGATTGCCATGGTGATTAACAGCACATAGGGCCAATGGGGAACAAGATACATAGGTTCATAGGTTCATACTAGGCTATCTGCCCTAGGGCATTTATAAACCTAGCCAGAATGTGTTTGGCTGTCGCCATCCATTGTAAATTTATCTTGCTATGCCCTTTTTCGAGGTTAGTATACTGTGCCTCTGTCTAACAGTGACACAGAAGTGATACCCGGGGTAATCCTACGATGTCCCATCCACTCATAAAGATTCCTCTTGAAGACAGTCAATGAGGGACTCTGCCTAACCTGGACTGGGATTTTATTCCAGAGTGAAGGGAGCCTCTGGGTTATGAATCTGTCCCTCCAGCATGTCCTATTTATTTCAGTGCTGAGGTTCAAGTCTCTCGAGCATGTAGCTCGATGGGATTTGGATATTCTGAGGTGCAGCATGCCCATCAATTCCGGGTTTGACATGGCTTTATACATCAGGCACAGATCGCCTCTGAACAGGCGGTATGCCACTGAGTAGAGCTGGAGTTTCTTTAACCGGTCAGCATATGGCATCTGTTTGAGCCCTTTGATCCTCTTGGTGAGGTACTTTTGAGGTCTTTCCAGTTGCTGCAGGTGTCTGATAAGGTACATCCCAACAGGGGCATTGTACTCAATTATGGGCCTGATGAGGGATGAGTAAAGAGGCACAATGTCCTCCCCTGATCTAGATGTGAATCCCTTCATGATGAGGTGGGCTATATAAAATGTTTTTCTAACCACTTTGGCCACGTGGTTGTCAAATGAGAGACTGCTATCAACTTGGGTCCCCAGGTCCCTAATTACTTCTTCTGTACTTAATGGATTACTACCTATGTGGTACTTTGTGGGCACTTTGTTTTTGCCAAAGGGGATGACTATACACTTTTTGGCATTCAGCTTGAGGCCATGGCTCTGGCACAAGTTGTCTGTTTCTATGAGGCCCTTTTGGAGGATGCTTGTGTCGGCTGGAGAGTCGATTATGGCGGCCAGTTTGCAGTCATCTGCAAATTTGGTCAGCCACAGTCCTTCCTTGTTGGCCTGTACCTCCGATAAATATATACCGAACAAGAGAGGTCCCAGGACTGAGCCTTGTGGGATACCACTTGTAACTGGTTTGGAGTCTGGCATGGCTCCAGCAATTCTAACCAAGTGGGTTCTGTCCTTGAGCCAGTGTGCAATCCATCTAGTGACATAGGGGTTTATATTTAAGCTGGTGAGCTTCTCTAGAATGCCCGAGTGGGGTATTGTATCGAAGGCTTTTGCGAGGTCCAGGTAGGCTGCGTGTACCACCTTCCCCTCGTCAATGGCCTTGGTGACTGTTTCAAGGAAATCAACCAGGTTTGAGAGGCAGGATCTGCCCTTAACAAAGCCAAACTGGGTATGATCCAGTGTCTGTAGGTCCCCAATATCTTTATGAGGTCTATGATGATCCTTTCCATAGCTTTGCAGACCAAGCTAGTCAGGCTTATGGGGCGATAGTGTCCAGGATCCGTTGAGGTACCACCTTTCTGTAGAGGGACCACTGTTGCTGTACGCCACTCTTTGGCCACATATCCTGTAGTAAGGCTGGGATTGAACAGTAGTTTTATGTTTGGGTGTAGCTCTTCTTGGAGTTCATGTAGGACACAGCCAGGGACACTGTCTGGTCCCATTGATGCAGTGTTTATTGCTATGGAGAGGGCGGCTCTTACCTGAGCATCTGAGATGTCAGGGGGGCAGCACTCTGCTGGGATAAATATTTGCCTTTCGGTGTGGAGGGGGGGGAGAAGTTTGCGCTGAACCTGTCAGCTAGGATGTTGGCAATGTCTGTGGGTTTGGTGTTTCTGTTGACATTTTGGACTACCTCTGAGCATATCTGGGAATTACCACCCAGGTTCCTAACATAACTAAAGAAAGCCTTGTGATTATCCTTAGTGTCCTGTGCAATTTTCTCTCGAAGCTGGCCTTAGACAATCTTATGAGTGCCCGTAGTTTTTTGCTAATACTGATCAGTGATGCCTTCCTTTTTGGGATTTTGCTGTATCATTTAGTAGCTTCCTCCTTCTATTGTATAGTTTGTTTATGGCTGGGGTCCACCAGACAGGACGTCTGCCTTTGGAGGATTGGGTCTTGGTTTTATTCGGGATCGCATGATCCATGCATTCCTGAAGGTGTCCATAGAATGCATTTATAGAGGAATCTGCGGTCTGGTCTGTATTTTCCACAGGCCCGGGGGCTTTGAAGGTTTCCACCTCAGTTTTGAGGAGTGTGAATTTGCTTTAGAGAAGTTGTTCACTGTGGTTTTCTGGGCAGGGGGTAGGGTCGGGATGTGAATATCCAGTGAGATTAGTTTATGGTCTGATCTTACCAGTGAGGGATACACTTCTGGTCTGGAGCATAGAGTCCCCATGTTGGTGATGATCAGGTCCAGTATGTTTTCCCTTCTTGTGGGAGTGGTAACAAGTTGTTCCATAGCATTTGAGTTCATATATTCTAGGAATCTTTGGGCTAGGGTGTTGGAACTAGAGTCACGCTCCCAGTCTATGTTTGGGTAGTTGAAGTCGCCTAATATAATGGTGTTTGGAGAGACCTTCATATTTTCCACTGTTCTCAGGAAGGCCGAGTGCAGTTCTTGGGTTTGGGAGGGTGGTCTGTAGCAGGCTATAACCTGGAAGGCAGTTTTACCCATTGTTAGTTGTACATGGATAGTCTCTGATGCTTGGTGCTTTGCCACCAACCTGGAGGTGTGGGTATCTTTGATGAATATCAATACTCCCCCTCCTTTTGTGGTTCGGTCCAAGTTTTGGGGCTGAAAAGCATGGTATGAGGTATAACCTGGTAGTGCTGGGGTGCTCTCAGTAGCCCTGAACCAGGTATCTGTTACTGCACAGATATCGATGTTCTCCATGCTAAGGAGAGTTTCGAGTGCATGCATCTTGAGGTTTAGACTTCTGGCGTTGAGTAGCATTACTCTTAGTTTCTTATCCCTTGTGATACCTATGAAGGTGGGTTTGTCATTTGAGCCTTGCCTAACAAAGGCACTATGGGGGTAGCAAGAGCCTTTGCCAATATCTGAAAGCCCAGGGCTGACAGGTGCAAGCCGTCCCTAGCAAATCAGGTGGTTCAACAGAAGATGAGTATGTGAGGGTGTAGTGCCTGTGATTAGTTAGCAGTGGCATATATGACTGCTCACATGGACAAATGCCAGGTAAGTCATATGCAATGTGTCACAGGCAACGTACATGTGAACAGGACAAACAGTGACGTTCTGTCAAGTGAGACATGGACATACATATAGTAAGCTATGCAGATGTCACTAGGAGTCCACAGAAGCTCTGTAACTATGCATTGCAGGTGGGATCAGTATTCCAGGGTAATTGCAAGCAAACATGCATGCAAACAAAGCTACAGTAAGCAGGGCTGCATGTAGTCCATTGTACAACAAACAAGCTGTACCACTTCCAGTAGGTAACACTGCAAATATGCAAGCACTATGCACATGTACATGGAAATATACAGGTCAGATGGCTAGGGTCCAGTCTCACCGCACACAAGTGTACAGACCATGTACCGTCAGGATGTACAATAACTGGATGGAAACCTATGTGCTCATACCTGCAGTAATACACATGTCAAATAACAGACACTGAGCCTTCACTCAGTGGTTCCATACTTAGTAGGATGTATGCTACCTGGCCTGCCACCACAGTATCCCTGACATGTATGGGGACTCTCCCTCCTGTGACAGTTAGATTTGTGTGTTGGGGCTGTCTAGCATGGTATGAGATGTGAGCTTGCAGTGCTAGGGTGCTCCTGTGTGTCCTGTACCAGTCGTGTAGTACTGCACACATATCAACATCCTCAAACATGCGCATTGCAGAGTTCAGTGTGGACAACATGCCACTTGCAGTTTACATGTCCATCATTGCGTATTAATACTTTCATTACCTTATCCCCTGTGCTACCTAAGTATGTAGCCTTCTGTTGACATCCTTACCACCAGTATGCCAGCATGTGCAGATGATACACTATGGTACTTACCATGGGTGTAGACAACAGTACATGACAATCATACCCTTACTGCATCAGGCATGCTGTGATATACCCACAATTATTTCAGCACACAGTACTGTTAACAACATGATACTATTACTACACGTCTATGTAGTCACCCTGTGCATCAGCAACATGTTAACCTGTACCTGCACTGATGTTACAGATAGCAGGAGGTGGCACAGTTTCATCATATGCACAGGGTGTGAACTTGGTATGCCTGAGTCAGCCACCGATACCACCAAATGACATGTATGTGTATGTGTGTTGGTGAGGGACAGCAGTACAAGGTGGGGCAATGTTGATGCAGTGTGTGCATGTATGCGGTAGCCCTACGTGTTGTCAATTCGCATGTGTGTATGGATGCACACAGTTCCACCTCATGGCTGCCATATACTGGTGTTTGTGGACAGCCACAGACTGTACCTGCCAGGTCATACAGATCAGTGTCTCTGACCACGGACATGGTACCTGTGCCTTGCAGGGGTGCTACGGACCGTATCCGGTACCAACCCAGACTGGGTACTGTCATCAGAAGCAGGTGTTCATTGACTGGACACAGATCCCTGTCGGGCCTGGCCAGAGCCACGTGCACATGGTCTCCTGGGGCGGTCTGATGACAGCACAGACCCAGCATTGCTGGGGCTGCTGCTGGCACTATGAGGGCGGCCGCGGCCCTGTTGTCATCCGCGACAACTGCCAGCTGCTGCGGTTGCTGGCATACGCCCACGTCGATGCCTCAACCGTCCACCATCGCCCTAGCTCATGGACATGTAGTTGTGGAACCGGTCTAACATGTCCCCACAATGTCTGTCTATGACATCGGTGAAATTACGGATGGCAGCCGCAATGTCACGCATACTGTCAGTCATGGCTGTGCGACCGTTCCATACGTGACTGTGCCTGCATTACAGCCCGAAACATAGCTGAGGTTGTAAGACCTCTGTGGGCATGTCTGACAGGGGCAGTACGCCCACGAATGCTCCCACGAGAACCCCTGGACATCTGTCTGTGTGGTACCATCTCAGGGCCACGCCCATGGCTGCTGTGTGGGGAGGCATGTGCCACAGATACCACATTACCCTGGTCAATGCCCACTGTATGCTATCCATCACCTAGGGACATTGGTGACAAAGGGTGTATTGGCAGGATAACTGTGCGCATTGATGGGGTTGACAGCTGTGTACTGTCAATCGGCTGACCAATGATGGACCCTGGCATACCTTCCTGTGCCATTACACAGATGTCATCATTATCAGTACCCATGGCACCTGATTCAGGTTCCCTGCTGCATGACACCAGAGCAGCACCAGAACCTGTGGGAGGGAAACAGGAAACACAGTTTACAATGTCTACACAATATTACCAGTGATGCACACATCCACACATGCACAGGTCCAGACATACACATGCACACATGCACATATGCACACATGCACACATGCACACATGTGCACATGCGCACGTGCACACATGCACACATGCACACATGCACATATGCACACATGCACCCATGCGCACGTGCACACATGCACAGGTGCACACATGCACACATGCACACATGCACACATGCACACATGTGCATGTGCACACATGCACACATGCACAGGTGCACACATGCACACATGCACATGTGCACATGCACACATGCACACATGCACATATGCACACATGCACCCATGTGCACGTGCACACATGCATGCATGCATACATGCACACATGCACAGGTGCACACATGCACACATGCACACATGCGCATGTGCACACATGCACACATGCACATGTGCACACGTGCACACGTACACATGCACACAGTTGCACACAGTTGTACACTACTCAGTATGCGAGATATCAACACACAGACACAGACACACCTGCATGCATACACAGAGCACTACTAAGTGAGCCTAATATTACTATTACTATCAAGACTATTAAAGGTATTGTTAATACACACTCACCAGCATGGATAGGCTGCATTGCTGTTACACTGGAGGGACCTGCAGAAGTGAGGAAACTAATGTCAGTGGGCACAACTGTGCCATTGTTACTGAGTATGATACAGGTCAGTAGTACAACAGTCACCTTTCACAGGTCAACTGCTGATATTGAGGATATCACACTTGCACATTAAATACTATGATGACAGCTACAAACCAAGGACACACCACACACATGCATTAACTACCAGTGTACACAACAGTCAACTATACATATGGCATATTACCTGCACGCTCATAGTCTTGCTGCTGCGTGGCTCCAGCCTCCATCATAATGCATGTCTGCTGCTGTTGTTGTTGTTGGCGGACTGGAGCCACTACACTCATGAGTAGTCCCTCCAGTCTGGTGAGTGAGGGATGTGTAGCCACCCCACCACCTGTGGCGACCTGTTGCCTGTGGATATCCGACGCACGCTGACGGACATTTCTGATTAAATCACTGCAGTGATGTCGTACCTGCTCATATGTCCTATTATGCGTGCCTATGTCATTTACCGGACAGACCAGGTCTTGCCACAGTGCAGCCCTCTCCTGCTGATTCTGGCTGGTGCGGGAAAAGAGAATTGCATAATCCCGCACCAGGCTCTGGTGTATCTCCTCATCCTCAGCTGCGGAGTAAGCTGGATTTCGCGGGTGAGCCATGTTCCTGAAAAAGGAAATAACCAGATATCAGCAATATATGTCAGCAGAATTTGGCACACATACTACACATGCTACTCGACTGTTATGATACGACATATCTCACATATATAGCATCTGTCTGTCTATTGGTGGATACACATGTAAATGGCCAGGTATCAGTGCTCAGCCAGCAACTGTGCAACAGTACATGGCACACTCCATACGACATACTACCAAACCCCAGCAGTCAGAACACTGATTCAGGTCCAGAGCACCTCCTCACTCTGGGGTTTTGTATCTAGGTACTGTATGGGCTACATCATCAACTACTGTGAGCTGACCACAAACTAATTGCCCTGGATATACATATCCCACCTCCACCACCAGCACAAACGACTATAGTGAATAACATTGCAAATGCAAACTTTACACTTTGTAACAGTGACATGGTATCCTTTCAGCCCACTGGGCCAGTGGAAGACACAACCCACAATGCTGGCCCCTTCACAAATGCTTTCTACGGACATCTCCAAGAATGCATGGATCATGCAATCCCATATATGACCAAGACACTCTCCACAAAGGGACAGCATCCTGTCTGGTGAACCCCAGCCATAGACAGATTGTATTACAAAAGATGGAAGCTACTGCAAGACAGAGCATAATTCCATAAAGGGAAGGCATGTCTGAGCAGCACTAGTAAGGATCTATTTTCCCTCATACAAACATCCATGGGCAACTTTGAGAGGGAAATCAAGAGGGACACTACAGATAACCACAAGGCCTTCTTCAGTTGTGTTAGCAACTTAGTCAGAATCCCTCCACTATGCTCATAGTTAGTACACAACAACAAATAATTCACTGAAACCACAGATATTGACAACATTGTGGCAGACAGGTTCAGTGCAGGTTTCACCCCTCCCTCTCCCCCAAAATAAGACATAGTTATCCCAGCTGACTGTAACCTCCCTGTCATCACAGATGTCCAGGTGGGAGACGCCCTCAGGAAAGAAGAATACACAACATGAATGGGACCTGATGGTATCCCCGGTTGCATGCTGCATGAACTCCGACAGGCGCTAAACACACATATAGAAGTGCTATGCAACACTAGCCTGACTACAGGATATGTACCTGTACACTGGCGCACAGCAGCAGTGGTTCCACTCCACGAAGGAGGCACCTCAACATACCAATACAATACAACACAATACAATACATTACAATACAATACAATACAATATGCTATTGCCCCTGGGACTACAGCAGCATACTGTTCTGCTACCCTGACCATTGTGACACATGTGGTGTGATAGTACCTGCTGCTGTCAAACAGTTACACAGGGTGACTCATATGGCATATTACCTATCTGACTAACATTCAGCAGGGGTATGTGTGACATGTACTCATGGGGAGTCTTGCTTCTTAACACTGTGTGGTTTATTGCAGGGTATGTCTTATCTGTGGGTAGGAACCTTTACCTTCACATGTGCTCTCTATTGCAGTGGCACAGATGACACACAGCAGTCATTTAGGTTGTGGATGGTGTGAGGTGTTACTATGGTTGTTGGACATCTGTCATGGGTGTGACTTAAGTATGTAAATCCAGGAGTGGTAACCTCTATGTGGGTAGTATGCGTGTACTCTGTGGTGTTGTCAGTCACTGTGCACTGGTAATGTGTTTGAGTGCATTGTCACAGTGTTGTGCATGTCACTGTGTCCTTCTCCATATCTGTAGCTGTCATGTGAGGTACATACCAGGTCCGCCATTATGTGGTGTGGAGGGGTACACTGACCTACATGTCCATTGCTGACGCACCATGTCTGCTGACACATACCATGTGCAGGTATTCCAGGAATAGTGTGCCACTGTGAATATCATTGGGGGGACTATTGTACACATTTATGACCCTGTTCACCCCTGACACATGCAGTGGTGGGCAGCCAATCACATATCTGGTGGTTACTGGTGTAGGTGATTTGAAATGGGGTATGGTACTCCAGTTTTGACACTGGTGTTCACTCCATGCCTTTGTCACCAGGCACCTGTTGCAATACATCTGTACACATGTGCCTCACTCAGAATATATATACATCTCTCTCTCTCTCTCTATATATATATATATATATATATATATATTTATATATATGAAAAAAGATATATCTATATGTATATATATATATATATATATATATATATATATATATATATATATATGTCTGTATACATATACACATATATATATTGATGTACATATATTGCTATAGACATGGATAGGGGTGTGACAGAGAGGGGAGAGTGACAGGACGGGTGGGACAGGGGTGTTGAGGTCGTCATATACAGTCATACCTGTAGATAGTCAGATCTGTCTGTCTATGTATATGTATCTACATATATCTATATCTGTATGTGTGTATTACATATATATGTGTGTACATATTCTATCTATCTACATCTGTCTATGTATTCCTACATCTCTCTCTATGTATGTATACATATATGCATATTATATATATATATATATATATATATATATATATATATATATATATATATATATACATACATACATATTTTGACATACATACGTATCCATATGATAGATAGGTATATCAACATGTTTGTTTACCATACTGTATACACACACTAACATACTGCTAAACATACATAACTGTGAAACCTACTTTGTACATTGCACTACAACCTACATTCAACCTACATTGATATGTGCACATAGATGCTCTCACATACAAATGTATGTACAGCCTTCACTGATAGTTGCTGTATGTCCCCTGCCCTTTGCACATCTTCATATACATATGGATACAGACCAATGACACATATGGAGGGTTCACAGTATGTAGACCTTTATAGTATTACTTTACATTACCTGTGTTTGTCACAGCTGCTTGTGTTGCCATCTGGTTTTGTGTCCTGCTGCTCCACTTGCCAGTTGTCAGCTTTCAGGTGGCTGTTGCTGACCAGTTTTGTTTGTGTATGTGTAATTTTGTTTTTCTCTGTCTCTGTCTCTGTCTCTGTCTCTCTCTCTCTCTCTCTGTCTCTCACTTCCTCCTCAGGGTGCAATGAAAGTATTGCATGTGTGGACTGGGAGTACAGCATGCTTTTGTAGGTATCTGCATATGTCCATGTGATGGCCTCTGCACCAATTGTTAGCCAGCATTTTCTAATTGCATGCAGCCAGTTGTGTACTGATTGCAGTTCTCACTGTGATTTCAGAACAGTGCTATAAAGAGGTATGTGAGATAGGCGTAGCCCTTTCAGATTTTAAGAGCAGGGACCATGCTGGTATGCTGTGGACAATGTTCTGTGAGTATAAAGGTTGGTATCTCTCTCATATTTCCAGCTGTGTTGTAGATTAACATTTCTCCATTCATTTCTCCAGTTTCCTGTACTAACTGTGTATGTACACTGACACCTACGACTACTACTACTGTTAATGTGTGTGTGTGTGCTTTCCTGTGGGACATGTGGTGTAACTGGTGTATAGCAGTGGCTCTTGCACTTTGTTGATATGGCTTCAATATTTGCCCTTTACAGTCACTACTTGTATGCCTGCTAGGTGTCCTGACTGTAGTGTGCTGCTGTGGCTTTCCTATTTTCCATGTACATTCATACCTTGGAATGCTTGCTATATCTGCTAGGGTGTTACAGCATGCAGTGTGGTCTGGCCATGGTGTGGGCCTTGACATCTATTAGGGTATTTGAGTATGCTGCTGAGCAGGCCCCAGAGACTCTCAGGTGCATCTGTTATCTGCTTCATGGAATATGTATTACTACACTTTTTCTGCCATGCAAGTGGTGCATACTTTCAGGACTTCATAGTTACCATTGCATGTGTTGTAACACCTTTCTGCCTACTGTTTGTACATTTCACATGGAGTCTGTGGGGCATCCCTGTAACTCAGTCACTGTTGCTATGTCTAGGCTCTTAACTATTCAAATATGGTGGTGTCAGACCTCTCATGTGTACAAATATTTGCAGGTTGCCCACATTTCTGCCTCATATTTTGGTCAATATCTCATGCACAGCTTTTTCTGGCAAATCACTCTGGGCTCAAGTCAGAATATAGTGACAAACATTTAAGTTTCAGACTTCATACCCTTCCAAACATCCCACAAAATGCAGAACCTGTTACTCTCTGAGCTGTCTAAGTTTGTTGTAACATTATTTGTAATGTGTCCCTGGTTTTGGCCCTTTGCTCCACATATTTTATTACTTAGTCCGGATGTGTTCCTGTAACAGGTTGTGGGGTATGGGCAGTGATTATCCTGCTGTGAGTATGTGTGTGGCTTGCAAGGTGCTACAGTGACATTATTACCTACTAGCTACCAACTAGCATGGCTGTTTCTGTTCACACACTACTATCATAGATATCCACTAGATTTGACAGCAAATATACATGACATGCTTTGTGTACTACACATCCTATATTCCCTTTACATTCATTCCTACTATTACATGATATATTTATTTTAGCACAATGTTCTTGTACAACAGTCATGGCTTAGTGGTAAGTGATGCAGACTACTGTTTCCAAGGTCCTGGGTTTGGGACTGACAGTGGGATTTTATTTTACTTTTGAACTGACTACAGGACCTGTCAATCAGAGTGACTAAGGCACTTTTAAGCAGTTCTAACCAGGTTAGTGCTGGTTTGCGCGGAGCTCACGCATGCGCACTGGCGTTCAGCTCCGCGCACACCAGCTTACAACCGCTTAAACGTGCTTACTCTTGCGCACACCCGCGCTATTTTCTTTGAAAGAAATGAAAATGGGGAGACAGGAAAGTGGTGAAAAAGGGGTCACAAAGAGGGTAAGACAGTAGGGAAACAAGCTCGGGTTTTGCAGGAGGGATGTAGGTAAGGCCCATAGCTGCCCATTTCTTCATCAGCAACAGCTGTGCATATGTATGTAATTTGGTGTGACATTTGAAACCTTCCACCCCTGAGAGAGTTGTCAGGACAACAATAATACTTGTTGTATAGCCAATTGTAACTGATAGTTTCCATGTCCAGCAGACATATGTGCAGAATGGGCAGCTATGTATGGGGCGTAATTTTTTTGTGGGTACAGAGTGCCCTTTTTTTTTTTTTTTTTTTTCAGGTGAGAGTGGTATGTCAGGTGAAGGAAGTCGGTATAGCTGGGGAGGTAGGTTGGGTAGGTCAACAGACAAGACAAACAAGACGCATACAGGGGCAGTGTATGACATGTGTGGGGAGGTTACACAATTGACGGGGACGGATGTTTGGATATCCAGAGCCCATGAGCCCATAGATGGCAACAGTGGAACTGATATCCCCACCCATGGACAGTTGCCACTGTTCCTTCACTGCCCAGGACGGGGCTGTGCTGGGGGCTGTGTAGGCCGGGCAACAGGCATGCCCGTAAGTTGTGCCACCTGTGCCTCAAGCTGGCATAGGTGCCCAAGAACAGAGTCCCGGATCACCCTACGCAGCACAGTCCGGACACTACGGAGGGTGAGTGGTGGTTCTCCTCCGGCCACACTTGCAGAGGGGGGACGGGCCCCATCCCCTGCAGTGCTTCCACCCACAGGTGGCACAGGGCCACCGGAGGAGGGTCCAGACTGGGCACTAGTGCCAGGTGCACTCACCAGCTGAGGTGAGAGAGGTGGGTCCGCTGGAACCCGCCTTCCCTGTCATCCTATGCTTTGCATTATGTCATGACAGTTTGGGTTAGTAACATACAATACCATTCGCAATTAGTTGTAACAGCATGCATTAGTATTCCCATTAACCAAACACCCAGATATTCACACCATTGAACAGCGAGCATAACACATGAATAATTTGAACAGCAATACACAGTCCAACAACATGCAGGGTTGATTGATGGTAACAGGCCATCAGGTTTGGATGTATGAACAGGGCAGATGCATCAACATACATGCAAATATTTATGACCCAACAGGACAAATATCCAGGGGTGTTAATTGTGATTGCACATACCAATTTCACGTGGAATGGATTATATGTGGTTATAGGGTGGGGTGAAGAAAATATTATTAACACCTTCGAATACCAGTACATGTGCTGTACATTTCTAATAGCTACAAATATATACACACTACTGTTCTAACTACAGTTTCCTATATGATAACTACTTCAATTTGGTGATAGGACTGTTACTGCTACATCAATGTACATTTTATTGTTATTCATACACGTTCATATCTGGCTTTGTTCAGCTACATCATCCTGCTACATTTGCTTTATATAGCTATAGACAACTGTGGATGTTTGATATTTCAGACAATCATACTATCTGCATATTGCAGACTGAGAGCAACATATCCAGATTTTGGGATACACATTCCAGCTGCAGCAACACTTTGAACACATTTCGCAGTTTGGTTCTACTTGTCACATTCATTTCATTCTGTACTGACTGCAGTATGTTTTATTCAGGGCTTATTACTACTTTATTGGTGGATTCATAACTCTTTCTCACACTCTCTCACTTGTTTTCATTTTACTATTCAGGATGGTACTTACTTCTAGGCTTTATTGACATGTTTTACCTGTAGTTATTACAATCCTTTCCAGCAGTCTCACTTCTGTCATGTTTCAGTAGTTCAACAGGGATATATTTCACACATGTGATTTGCTCATCTTCTGCAGCTGTACTTTTCAGCCTGCTGCAGGTTGTGTACTATTATATTACAGGTGGGGCATCTTTATTTCAGACTTTATTTCAGACATTTTCATTTTTCTGTTTGGATTATAGACTGCAACACACTTTTGTAATCAAGCAATACTTGCAAACACTTTTACACTGTTACTTGCACATTTTATTACTTAGTGACTACACTGCACTCTTTTGCTAACTGTCATACTTTTATATGCTATTAAAAAGTTTAAGTTGGAAAATGCACTGGCTAAACACGTAGATAGTAATAGGAAACACAGTTTTAAATTTATGGCCATAGACCAAGTCAAGATAAACCCTAGGGGTGGACCAAGAGGCCTTAAATTAGACGAGCTCGAGTTAGCTTGGCAAATTAGATTGAATTCATATAGCTTCCCAGGGCTTAATGACTCTTGTACGATTAGTAGTCTGTTAAAACTAGCTAGTCTAAAGAGATGAAAAATGTAACATATGCAGTCCTGCTAGTAGTTTTCTCACAACAGCAGAAGAGTGGTAGAACCACTTCTCACATTTACTCCCTGGATTTATCCTATAAGTTGATTAATTTGATTTATGTATATTAATTGGGGAATTTTTAAAGTATTATCGGGTCCCGATTTTATAAATAAAATAAAATATTAATGATAAAAAACAAAAAACAAAGAATGAAAATGATGAAAGTTTCAAGAATGGATGATGGTGTTGCCCTTTTAAATTTTATGTATTAATTAAGTGAATTTGTATTTATTTACTCATTTTAATGGTGGTTAGTATTCTGAAGAAGTCAGCATTGGAGGCTGACGAAAAGCGCTTTAATAAAATTTTACAACTGGATTTACTTGCTGTCTGTATCGAACTTCTACCTGATTTTCTTTTTATCAGTTTGTTTAGCCTGTTCGTGGTGCATACTTTTATATTTCTTTACAGTTACTGGGAGTGGATTACTGACCTGCCTGGTGGCGCAACCGCACCAGCCTATCGCCATAGGCTCTGCGGTTAGCAGAACGGACACCTGCAGCTGTAATATAAATGAAGTAATATTGGAATACACATCTCCATAATATCAGCTAATTTAATTTCTTACATACATAATTAAATGTAACTTAGTAGTGGGGCGTTGGGCATTTGCCGGGCCTCCTGGATCCAAAGGTTCAATTGGTCCTGCTTGCGTCTCTTCAGGTCTGCATGGTGGTGACGGACCTGCTCACCAGTCCTTGGAATCCCTGTGGCACTGGTGAGATCATGAGCCAACTGGTCCCACGCCTCAACCATATATGCTCCCCACAGGACCTGGCCCTGCATGAGTTGGGCCTCATGATTGTGGACTAGGAGCCAGACCATGTATCTGGACTCCTCAATGCCCCACCTCTGTGCTCGAAAGCAACTACCCTCACCTACTCCTGACATTCTGGCTGCAAGTCAGTTCTGCAATCATTTATGCTGTGTATTCCCGCCTATGGGGCTTATATATGCCGTTTTTCCCGCACTTATCTGTGATTGGCCATTTTGGAATTGTATCAACTTCACAAAACCTGCTTTGTCATGCTCCACTTTCTATTCATTCCTATATATTTGCTATTACTGCTTTTCTAAGTACAGCTGTCGTGGCTTAGTGGTTCAGTACCTTGACTATGGTGCATGGTATCCTGGGTTCGAACCTGGCCACTGCTTTTTATATTTTATGACTGTCTTGACAGGCTAGGGGATGTGTCTGTGTAAAGGCAGTTTTGTTACAGCTTGTTCAACGTTGCCTGTCGGTTAGCTTGTTAGCGCGGTGCGCAGCTCCGCGCAAACGGGTTATGCGGTTTACGCTTCATTAGGCTGTTAGCACGCATATTACGCTCAGCTCAGCTAGGGGCATACAGTTTCAGCGTGTTAAACCACTGCTCACCTACGGGCACTCATTTTGCACCTGTTAAACCACTGCTCACCTACGGGCAGATGCACTCACCTTGTTAAACTGTAGCTCAGCTATAGGCACATCTCGCATTTTTTATTGTTTTGTTATCTCACATTTCTTCAAAATAAATGGACTATTTCATTACATTTTACATAAAATATGATTTTATATGTGTACATATTTGTCAGAGACTTGTTTCGTGCTTATTTTACTAAAAATAAAAATTGATGTTGTGGTGGCTCGAACCATGGATGCCTGCTCTTAAGCCAATGTCTCTACCACTACACTATTGCTTATTGGCTTACTTTGCATATTTAGTTCTTATATGCTTTTCCACTGACTGCTAACTGTAGCTAAGCTATGGGCACGCCCGCGCAAACGAGCGCACTCACGGGCAAACATCTTTACGATTTAAAAAAAATATATAACATGTTCATTTATATATTTTATGTTCATAGTCTGTGGAGGCATGTGTTGTGTTGTGTTTATTCACATTTCCATGGCCTCTGTCGTGGGTGTTTACTTTGGGCACTTTTACTCTTCTGGGGGCGTGTCCGCTTGCAGGGCTCGGCCTACGGACACGCCCCTTACTGTCTTACACGGACCGTGTTAGCCTTAGGTGTGATTCAGCATGCCCTCATGCATATGCATGACATGCTGACGTCACACCGTTTAACTGCAGCCTCCGTGTAAGCCTTGTATCTCTTACACGGAGGCTTCGTGAATCCTGCCCAAAGTCTTTCAAATGCTAATACTATTAAGAAAATGATTGATTTTGATGCACAGAATAATACAAAACTACACATTGTTAATTATTTAATATGTTTGTTTAGCAGTCTTCCATTAAGTGTCATTGTAATGAGCGTAATATTGTTTTTGTTAAATCTAACAAAGCACCTTCATATATATTATTTAGCATATTGCATGCAGCAGCCACCTATTACCAAGCAATGTACATTAAATATGTCTGCACTTAACAGTGTATTTTGTGGGTTCAGTGTTCCATTAGTTAGTAATTGTTGTTGTTGTTGTAGGCCATCTACAGGATCAAGAGGCTGTCATAAGTCTCCTTAACTGTCCAAGACCAAAAATGTATTTATTTATTTATTTATTTTACATTTGTTGACCGGGATAGTCCGACTGGATGCATATCCATTTTCAGCGGAGGCCCGGGGAGGAAAGCTCCAAACATACAGAGAAAAACATGCATACATATTAAGGGTTTTACAACATAACAGGGGAAAAAAAGCACCAATTGAGCAGATAAAAACAAACATCCCAAGCAACAGTTAAATAACAAGCAGATTTTACAAGTAAGCATGGTGTGTCCCTTAAGAGGGATCCACAATTTAACAGTATGTCACAGAAGGTAAAAGTTAATTAACAGGTGGATTACAGCAACACTATATTACAAAGAAATGTACAGAAAAAGATTGCCATTGCAAGCATTTGTGAGCAAGAAGCTAGTACATTGCTGTTGAGTTAGGGAGTTGTTATGGGGATTAATCAGGGTTGGAACATGGACAGAGCCAGTGCATTTTATAATAATGTTTGAGGCCATTTTTGAAGAGGCATAGAGAGGGTTCCAGGGTAATGTCTGCTGGAAGTAAGTTCCAAGCTTTCCCAAAGGAGTTGGCAAATAGGGAGTCACCAGCTGAGTTATTAGCTTTCAGTGCTTGGACTAACAGCGTGTTGGATGAGTGTAACATTCTGGAGTTACTGTATGGTTTTATGATAGTTTTAAGGGTGGGGGTGTTTTCGGGTTGGTTGAGAATATTATGTGCTACTATTAGCTGGTTGAACTGCATTAAGCTTGGCAGTTCTTGCCATCCTAGGAGTTTGAGGTTGTGGCAATGATGTGTCCTGTATGTTGATCCAGTGGCGAACCTGGCAATATGGTGGTAGCAGTGAGAGAGGTTGGTAAGTTCTGATTTGTTTAGCTTACAGAGTATAGGGGAAGCATATAGAAGGGTAGACAGGAGATGAGAGCGGGCGATAGCAATTCTAGCTGTAGGGGTTAGAAAAGGTTTATTTCTATATAGTGAGCCAAGCTTTTTGTTAATGGTTTTGATAGTCTTATTGATGTGTAGGTCGAATTTGAGATTATTGTCTACTATTACCCCTAAGAGCTTGGTTTGAATATCTGGTGAAATAGAGGTGCCATTGTTTGATCTTATAGTAAAGGAAAGTGGGGGGGGCCTACAAGTGGGGGTAAAGAGTAACAGTTTGGTCTTATTGGGATTCAACAGACGATGGTGATTAGAGAGCCACTTTTCAACTGTGTTGAATGTACTCTGGGTTAGGGTTTGCCTGGCTGTTGGGGAGGAGGCTGAGCAGATCAGGGTGGAGTCATCTGCATACTGGATGCAGGATGCATCTGGGATGGCAGTGGGTAGGTTATTGATAAAGATGGAAAATAGTAAAGAACCTAAAATGGAGTTCTGAGGAACTCCAAGAGTGAGAGGTAACAGAGTGGATAGTTTGCCCTGCCAAAGTATGGCTTGTTATCTGTCATTCAAATAGGAATGGAACCACTATATAGTATGGTTGTCCAGGGAAATAGATTTAAGAGAGTGGATGAGTAATTGGTGATTGATCATATCAAATGCCTTTGAAAGGTCTAGAAAGAGGGCTGAGGACAGCAAGTTATTATCTCTGTTTAGATTTATGGTGTTAGTGAAGGAAAGGAGAGCTGAGGTGGTGCAATGATGTGGCCTAAAGCCATGCTGAGAGACAGCTAGTATTTGGTTCTGTATGAGATGGTACATAATTTGTTTGTGAATGCACTTTTCTATTATTTTGGCCAGTGGTGAAAGAATGGTGATAGGTCTGTAATTGGATAATTCTGTGGAACTTCCACCTTTGTGAAGTGGGATAACATGGGATATTTTCCAGATGGGGAGGGATAGAGCCAAGAGTTAGGGACCTGTTGATCAGGATATATATGGGAAATGCTATGACATCAGCAGCTATGTTTAAGAACTCAGCTGGGAGCATGTCAGCAGATAGGGTGGTGGGTTTCAATTTTTTAATTAGTGACAGAATTAAAGTGGTAGAGACAGGTTGGAAGTTGAAGGGGTGGTGAGTAGTGGGTATGATAGTGGAGGAGCTAGTCAAGGGTATATTAGTGGTGGAGTTAGACTGCATGGGATTGAGTTGGTTAGCGAGAGACTGGATTGTTTCAGTGAAGAAATTATTAAAGGCACTAGCTATATTCTCTGGTGGTTTTGGGGTGTAATTTGTTGGGGTTGGAATAGTAGATTGTCGTGGATGAAGAAGCTGGTTAATACCTGCCCAGAACTTTTTGGGATTGGTTTGATGCTTCTGCTGCAGGTTTTGGTAGTAGCTTTTTTTGTCTAGTTGAATGGATTTTTTTGTGTCATTCCTAAGTTGGCGACATTTTAGTTGGTTGAGAGGGGCTTTAGTTACTCACCAGATGGCCCAGGCCTTATTTCTAAGTTTGATTTTTAGTTTGGTCTCCTTAGTGAGCCATGGTGCTGAATTTGTTCTAGTTTTAATATTACGAGATGGGGCATGGGAGTCTAGCATGTTTAAGAATTTAGTATTAAAATAAGCCACTGCGTCTTCCAGTGGTAAACGTTTTAGGATTGCCCAGTTGAATGAGTTAAGTTCATTTTGGAAATTTACAGGATTGAAGTTTTTGGTATTTCTAACTGTTCTATAGCTGGGCTGATGGGAGTTCTCATCCTTGTCCTTAATAATGTAAGTTAGAGAGTGATCACTTAGGTCATCGGGGAGGGTTCCAGCTTTATACAAGTGGTGATGACTATTGATAAGAATCCAATCAAGAATACTTTCTCTGTTATTAGGTTTGCTGATCCTGGTAGGAGCAGTTATAGTTTGCCTGAACCAGAAGAGATTTATGTGGGTGACAGGGTATTCAGCTGCACAAGTGGTCCAGTCAATGTTGAAGTCACCAAGCACAATGGTTTCTTGGGGGTGGTTAGTGAATAACCATTGGAGGATATCTTCTAGGGTGGTTATATTGTTCCCTGGGGGAATGTAGATACAGACAATGTTTATGCATTTGTTGTGGTTAACTCGAAGTTTAGTTATAAGGATTTCAGCATTATTAAATGGAGGTGGTTGTATGGAGTCTCTATTAACACTTAGTGTGCTTTTATAGAGATCTGCTATTCCCCCTCCCTTTTAGGTAGCTCGGTCTAATCAGTCAATATTATACCCTGGTGGCAATATCTCATCATCAGCAGTAGCAGGTTTTAGCCAGGTTTCTGTGAGACACATTATATCTGGGGAATGGACTGCTAATAGGGCACATAGGTCATGTATTTTGTTGTTTATGCTTCTGATGCTTAGGTGAAAGGTGAGAAGAGAGTTAGTGGATCTATTGAGTGGTAGAGTAATGGTGGGAGTATAGTTGTCGGAGTTAGTGACACTGTGAGAAGAAGGGCCAGGGTTGGGATGGATGTCCCCATCTACTATTAGGTCGTGGTGAAGTCTAATGATGAGTTTTAGAACTTTATGTATACGTTTTAGATAATGTTTGTCTTTGGGGTTGGAGTTTAGGGTTTTAATTGGGTGGTTATTTAAAGGGGATGTGAGGTTAGTTGTGTGGGGGATAGTATGGTAAGATGTGTTATTAGAGAAGTTAGGGGTACTGGTGTGATGAATGGGGTAGTGGAATCCAAGGTAGCATTGGCCTTCGTAGGCAGTGAGTAGGTAAAGGATAGGTAGTATAGACAGCAGAGAGATAGCCAGTGAATGCTTAGGTGCTGGTGAACAAAGACTCCTAGACATTTTTAGGGCTTGAGGTTACCTGGATAAGATAAGAAGGAAGGAATAAATAGTGGCAGAGTGGCACCCTTTTGTGGTGAGAGATAATAGGTATGTGTAAAGAGGCGGGGGTAATCCTATGGTGATAAGAGATGCTGATTGGGAGGGAGGGATGGGGTGAAATATGCTGAATGGAAGAAAGAGGAGGGGGGGTTAGCTGGTTGTCACATTTGAAAATGAATATTTGTGTATAACTTTTATGTTTTTGGCATTGGTAATAGCTTAATGGCAACTTCCCACCATGGACCTAGTTAATAAATAAATAAATATGTAGCAGAGATTGTTCTGTTTGAAAATGTGCAAAGATCATCAAACAAGATATTAAGAGGGATGTAAGGACTTGACTGTGAGGAAGACAATGTACTGGGGTTGTATTCTTTGAAGAAACCAAAAATAGAAGTGATGGGATACAAATGTACAGAACTAGTGAGAGGACAGCATAGTAGTGGATTGGTTAAGGTTTCTGTCACCTAGCTACAGCATTCAGACCTGACATGTTGTCACCGTCTTGGGAAGCTTTGTTTGTTTTTTCAATGTGTGTGTGTGTGTGTGTGTGTGTGTGTGTGTGTGTGTGTGTGTGTGTGTGTGTGTGTAAGCTTCAGTTTTCTCTTACCTCCAAAAACATGCTAGTTGATCAACTGCTCTAAAAGTATGGTATAGATACTGCATTTAACCCTGACCTTGTAGGCTTGAGGCATAATTGAAAGTGGTTTGAGAAAGGATAGTTCATACACAGTTAATGAAAATACACTGAAAAAAATCGGTGAAATAAGTGAGACTGTTGGGTGGTAACAGGGGGTCAGGACTAGAAAACGGTAAACACTCAATATAACACAAGAATAAGAATGTATTTTTCACTGAAAGAATGGTTGAGAAGACTGCAATGCTAGCATAACTGGTTAAAACTAGGAGATCTGGGAATTCCAAGATGGCATGTATAGCTAGATAACTGAACATTTTGGAGACAGAAACAGTTGCTTAGTCAGGTAGCTTCAGCGGTTTAACAAAGTGGATAGACCATCAGAGGTGACAATCTCATGTGTTTTTAAGTGAAGAAATAATGTGTGTGTGTGTGTGTGTGTGTGTGTGTGTGTGTGTGTGTGTGTGTGTGTGTGTGTGTGTGTGTGTGTGTGTGTGTGTGTCTGTGTGTGTGTGTGTGTGTGTGTGTGTGTGTGTGTGTGTGTGTGTGTGTGTGTGTGTGTGTGCGTGTGTGTGTGTATGTGCATGTGTTTGTATGTGTGCATGCATGTGTGTGTGTGTGTGTGTGTGTGTGTGTGTGTGTGTGTGTGTGTGTATGTGTTTTGTAATAAGCAAGAAGTTATTCAAATCCCAAATTGCAGAACTAATGAGTATGTGTGTGTTAATGTGTGTTTGCACTGTTGCACTAGTGCATTAATATTTTCTTATAATATTTATTTAGCTTGCAATGAGCAACTGGATCATACCTCCCAATTGTACAGATTTTTGCAGAATGTCACGATTTTTGCCTCATATTTTTGGTCTGTTCCTCATAAAAGTTATGGTTTTCTGGCAAATAATTGAAGACTGAAGTCCCTAAATAATGACAGTCATTTGAGTTTCAGACTTGATATCCTTAAGAAAATATATAATAATGTAAAATCTGTTATTCTAGCAACTTTGTAAGTTTATAGGAGCAATATTTAAATTCTGTACCTATTTTTGGGTCTTTGTCCCCCCATTCTTTCTGGCTTTGTCCAGATTTCTTGCACAAAGAGGTTAAGAAGTATGAACTGGTTATGTGCATTGAACCTTAAGCCTACTGAGTCTCCCACCTCCACATATTTACAGGTGCAGCCCAGAAGACTATTTTGATGACTGGGTTGACACAAAATAGCACAGACACCTAGGAGAGTGTGAATACAACACACATCAAGATATCAGGGAGATGTTAACACCATCATAATTTATATAAGAATGCCTAATTATAATGAGTCAGTCAAGTACTACACAACAAGACGCAGTAACTAATGCAATTGACTAAGAGTACTGAAGTACAACATTCATTTTTTTTGTGCTGTTTGAAATCGCATGTGCCATTTTCAGTGTGGAATCTTCACATTCACTTACATTTGTGAGCCTGCAGTTCAAAATAAATATTCTAAGCTTATCTCTACACAAAAACAGTTGTGTCTAGTGAGTTGTTCTTGCTTGGAAATGGTAAATAATAAAACAATTGATTAAATATCACTTACAAAGATAACTAATGTTCTTAGAGTAGACACCTCCACAAGACATTCATCTTTAGGAGTCTAGAAATATAGTATGTTATACAATCACTGTACTGCACTGAATTATATAGCTTACACATTTAACTTTGCTTTGAAAATATAAAAAGAGGTATTATTAGACTGAGGGGTAGGCCATTTAAGTACCAGGAGAGTTACAAAGCTCAGAACATTCAGGACCAAATACGGGAGCATTAGTCACATGCATAATGATGCAATTTGTGCAGAGCAGTGACATCTAGTGGTAAAATAGAAATAACACACATTCTACATGTTAAGTGTGAGCACAGCTCTTAACCTTGCATCATCAGAATGTGCAACACTAGTTCTCATAATGCTGGGCAAAATGTAGAACAATTATTAACAGCTTACAACTTCACCTAGGAAGCTCGTACAATGGTTAAAATGTGTTACTTATTTTGTTGAATTAATATGATTCAGTATTATTTACCATAGGCATCAGTTTAAAAAATTCTTAACACTGAATGTGTGACAGAGATTTTCAATGTGGAACACTGAAGAACCTGAACTTTTTAAGATTTAAATGAGAAATATTCGTCGCAATGAGGAGCACTTGAGAGGTATGCGTTATGAGACTTCTAGTACAAGTGTTTTTGAAACTAGAAATACAGACTGTGAAAGGCATCCTCTATCCTGGTAGTTAGAGTGCAGATATTCTTGACATCCATAATTTGAGCTGCTATCCTTTGCAACATGGGTCTGTGGTCCATTTCAGATGTACATACAGGGACATAAAGCAGTAATTGCACTCGGAGGTGCATCTCACCAATAATGAAGATGGACATAACGCAGTCTTTTTAAAGCATACATACAATTGCCTGTTTTCAAGAGTGACTTGAGAATATTTATCTTGTTAAATAGCTTGCACAGTCTAACATACTATACAAATATATATTGTGCGAATCAAATTTGGTTATGGAGATATGCTGGACTACATTACCATAACCCAACAGTTGTCAAATGATGAGTGAATGTGAAAGGGCATGGGCTGTGGGCTTTAAAGCCACACACACACACACACACACACACACGCACGCACGGACGCACGCACGCATGCACGCACACACACACACACACACCACACATGCACACACGTGCGTGTGTGTGTGTGTGTGTGTGTGTGTGTGTGAGTGCGTGCATGTGTGTGTGTGTGTGTGTGTGTGTGTGTGTGTGTGTGTGTGTGTGTGTATGCTTGTGTGTGTGTGTGTGTTTGTGTGTGTGTGTGTGTATGTGTGTGTGTATATATATATATATATATATATATATATATATATATACATTCTTTATGCTACACATACTAGTTCATCTTTCTCATGGGGTTGACAACACTAGCAACTCTTGAGTACAAAAACTAGAGTATATCAAATAGTAAGAGCAAAGATTCTTACACTTGAGTGAACAGTACAAGGTACTATCCGGTGAAGATAGCATCTAGATAACTCTTAAATCCACATTACGATGTTTACCAACATCCTGCTTCCTGTATCTCCATTGCACAGTCCTGCATGTGAGATCATTGGTGGCAGGAGCCAATTGTGTAAGGAGGAAAACTGGAAACAATGAAATGATCACTTTGATAGGTTAATAAAATTGGCTGTGAAGACAGACCAAGAATGCTCACAGTGGAAGACCAAAACAAATTTATGGTCAATGTTTTTTAAGTAGCAGCATCATACTGAAAGAATGTACCTAGAGAAACAAATATTTTCTTCTCTTAAAATATATGGCCAGCAGTTTTAATGTACCAAAAAATCAAAGATGTACTTTAAAAAGTAATTAAAACAATACATGAAAAAGTTAACAAACCATATTTCTTATATTTATATATATATATATATATATATATATATATTAGTTATGCCAACAACAGGGGCAAACCAAGAGAAAAACACCAGCCTGTACCTCTTTCCACAAAACAAACAAAAATAGCAAAGCCGCCAAAAGATAAGAACTTGTTTATTAAAACAATAAAATGGAATAACACTCCACAATGTGAATCACAGGTTACCGTTTCGTTTAGACTGTGTAAACTTCCTCAGACAACTAAGTAAAACTCATTACCTATTTAAATAATAGTAGTCTGTCTCTGATTGGATAAAAGCTTTGACCAAAATGAACCCCTTAAGTGCCATCACTAAATAATTCTTTGTATGTTCTACACATGTTGAAAGTCAAACAAGTGCAAAATAAATAAATAATAAATAGATACATGAACAAAATATTTTATATTGCTAAGAACGTACATAAAATAATATGAAAAATGTGTTTTCATATTATTTTATGTACATTCAATCTCAGCATTGCCAGTATCTTAGATGAGGCAGCACATGTATTAATTCAGGAGCTACAGTATTTGTCTTTGTCAGTCTGACCCACCTCCCAACAGACACACATAGATTTGGATTGTTGACATAGACCATAACCATGATTCCTGTAGTCTGAAATGTCAGGAAAGACCAAGCCAAGCTACAATCTTCATTGCTCAATACCTTAAGACTACTGTAGTGGAGGCCTATGTGAACTTGTTATCCTTTGGTTTGGATGTAGTCTGAAATGAGTTAATATATGAGTAACGCAGGGCAGTCATTCTCAGATTTTTAAGCGTATATATATATATATATATATATATATATATATATATATATATATATATATATATATATATA
>NC_056733.1:1535897541-1536095041 GCF_019279795.1 Protopterus annectens
CACCCTCTCACTCACTAAAGGGCCGCAATCCATACATGAACATTGTGGTGTCCCTGTGGTCACACCTACACAGTACTGACCTACACTCTATATGTCCTGGGACACTGGCCCCATGTCACCTTCCAACGTCCCAGGCTGTGATGTCCACCAACCTCTGAATTACATGTCTCCCCACTAGGCCACCATATTCAGTAATAGCCTTGTTTCAGACATTGTAGCCCCTGAATGGCACACAGCAGCATTTATCACACTACACACAGGTGGCACCGCATTGCATGAGTGGGACTATAGTCCTACACACCTGACTGGACTGTTCTGCATGGCTATGGGGCACATCATCAAGGACGTCATTCTCAGAGACATTGTTGGGCTCCCGTCCTCTGCTGCCACCCGGGTTGGGCTTGTTAAGTCCAGAGCATGGCCCCCACACATGGTGGACTCCTTTCATACAGTTACCAGGGCAGTTGCTGATGGTACGGGAGTCCACACATCCTACATTGTCCTCTCATTGCCTTTCAGCACCATTCCCCATTCTGGTATTGACAACATACACATCCAGCTGCACATCGTACCCTGTGTCTCAGGATGTTATGCTATGTGGCTCATGGACAGGACACACAGTGAGGCCAGCATACCTTTGTAGTTGTGAGTCTGTCAACAGGCCACTGGTGGAACACTCCTGTGACATGCAAAGGTATTTGTAATCAAATATCCATGCTATCTTGTACATCTGTACTGCTAACATCTACAGTGCTAATGGTTCATAGACATGCACACCATACTCAGCAGGGTTATAGTGCAGTGCCACCCTAAATGACTGTCATCACCACTTGTGGGTTGATATTATACAACACCCTATCTGTATTGTATGGTCATGCTAGGCACTTGTTCAGAACATGTGAGCATGTCATGAGCTACTGATTACTATAGCGCCCATTGCATACCACTTCCCACAGGTACACTGGCTGTCCTACACTTTCCAGCTTGCTTAAGGTACGACAACTGTTGTACACATGTAACGCACATATCCTGTGGGACATGGTTGTATATACAGGCATGTCCAACTGTCACGTACCAGTGCTACTGCCTGTCTATATGAGGGATAATGTCGTACATGTGGCAATAGAGCAATTGTCTCATGTACACATTCAATGCTCACCTACCAACATATGGCACTACAGCCTGTGGGGGATGCACGTCTGCAGCCGTGCTGGGCCCATAGCTCTCAGGTGTACCTCATTACGGGAACGACTCATTTGGGGTTCTAAAGGTGCATGTTCCTCAAGGTTCCACATTGGAAGGGTCTGTCACACATTCATTGTTGTACATAGTTTACCTGCTAGCCATGGCTAAATAGATGAGAATCATATCAAGTCATTGGAATATCTGTTTTATACGCAAGACCAGCCTATTTTAGCCATCATATGCCCTTCCTAGTTGACGCTGTTAGTAAGCCAGTTGTAAGTGTTCCACGTTTCGCCCATTTGTCAAACGGTATGAGAGCTAATGTTCCTCATTTTGGGGACAGGAGGCTGGCAGCTATGGCTGGGGGTAATGCTGTCACCAACCCTGACTGCACCTGACAGTCATTTGGGGATGTGTAACATTCGCAACACACCCCACCCATCACATAGTTTCACATGATCTACACCACTGGCCACACCTATGAGGACAACCTGTGCAGTACGTCTCCATACTCACTGTAGGCACCAGAGGTAGCCCCCATCATGGAAGACAACATCACCAGCTTATAGCCCACAGACTCATGTGTGCCCACCACATACAGCCAATAGTGAGTTATAACATTCACAACACACCAGTCATAGCTGACTCTGTAGGGTGTCACACTGCAGTTCCACACAGCAGGCTACACAAGGCGTTAGTCGCTTACATCTTGCTGTCGGGTAACTGCTTCTGCAACATAACCTATGCACCCATGCCACACCTCACCAGGTACGATATGTCTGTCATTCGCCATGTTAGTGTCACTGCCCTGTGATGCCACTTCACAGACTACGTGTGCAGGGACATGCAATAGCTCACCAGTCTTATAGCCCTGAGGGTGTGGGCATAGCCCTGGGGTGCATTTTGCATTCGTCCCGACATGATGACACTGTACAATGACCGACTGTGTCACTTCAACAGTTGACTATGCTCCTATTGTCATTCCACAGGCATGTGGTATCTGTCCACTATGAATGTCCTGGTCAAACACAATGCTGTGGCACAGATGACTTGCACCTGTCGGCCCTGGGAGTACAGCTGACATGTAAGGCTCTTGCTGCTTCTATACTGCCTGTCTTGCACAGTTTCCAATAACTGTCACTGGCAGGGCGGTAACTGGCATGCGCGACATGGGGTCATATGACACATTGCTTGCATCTTCCTCTGTGACACACACAGGCAAGGCACACCTTATAATGCACCACTCAAACATCTCTGCAGTGACTGGGACCTGCCTCTAGGCTCTTTAGAGCACACCTGCAATGACAGGTTATAGACAGACCATACCTTTCAGACACATACCTGGACCGGCACACCCACAGCTGAGGGGTTCCCATATCCCACTATGTTTTGCACGCATCATGGCAAGTTGCTTAGCACAATGCATCAGAGGTGCTCCATGTGCAACTAACTGTGTCCGGGACCGCTATACACATTGTAACAAGCAACAGAGTCAACATCATACCGCACGGGTAACATACCTTCTATGGTGGTATAGTGGACAGTGGGCCTCAGCTACTACTGATGTGTGACTGACACTACCCCACACTTCACTGGGATAGCCACTCATGTACCGAAACATCCATGAGTCATACCCTCCACTCTGCTGGATCAACCCATGCACACCACCTCCAAGACCTACATTACCCTTGGCATGAACACTACCACCATGTGACTGGTGTTACACACCTGGGGTTATCCCCTCATTGGTGGATTCCGAACATATGCTAATCTACCTTGTTAGCCACATCCCGGCAACACACCCATCACAGCATACACAATACATGTGTACTACAACACCTACTACACACGTCTGCTGACAGCGGTTGTTAACATCATGACACCCGTGCAGATGGACAATGCACATACAAATGCTGACACATACCCCAGTGCACTTAATTAGCTTGTACACAACTGCATGGATCATGCTATTCCACACAGAGCCATGATGGTACACTCCAGATAACAGACGCCACTCTGGTGGTCATGTTCCACGGACATATGATGTACAACAACAGGTGTAGGCTGTTGCACAGTGGTGTACATTCCCATGTGTGGTGTGGCTCACTGGTCAGCCGTGGTGGGGCCACAGGGTCCCTAATCACATACTCCAAGACTAGCTACGTAAACATGACTGCCACACATTCCGGGGTGTACCACCAGGCATTATGGTGGTATGTCAGTATTCGATGGCAACACCCACATCTGCTGTCACATACAACAGTCACTCAGGAACATTGCAGGCCCAGATATTGTTGGCAACATGCTGGAGGATGAATTCAATGCTGACAGTACACCCTCTCACTCACTAAAGGGCCGCAATCCATACATGAACATTGTGGTGTCCCTGTGGTCACACCTACACAGTACTGACCTACACTCTATATGTCCTGGGACACTGGCCCCATGTCACCTTCCAACGTCCCAGGCTGTGATGTCCACCAACCTCTGAATTACATGTCTCCCCACTAGGCCACCATATTCAGTAATAGCCTTGTTTCAGACATTGTAGCCCCTGAATGGCACACAGCAGCATTTATCACACTACACACAGGTGGCACCGCATTGCATGAGTGGGACTATAGTCCTACACACCTGACTGGACTGTTCTGCATGGCTATGGGGCACATCATCAAGGACGTCATTCTCAGAGACATTGTTGGGCTCCGTCCTCTGCTGCCACCCGGGTTGGGCTTGTTAAGTCCAGAGCATGGCCCCTACACATGGTGGACTCCTTTCATACAGTTACCAGGGCAGTTGCTGATGGTATGGGAGTCCACACATCCTACATTGTCCTCTCATTGCCTTTCAGCACCATTCCCCATTTTGGTATTGACAACATACACATCCAGCTGCACATCGTACCCTGTGTCTCAGGATGTTATGCTATGTGGCTCATGGACAGGACACACAGTGAGGCCAGCATACCACAGTACCTACTTCATGTCAGGTACATTTGGCATACCACGGTCCTCAGTCATAGGGCCCCTCATGTTCAGTATATGCTTCCCTGCGGAACAGGCTGGCACAGGGGACTTTCCCTGCCTAGCTTTCGAACCCCTACATACCAAGCACCATGATTGCTCCACCAGCTGATACTGACTCCGACCATACGGGTGTCGCTGTGACAGATACATAATATGACTATCATGGTATCAAGCTGCATGACACAAGGTGCATGCACATCACCTTTGCATTACACCATTCACCCACTGACTATCACATGGATGGTAGTCCCCTACATACATATCACATTGTACATGTTTGCAGGACACACATATGTCGCACCCACTCCTGTGGTTACTGTATTGCCACTGTGGCGTGGATATCTTCCTACATGGCCACACCTATCTGTACTGGGTGTGTAACTGGTACATAGGCACCCATTGTACCTCTGCACTCAAGACATCTACACACATTCAAGGGTACACCACCCCATTTAGGGTGTACCTTACACAACAGCTACAGCTTTACATGCCACAACATTAACACGCCATGACGTTTACTGAGCTCAGACAGTTTAAATATGCGGCTGCACTATGGACACCACATCTGTACACATTTGCATACTACATACTCAGGGGTGACCTCTGCTGATCAGACAGGGCCCATGTCCACAACATTATTGATGGATATACTCCTCATACGCAACATAAGCAGAGGCCACTGTGAGCAACATGCTCATGGATATGTGCACACACGCCACAATGAGTGGGATGTGCTTCTTGGTTATATTCCCACACCGGACACTCACCATGCTGTGGAACATAAGTCCTATGTACATCACGCAGGGACACTCAGTAGCACTGTTCATGTGATACCTCCCTTGGTGGTTGGAAGACACATGTAGGCCTGGGATCACTGCAGTGGCTGTACTGTGCAGTGGTGCAGGTGACACCTGGCTATGCTCTTCACAGGACACTACCCTGGAGAGGTGCCACTAGTGTGAACACTGTAGTTGTGCTTACACATGGACTTGCCAGACTGCATAGTACCCCACTATGCACCTGTGCAGCTATTACATGTCCTTTGTGCATGGTTACTTGGTAGCCCTTCCATTTAGATTAGCTATCATGCTATTACTATGTCCCATACCTACAGGCCATATGTATCCTGTTATTGTACATACCAATAGATGATACCTGTGGTATGCATGATATGCCTGTTATGCTGTGTAGAATATCTGTCATATCTACCTATAATACTATACATTACACATATGTCACATAGTATCCCATAATGCAAAGCATACTTGCTCAGCGGGACCACCTTACATATGTCATTAATGTTATATGCCCATACACATGCGTGCTGTGACAGTATATCAACATATACTATCCCCTGCTATGGCACGTCCTTGTTGGACATACCCTACCACTGACGGCGGGTTGTATGGCATTGTTCTGTTTCATGGCCTCATGTAGCATCCCTTGTGGTGTCTGTGCTGTGTACCTTGTGTCCCAGTGCTGGACGCACAGATTCTACAAGCGTTAGTATGCTCAGCAAGACATCACTACATAAATACCTTTCCCCACTTTATGCATTGCAGACACGTTTAATTAATGCAAACCAGGCTATACATACAGTAAAACTAATTAATACAGATCATGCTATACATAACCTTACATATCGGGCGTTCTACATACCTTGTTGTCGTTACAGCATTTCTTTTCTATCTCTCTCACAGTGTTTCAACTGTTATTCGGTATGAGTATACGGTTTGAATGTCTGGCAAGTCATCCTTATATACGTCGATACCTGAAACATGTGGATTCTTCCAGCCAATTGGTGTTCCTGAGTGACTAATTACCTGCATATTAGCTGGGCAGCTACTCCATTCACCAATTACGCGGCGACAGTGGGGTATAATTCGATTCTCCACCTGGGCATCACCTATTTGCCCTACCTTTGGGGAGACGGTCTGTATTGTGTTTTGTTATGTGTAACTGCAACAGCTATGCATGGAGACAGGTATAATTTGGATTCATGTCCCCCGTGGATTGTGTGTGACAGGTAGAGTATTTGGTTCAACATGTGGGTGTACCTGTCATCCCGACGTCTGATAACGGAGTATTGCAATCAAAACCTGTAACATGGCTGTTTGCTCCATTATACAACGCCTGCAATTTTGCATGTCGCCTTTAATTGTGTCTCTCACACGGTATGTTGAGGGTTCTGCAGATGTAATTGGCTGACTGGATCTTTGTGCTGCTATTACAGTTTGTATTGCTTTAGTTTCTAGTGTGGGTGATGTCGGTGGTTGTATGTAACATATACGGTTTGTGGGCCTTGCATTTCTACATAATCCGTATATATGTGTGTGGGCTCCGTCCCTAATTGGGGAGCTAACAGTTAGTAGACTTATGTTACGATATTGTACGTTGGGCCGTTGTTAATTGATTTCTATATCGTCTGCAGGTGAGCTTGCTACTTGTATACCTCCGCAATTGCAGCGATATATCAGGGGATATGTGTAAGTGACAGCTATCCCTTGTATTTCTGTCCCAGATATTTGCAGTCATTGTGGTTGTGTTGTTAAAAGAGCCTGTTTGCCATGGGTTGCCACCTTTTCATATGGTCATTGTTGGACATTTGCGGGACACAAAGCGGTGTTTACAGGCCAACACGTAGCCACGGTCAGTACACAGGTAGCACATACTTTTATCCTCACTACATACCTATTGTTGTGTGACTTTGGCTACTTATCATATTGCATGTAACATTTAAGTTTCTTACATACAGGTATAACTATTAAATACGACTGTTACATTATATATGGGACATATTTATGTCCTACCATCTCGGACATGTGCCCTTTGTACTGTTTTATGTCAGGACACACCTGCCCAGGGTGGGGATGTCCCTCCTACTGTGGTACAGGTAGTAACCGTATGCCTACGGCTAGCTATACCCACACCTACCATACTGATCTGCCTCTGACTTGGCACCAACATACACATGTTGCGGACACACACACACACATTACAGTCACACAGACACTTACACGGCACCCTCAACGCATACTTACACAGACTAAGGCACTCACAGACACAGCTGAACACAGTACCTACGTGGACCGTGACACCGGCAGCGGTGACTAACTGTCCCTTCATATCATCATACTATTACTCGCGGATGTACTGTTCCGGTACTGTGTTCTATCAGTCTTTCAGCCTCATGTTTACGCATGTCAGTATGTTACACATTCCATGGTTGGCGGTATCCTATTTATTTGTGCCTCCAAGATGTTATGAATGTCGTTGAACTATCTATTCTATTTGCAGATATCGCTGAATCCATCTATATCACCATATATCCCTCTATTGCCCTTTCTATCTGTATTATATATATGCATATGTGTACATGTATATATATCTATATATATATATATATATATATATATATATATATATATATATATATATATATATATATATATATATATATATATATATATATGTATATATATATATATATATATATATATCTGGGAACGTGACAGGCACACAGCACCACCATATGCTGTAAGACTCATGTACTGTTCAGGTGTTGGCATTCCGTGTTCCACTGGCTGTTGTGTTTACAATGTTTGAGGGCTGCCTATGTAGGAGTCACACATTGGGCCACCTATACATTACGATTTACAGGTGGTCATGTTTGTGTGCCATCCATTTTACTGTGTGTGCAGGTGGAGAGGTGTCAGTCCGTAGGGGCCTACACGGTCAGAGTATGTGCTATACGTTCCCTCTTTGTCAAGGCGTAGGCATATTGGGCACGCCTCCATCTGCCTACTGGGGCTGGCACAGTGTGTTCATGGTCTGAATCCCTCTGTGCCTGTACTGGCCTTGGCAATTGCGGTGGGCTATGTGGGCCTTCATCATTTTGTCCCTGCTGCAGCTGCTTCCGCAGGATCATATTATGTAGCATGGCACATACTATGACGATGTGGGCACACGTGCCTGGAGAGTACTGCAAGGCTCCACCAGATGTATCCAAGCACCAGAACCGTGATTTCAGCATCCCGAACACACACTCTATGATGATTCTGGTTTGTGCATGTGCCTCTTTATGGCATTCTTGCATGGGTGTGTGTGCATTTCTGATGGGAGTCATCATCCACGGCTCCAGTGCATAGCCAGCATCCCCCACGTAATGGCCATGTGGGATGTCCCCCCTGACAGATACCTAATACAGCTGTGAAGCATGCCAGATATGGGAGTCATGGTAGCTTCCAGGGCTGCCAGCACACACATCCATGATAATGCCCTGGGCATTGCACACGACCTGGCAGTTGATGGAGTGGAATCTCTTGCGGTTTATGTAGCGCATACCCTGCTCACCGGGTGTTGACTTGATTTGTATGTGCGTGCAGTCCATCGCACCCAGTACCTCTGGGTATTGTGCTACACGGTGGAAGTGGCGCATATTGCTGGCCAACTCCTCCTGAGTTCTGGGGAAGTATATCTGCTCATTGGCATGTGGTAACACGGCATCCAGGAACTGGTGTAGTACCCTGGATGCTGATGCCTGTGAGATACACATTATATCTCCAGTTGGCCTTTTAAAGGTACCTGTAGCCAGTATTCACAGGCTTACACATACCTTCGTGTCCACTGGTATGGGTTCCCCTCTGTTGTTTCTGGTTCTCAGGCATGGCCAGCACAGCTCCACTATTTGCTGTAAGATGTCCCTGTCCACCCTGTAACGCTCTACTATCTCCAGGTCATGTAGCCCCTGGTAGGTTACCCTTGGTCTGAACACTCTCCTTCTTCTCTGAGGCCTGCGGTGGTTGTCGGCATCATCCTCCACAACACCGTCAGTCTCTAACACATGCTGATGAATCACAGCTATGGCAGCTCCCAACATGTACATTTTAAAAGTTCCCCGTGTGTTTACACCTATGGTGCGGTGTTTGGGAATACACAGGTGTGTGTTGGGTGCTTTCACACTTTATACTATTGTGCTGTGAACACCGATGATGTCATAGGGTGTGTATGTACATTCGTAGCTATAGGTTATGTTATGTGTTTTACTGCCGGAACTACTATTGTGGTGCCTTTGGTGTTGAATTACATTTGCCTGCCGTGGATTACCTCTTGACCTTCCCTTTACATTTCTGCGCATTGCACCTACCATTTTCTAGTGTGCATCCTGCAGCCTACTTTCATTTGTACTTTCCTGGACCTGGCGTATCTTGCGTTATGTGTGCTACTGCCAGTCTGCTGTCGGTTTGCTTTGCTCTGCTGTGTCAGGTCTCCTATCTTTGCAATCCAATACCTCCCCTCCTTTCTTTGCATTCACATGCCTCCCCTATCCTGTTTTGCAGGTTTCTGCAAGCAGAATTGTCAGCTGCCGTCGATTGGCCTTCGTGGGTTGATTGGTGTTGATTGCTCATTAGTACTCCAATTACCCTACTTCCGCATTTCCTTATTTTCTTCCCCTGACCTTCCTGTTTCTGCTATTGTTTGCAGCACGTGCATCTGATTACTGGGTTTCAGGCACCTTTTCATCCTCATACACATGCGCTTTTGGCCACCATGTGTGCTCTCAGCTAAATGATTCCTCCCCACCCCTATCCTGCAGCTTTGCTTAGCAACGGACAGGCCAGCTTTGCAATGCTCCAATGTGCTTAGTGCTACAGTGGCACACCCCTCTGCTGATGTCATGTATCTCCTCTGAGCCACTCCTCGGTGTTATACCGCTGCGCCATATGGTACAACCTTCCTCCGGCGGGACATTTGCAATTCAGTATTATCTGCCTCATTTGCATGGCACTGACTACTAATTCATAGTTACTGCGCCGAACACTATCGCAAGCCCTTAGCAACCCTTGCACCTTGGTTGTGGTGTTCCATGCCTACCATTGTGTGTTATGCTGTAAACCTGCTTTCTATTACGTTGCGATTTTATGACATGTTTATATTATTTCTTTATGTTACGGCTTCCGCACACATGCCCTGCGGTTCTGCTGTTCGTTACTGTGGACATCACATTAAATGTTGTTATTTACATGTTATGCATCTTTTCTTATGCCATTGGCTGTGTATTTCGCCATTGGCATATGTTCACGTTGTGATACCTGGGTCTGGCCCTCTTCCATAGCTCCGATGTTATGTTTGGGAAAATGTAAACCGTGTTTTTTGGTTTACATTTCCGTGGGCTTATGCTACGCCTGCACCACTTCATGAATCGCTATATGCCTTCATTTGCATGGTGCAACACTGCACATGGGGTGATTTGCATACCTACGCTGGGGGCTGCGCAGATCTGGCGTACACCGGTAGTGCCCGTGGATTTAGATCATACCTGAATCGCTCGGCGGCCATATTTGGCATTATAACGCCTATGCTATGCGTGCGCCTGGCGCAAGCTTCATGAATCCCGGGGTATGTATATTTAGCTGAAGAAGTAATTTTATGTGTGTGTGTGTGTTTGTGTGTGTACATGTGTGTGTGTACATGTTTGATAATATGTGACTCTGTTACATGTTCAAAATATAGAAACATATACTTAAATGACAGACACACAATGCTTTCACCGTTTAGGCTGTTCATATGTCTAACTCCTGTATAAACTGCAAATCCAAATTAACCAGCAGCTTTTCCCCTGCCTCTGTATAAGAACTGTGTTATATACCAGAAGAACAAGAAGCAGAATCTCCTTCTGTTTCACATCTTACTTTTTGTTGGACAAACTTTTATATTTCCTCCTTAGCATGTACTTCATCAAAAATTATTTTGTCCCATAAACATGTTTTTTATTTTTAAAAGTTCATTATTTGAAGATATAAAACAAAAACTGTGTTATATATGCTGCATTTATATATTTGATAGACAACCCACAGTAAATCATCTTAGGGTTACTTTCCAATAAAACTGTATTTAGTCATAGCCACTTTTCTCCCTTCACTGACAGGTTTCCCTGCAGTGGCCAAAACAGCTTTTATCAATGCATTAACAGTGATGTGAGTGCTTAAGAGAGTAAAGCTAAAGAAATTCATTGACAGTTTTAAGGAGTCTCATGGGGAAACTACAAACTAGTTAAATCGCTTCTTTACAAACACATACAATCTGTGTATTTTTTCCACTTTCAGAAGCAGTACTAAGTGGTGCTTATATCAAGTTATTCCCACTGTTTTAATATAAGCATTTATGCAGGTACATTTTTTTCTAGGCTCACAACTGCCTCTCCGTGTCTTAGGCTGTCCTGATTGTGGATGCTATGTATATAATTTGATTACTCAGTCAGTACGTATTTCAAATTTTCATTGCGATGATAATCCCTGTGATTCAGCAAGCAGCCGTGCAGGAATAAGTTATTCCTACATGACAGGGACTGCTCCTGTACAGCACAACAGCGTGCCTTGCATATTCATGAAGGTGCGCTGCATGTGCTGTTAAACTAACACATGGCCATATACTAGTGCAGGGGGTGTGACTGAGAGCAGAGCTCTCACAATACACATGCCCCTGTACTCCAGACTTGCCTTTCGGCAATTAAAATGAGTGAGAATGCTCATAACACCCCCAACACATCAGGATTTAAACATACCTCTCAACTGTACAGATTCTCACAGAGTGTCCACAGTTTTGGTGTGTTCCTCCTAAAATCTGTACCTTTCTGGAAAATAGCTGAGGATTGAAGTCATTAAATAAAATGACAAACACTTGAGTTTAAAAGACTCCACATCCTTCAGAAAATCCATACTAATGCAAGACCTATCATCAACTAAGTTTGTAAGAGCAATATTTAAAATCTGTTCCTCTATTTGTCCCCCCGTCATTTTAGGGTTTTTTTCAGAGTTTTTGCTCCAAGAGGTTGAGATGTATGCTCACCATGAAGCAGAAAGCTGATAAAATAACAGTTTTAGCATTAGCAGGGATATTCTGAAGGGTATAGAGAAAATAACACAACAAAACCTTTTGTTTTTATAAATGCGATAAACTTTAAGCATAGCTGAGCGAGTGTGCCCTTTGCTAAGCTACGCTTAATCCAGCTTAAAAAGCACAAGAAGTTAAATAGCAAGAGACATCTAACATAAGCAGTATTGCAATAGTGTAGTAGTTAGAGTATACACTTTACAAGCAGCCATTACTGGTTTGATCCCCACTGTAACTAACTCACATTTTAAATGTGACAGCAGTGCATAAACATTTTTTTTTGTATTACCTACTAAATAACATATGCTTGTTAACCAGAGTACTGCACCAGGTCCAGATGTGAGGTGTCAGTGTAATAAAGTTGTGAAATCCCCATATAAACCCAAGTGCCCCATACAGTATAGTCACACATGAATAAATGTAATGAAAGCACATTGGGGGATGTCAGGGACAGTAAACAAATGTATAATATGTAATGAATGATGAATCAATGCCATACAGCAGATAGTCTATACAATGAAAAATAAGTAATACTAAGCATTGCACAGCTCTGCTTACCAGGTGTAAGCATTGTGTAAATATGACTGCTAAGCAATGAGTAGTCCAGCTAAATGGATTTGCCCATTGGTAAGCAGTGCTGAACCTGCCCCTTTAATCAATGCCAACCTTGGCTATGCAGGTTTGCCCATAGCTTAGCTTAGCTCAGCATATTCAAAACTATCCAATCACGGCAAAGGGTGGGAAATCGGTTGTATTTAAACCCCACAGGTGGGAATACAGCTCATAACTGGTTCCAGCTTCCCACTGTAGGCAGCATGGCTGGAGTCGAAGAGGGATTGCGGTTCCAGGTGCAGCAGTGGGGCATCCAGGAGTCCAAGGTCATGGTAGGACTCCTGGTAAAAAAACATGATGAAAGACTGCTGCAGGGCCAGTACCAAGGCTCCCAATATAAAGCAGAAGCCTGGGAACATCTCGCCCATGATGTCATCAATACCACTGGTATCCCCCGGACTTTTGAGCAGGTCAGGCACCACTCTGCTGACTTGAAATGGAGGAATAGGGAGCTCTTGGATCAGTGGATCTCTCACCCTTGACTTCATCAGTACCACTGGTATCCCTCGGACTGGTGAGTAGGTCAGGCACCACTATGCCAACTTGAAACAGAGGAAGAGGGAGCTCTTGGATCAGTGGATCCAATAATCAAGGCAGAGGGGTGATGTCCCAGCAGTGTGTAAGTACTCATACCAGTAACTGTTTAATAATGTCCAGCCTGTGTATATGATGGATAGATATGGCTAAATATTTCTCTTACAGCTGCAGCTGAGTGGCTGTGAATCAGGAAGTCCATGTGAGTAGGCTGCAAAGGCTGCATCACAAGGCTTGTGAGTAACAATCCTGCTTTTAGTAATCATACCAAATAAATATAAAAGTAGTAGAAAGTCAGCTGCCAGTATAAAAACTGTTTTGTGTATGGGTTGTACTGAATAAACCAGACAATATGACAGTAATAGTGTCATATAGGTCGTATTTAAATAAAACTGCAACTGCCTGGCAATAAAGCTCTAAATCCTGGACTGGTTGTGTTTACTTTGGTATCGTATGGCATTTTTAGTGTTGCATTCTCTGAATAGTAATGTTGTATTAACCACTGTTACCCGCATTGTGGTGCATAATAAAACTGTCTAGGAATGTCTGTATAAGACTGTTGTAATTACAAGGTAAGATTGTACAAATGAGAGAGACTTAGACAGAAAACAGTGAAGAAATAGACAGCAATAGCCAAAAAGCACACTCTACTGTGACTTAAATTGCTATATTTTTAGCAGATAAAGCCATGGTTCGAATCCTGGGAGTAGTAGTAAGCTGTATGCATAATCATACCTCTCAACTGTACAGATTTGTTCCGAATGTCCAGATAATTGGCTCATATTTTCTGCCTGTTACCCTGCCCCCCTGGCAAATCAGTGGGATAATCTCAGAATTTTAGGCAGCAAATAATGACATACATCTGATTTCAGACCTCAAAACCTTCTGAAAATATATATGAAAACAGACCTGTCACTCTAGCAATTCACTAAAAGTTTATGAGAGCAATATTTAAAATATGTCCCATTTCTACCCCCATGTTGTTAAGCTATGACCAGAGTGTGTGCATTAACAGATTGAGAGGTATGTGCATAATATTAACTCGGAATCTAGTGTCTAGTGTTTAATCCGGTATTGTATGGCATTTTTAGTGTTGCATTCTCTGAACAGTAATGTTGTATTAACCACTGTTATCCACATTGTGCTACATAATAAAAATGTCTAGGAATGTCTGTATAAAACTGTTGTAATTACAAGGTCAGATTGTACAACCATGAGAAACGTAGACAGAAAACACCGAAGAGATAGACAGCAATATCCAAATAGCACACTTTACTGTGACTTAAATTGTTGTATTTTTAGAAGACACAGCCATGGTTTGAATCATGAGAGTGGTAGTAAGCTGTATGCATAATCATCCCTCTCAACTGTACACATCCTCTCAGAATGTCCAGATAATTGCCTCATATTTTCTGCCTGTTCCCCTGTCCCTGTGGCAAATCAGTGGGGTGATCTTAGATTTGTAGTCAGCAGATAATGACATACATTTGATTTCCAGACCTCAAAACCTTCAGAAAATGTATATCAAAACAAATCCTCTCACTCTAACAGCCCTCCAAGTCTATGAGAACAATATTCAAAATATGTTCCATTTCCACCCCCATGTTGTCAAGCTTTGACCAGAGTGTGTGCAATAAGTGATTGAGAGGTATGAGCATAATATTAACTCGGAATCAGGGAATATGTGTAGAAACAGTCAGGTAGTGTTAACAAACATTCCCTCCAGAGGTATACCAGGTAAGAGATGTAGAATTTAGCTATAATACAGTTGAAGTATACACTTGTTTACAAACATACCACTGGCCAAACCAAGGCCATAGGGTAGTGTAATAATACCTGTACCTTAATGATTAGAGCAATGAGCATTAAAGTTGTGAGAACTACAAGGATATATAAGTTGTTAATTGACATCTCTCCCCCCCCATCATATCTGCAACAATAATCTAAATACACAAATCAATGGGTATGTTTACACCAAACCTACTGTTGGGACATATGTCCTATTGTTTAATAAATATTGAAATGTGTTTCTATTAATGTTCCATGTTGAAATACTATCATTGGTGGCCTGTTGCTATCAATGTAACCTGCATGCCATTGTAATGGCCACTGTGCTTTCATATATGCATGTGTTCTGTTTGCTATGCAACTGTTCCAAATCTGGTGTTTTGGGTTAATGGAAATATCTATGTATGCTGTTATAACTAATCCTGGATTGTGTTGACTATTAGTAACCCACATATGTTTTAAAACTGCAAAACCATAGCACGTTTGGGAAGGCGGACCGAGCAGACCCACCTCTCCCACCTCATCTTGCCATGGCACCGGGCTCCAGCAAGTCTGGGACCCCCCTGGGACCTCCTCGTCTGCTGGTCCTGCACCACCTTTGGGTGTAACCGCCTCAGGGATGGGGCCCACCTCACCCAGAACCGGGTGCAGACAGGAAACTGTCACCCGTAGTCAGCTCCGGAGCTTGGTGCATGGTGAGCTCCACAGGGAGTTTGGACATCTGCTACACCAGCTTGAGGGCTGCGTGGTGCATTTAGAGGGTCAGCCTGCCCCTCCTACCCAGCCCCCAGCACAGCCACCTTCGGAGCCATGAAGGTGCAGTGGTGACTGCCCAGGGGTGGGGACCTCAGTCCCACTGTTTCCATTTTAGGGCTCATGGGCTTCTGACTCCCAAACAACCCTCCCCATCCAAGATCTTTACCCCACACATGTGTCATATACCACCCCTGTATGCTTTCTTGTCTGTCTTGTCTGTCTTCCTACTCAACCTACCTCCCCAAATATACCTACTATCCTTCCTCAAGATCCCACTCTCACCTTAAAAAAAAGGGCAATCTGTCCTCCAAAAAAAATCTCGTCCCATACATAGCTGTCCAATTTGCACACGAGCCCACTGGACACATGTAATCTGGTCTAATTGGCTTCACAACATATTATTGTTGTTCTCACCCATCTCTTAGGGGTTTGAGTGTTTAAATTTACCTCCAAATTCAGTTTATATGCACAGTTGTTGCTGTCGAAGAAATGGACAGCTATGCACCTTCCCTACACCCATCCTGCACATCCCTAGCTACTTTCCATATTGTCTTTCCCTCTGCATGCCCCCTTTTTCACCACTTTCCTATCACCCCTTTTTCTTTTCTTTTAAAGAAATTAGCACAGGGGTAAGCGGGAGTAAGCACTTTTAAGCAGTTGTAAGTGGGTTTAAGCCTGTTTGCGTGACACTAAGCAATGCCTACTCAGATTTAGCCCTTTTAAGGCTAACTGTCGGTAAGCATATTTAAACGGAAGTTACTATTGCTTACCATCTCGCAAACCCGCTTACAACTTGTTAAAAGTGCCTTAGTCACTCTGTATCCAACAGCCCTTGTTCTGCCCAGCAACAAAATAATCAGCCCTTGCAAGTCTCAAACCCAGGACTCTGCACACCACAGCCACAGTGATTTACCACTACACCATTTGAGCTGTAAATAAATGTGATGTTTTCTCAAACATATCATGCAGTACAGTCATTCAACATTAGGGAAAATGTATTTACATATGTATATGTATATATATATATATATATATATATATATATATATATATATATATATATATATATATATATATATATATATATATATTTATGTATATATGCAGACAGTATATATATATATATATATATATATATATATATATATATATATATATATATATATATATATATATATATATATATATATATATATATATATATATATATATATATATATATATATATATATATATATATATACATATATAAATTTGCATTGCATTCGCATATTGGAACCACACTCTGAACCTCTCACTGCAAAACATCTGACCAAACACACTATTAATTGGGGTGAATGGGCCTAAATTAGGGATCTCTTGTAATTATTGCCATTTCTCTTTCCTCCACAGCTGAACATATATGACTTGCAACACAATAGCCATAACTTGCAAGTCTTGAACCCAGGATCCTGCAAAACACACTCACAACAAGTAAACAGTAAGCCACCTCAGCTGTAAAATGTTAGGATGATATCTGTAACATGTCATGCAGAATAGTCTATCTAGGGAATGTACAATGTGGAAACAATAAACATTCCAATGATACATATATACACACACACACACACACACACACACATATATATATATATATATATATATATATATATATATATATATATATATATATATACACGCACACACACACAAACACACACACACACATATATATAGCTATATATATGTATATACACATATACACATATAAAGATATTAGTACTTACAGATATGTATAAGAAAAGTATATATATATATATATATATATATATATATATATATATAGAGAGAGAGAGAGAGAGGGGGTGCACAGCATAACAAACAGCCATTATTCCTACATTTGCCACCTTTTAAAATGGCCAGTGTTGAATTCATTTCTACAAATGAGAATTATTGGATGAAACATATACCCACACAAAATGCAAAGGATATGACACCACACACAAGTCTGCATACACAGAAATGTTTATCTGTGTAATATTTAATTGTTGTGCTATTTCTTATAGCAGTTAGATGTTTGAAATACATAACAACTGATTAATGCAACTCTCAAACAAAACATTTGATACAGTAATGTGAAAAACATAACATACTTTGCTGTCCAGGCTAAGGCATTCAAGTAGTACGACAGTAAAAAAACACTTGCCTTGAAGATAAGAACCAATCAACACTTAATTACAGATGTAGTTCAGCAGCCTCCAATTACACTCTGTACTTAACCCCTAGGGGAAAAGTTTTAGTTGTCACAATGGCAATGTATCTGTTAGATAACAATGCTTAACTTAAAAAATCACTATCACACTGACAAACAGAACTGTGTGTAAGACAGTAAGCTGTAGCCCACCACTGTTCCCATGGTGAAATGTATGAAAATGTACATCCATATACCTCAATGTTTCTTAACAATGATATCCCTTGCATGTTGTAACAGCCTAGGTTAAAAGCATTTAATACCCCTCCCCCATAAAATGTCTTACAAGGGCATATAACAGTGTTTTCCATACTCTGACCTCCGGATTGTACAAGGTCACACATATTTTGTCCAGCTGTTGCCCTCATATATATGGACCCTCCCCCACAATTTGTGTGGGAGTCCACAACATTACTGGAATGATAGCAGGAATGCCAGCACTAAATAATGATAGGCCATTACCTAACAACCTCTTACTGCATAACATAGGTTCATAGGTTCATAGGTAGGTACTAGGCTAATGGCCCTAGGGCCCATACAAGCCTAGCCAAAAAATGTACCCTGGCTTTCGCCACCCAAGAAAATTATTTTCCTGTGCCCCTGTCGAGCAGAGCCACAGAAGTGATCCCCGGGGTGAATTTCCCATTTCCCATCCAATCATCAAGATTTTTCTTGAAGAGTGCTAATGAGGAGCTCTGTTTGACATAGATAGGTAGTCTGTTCCAGAGTATGGGAAGTCTCTGGGACAGGAATCTATCCCTCCAGCATGTTCTGTTTATTGTGGTGACAAGGTTAAGGTCACTAGAGCTTGTAGCTCGGAGGGATTGGGATTTCCTTAAGTGGAGCATGTCCAACAGCTCTGGGTTTGACATAGCTTTGTATGTTAGGCAGAGATCGCCCCTGGGTAGGCGATATGTGACACATCTGGACAAAGCTTGGTATATATGTGGAGGACAGAGGCTGGAACACAGGGCCATATTTGCAATATTGCTGTTATACACAGTGAAAGTTGCTGGTGTTTCAGAATTGGATGCAACATACCCTTACTCAGGAATATGAAGTCAGAAACACAAATGGATGTTGCCATGTACCGACAGCAATCAATGGAGATAATGCCACTGATATGTCAGACACAAGACCTGTGTGGTGAACAGACAAAGCATAACAGCCAATCCTCTAGCCACCATGTGGATAGGCCCACAGTTGAGAGCTGTGAAGACAGACTGCATTCCATGCAAAACTAGCATGTACACACAAACACTGTAAAACCAGCAGTATTCAATGCATATAACAGCAATACTCACACTGTCCGTAGGTCTGGAACCTTATACAAATATGTATTTGGCTTGTGTCCACAAGTCCTGTTGTAAGAGGCATTGCTACCTGCTGTCTGTAACACTGCTGCCCACACACAGGAAGGATGTCTTCCATACAGGAAAGGTAAAGGGACAACACCCACATGATGTAGCCATTTATAGTAGTGAGTTGCTATGACATTGGCTATTGGAAGTATTACACAGCTGGCTGTATGCAATTAGCAAGTGGGGATCACCAGTTGGTGCAGAGACCATCATTTGATCATGAGCATCATCTAAAAAAGCCATGCTGCAACCTATTCAAACCAGCTCGATCCCTGTAGTGGAGCGAGAGAGACAGAGAGAGAAACAAAAAACAGAAACAGTAAAAAACAAACATAATATAAAAAGGAAAAAAAAAACAAACAAGGGAGACATCCTGAACTGCAACACAGAAAAGAGCGTACTAATAAAACAGGTATGTGAAACATGTCAGCATGTTATTTAATGTAGTACTTGGTCTGTAATAATGGGACAGATGATTTTGAAAGCTTGATATGTGCCATCAAGACTTGCTGTAATGATGTCCTGCTAAACAACTGCTATGGACATAGAGTCTGGCCCTGTGGGCAGTAGGCCATACCTCTCAACTGTGCAGATCTGCACAGAATGACAAGATGTAAGCCATCATAGTGTTTGTTCCATTCCTCCAGACATGTTTATTAGTCTGGCAAATAGCTGAAGGTGGAAATAATGAAGTCATGATAGACACATGAGTGTCAGACCCCACCACCTTCAGAACAGTCATGCTAATGTGAAATGTATCATGCAAAAACTTCATAGGTTTGTAATAGGCCTATCTACGATCTGTCCCTATATATCCCCCCCTAATGTTAGGCTGTGTCCACATGTAATGCTCTGTTTTGTAGCAAGGCAGAACATACACACACACACACACACACATATATATATATATATATATATATGTATATATATATATATATATATATATATATATATATATATATATTATATATATATATATATATATATATATATATATATATATATATATATATATATATATACATACATACATACATACATTTCCCCTACTGTTGAATGACTGTGCTGCATGATATGCTGAATTCCAAAAGATCCGCTTACGCACACAGCAACCTGAAACTCGGCACTGTGCTGCATGATATGTTTGAGAACACATCAAACATATCTGCAAATCAGATGGCTTACTGGTAAATTGATGTGGCTATGGTGTGCAGGGTCCTGGGTTACACATTTGCAAGGGCTGATAATGTATTTGCTGGCCAGAACAAGGGCTGTTGGATACAGAGTGATTAAGGCAGTTGTACGTGGGTGCGAAATGGGCAGTTAGTATCGTGCGACATTTGTGTTGGTAACAGGTTGCCCTTTTTGTGTTAAGGTGAGAGTGGGATATTAGGGAAGGATAGTAGGTATATTTGGGGAGGTAGGTTGGTTCGGAAGACAGACATGACAGACAAGACAGCATACAGGAGCGGTATATGACACATGTGGTGGGTAAACACCTTGTACAGGGAGGGATGTTTGGAAATTGGGAGCCCATGAGCCCCCAAATGGAAACAGTGGGACTGAGGTCCCCATCCACTGGCAGTCACCACTGGACCTTCACAGCCCTGAAGGTGGCTGTGCTGGGGGCTGAGCAGGAGAGGCAGGCTGAACCTCTACGTGTGTCATGAGGGCCTCAAGGTGGTGTAGCAGATCCCACAATTCTCTTCAGAGGTCCCTATGCACCAGACCTAGGACCTGACTTCAGGTTACAGGATTCTGTCTATGCTTGCTACCATGGGGGGACAGGCCCCATCCCCTGAGGTGGTTCCACCTGAAGGTAGTGCAGTACCAGCTGATGACAAGGTCCCAGGGTGGTTCCCAGACATGCTGTAGCCTGGTGCCATGGCCAGATGAGGTGGGAGAGGTGGTTCTGCTGGGAACAGCCTTCCCAAATGTGCTATTGTGCTACAGCTTTAGAACATATGTGGGTAGTAATAGTCAAAATAATCCAGGATTAGTTATAACAGCATGCATACATATTCCCAGTAACCCAAAACACCAGATTTGGAATAGTTGCATAGCAAACAGAACACATACATATATGGAACCACAGTGACCATTACGGTGGCATGCAGGTTACATTGTCAGCAACAGGCCACCAATGATAGTGTTTCAGCATGGAACATGAATAGAAACACATTTCAATATTTGCTGCACAATAGGATATATGTCCCAACAGAAGGTTTGGTGTAAACATACCCATTGATGTGTGTGTTCAGATTAGTTATGTAGATATGATGGAGGGGAGAGAGAGAGATGTCAATTAACAACTATGATATCCTTGCAGTATGAGGTCCTCAGACCTTTTTACTTATTTATGTCTTGCAGGTACCATGTCAAGAGAGTGATTGCCGGAGTTTACTCCACAAGAGAACAACATTCTCATCAACTTCATGGTGCATCACCATGGAACCCTCTTTGGGTGTATTGTCCATGATCTGCAGGAGAGGACTGCCCTGTGGTATGAGCTCATCCACAGGGTAAACAATGTCGCCCTGCATAGGTGCAGTTATGAGCAGGTGCGACATTGTTACACTGACCTCATCCACCATGCCCGTCAGCATGCTGCTGCAGTTAGGAGGGACCAGCTAGCCACAGGTGGGGGTCATGCCATCCAGCCTCCACTGACATGTGGAGGAGCTCCTCGTCAGCCTTGGGGCACCCACCTGCCAGCAAAGTCAAGAACTGGAAGATAGCATTGTGGGGTGGGTGCTACCAATACAATGGAAGAGGAGCATGCAGGTAAGACCCCAGAGCACATTAGTAGACCACTGTTGCTTATCCATCCTCATCTGTAAAGTATCTTCATGCATATGTCAGATAACATAGTCAGTCGCTGCAGTATAGTAATGAACAGATGTGCATAATCTGTAGTATTGTGGGTTTGTACTGTTGATGTACTGAAATGCTCCCACCCTGTAACAATGCCACAGGTGTGGCTACTGACATCACGTATCTCACACAACTACGTAGGTTCCTCTGATATACCTCTGGGGCAGCAGCCTATAGCTGGTGAGTATGGAGGTCTTTTGTTCAGGTTTGCCAATACACTGGCCATGTTATGGCCATGGCATTTGCCCTGCACACATTTAACACACCTACCCATAATGCATGCTGTACATCTTCACTTATTGTTGCTGTTAACTGCACTGCATCACAGTGGTGAGCATGGTGGCATATCTGAAGGGTATGTAAGAGTCCTGCAGTATAACTAACAACCTGTCAGTGCAAGATGGGTGGACAGAGATGAAAATAATGGTGGGGCACATGGCCTACAGTAGGGACATATCTGAAACATTACCCTTATACAGTGGCTACAGCAGTGAGTGTATATACTAGTACTACAATGGCAACTGTTACGGATCTGCAAAACAGCATATCACAATACCACATTCCACAACTTCTACAACCTGTAATGTGATCCTAACATGAGCAATGAATGTGTAAGATGGAATCCTATCTTAGGACAACAAATATGGGAAATGCATACCTTAACAAACAATGGAAGCATATGTGTGCACACACTCCAAATAACATATTGTGGAAGCAGCTTTTGAGATACTGCAGCATTCACTCGTCTTGAGTATGCACCTTCCATCAAGTATGGGTCCTCAATGTCACACCAAGTAATGGTCTGCTGTCCAAGAAGTATGTCCATGACATTTGCCCACTCACCTGCAACAGAAGCAGGCGTGGCTTGCACATATCTTACAAACCATGGAATGGATCCCATATCCAAAAGGTAGCACTCAGGAGTGGGAGGCGTAGCCTTGCCTCACCATTGCATATACCATGGCAAACAGTGCAGACAAGCATGTATGTGATGATGAAGTATGGGACACCATTAGTGTAGAAAATAAATAGATGCCCATCCAAGACAGATGACAACATATGTTGCAAACTGGTCATGGAGGCTGCACAGACACATGCAGCAACTCTGGGCACTTGCAGAAATGTCTAGCAAGTACTGCCTGTGCAGTACCTGTGTCAACAATTACCTGGACTCTGGATAATTGCGGCCTATGGGTTAGGGTAATCAGATAGAAGAGTTGTTCCACAGGAGACATCATCCAGGGCTCTCTACAGATAGCATATGCATAACATCAAGTCTCCCAAAGGCATGTGTTGCAATGTGTAATGGTGTACCGAGACCAAGGCTGAAACCTACAGACAATATTAATAAAGATACATGTGCTGCACAAGCAACACTTTACTCTTCCTCAGGCCCAACATCCCCATCTGTACCTTGCTGGTGCCAGAGTACACCTGTAGATTTGCTGTTCATTAGCAGGAACTAGGTTGGTAGACATGGTGCTCTGAATTTAGGAAACTGCCAAATAGCACTCATGTGTGGCCCATAGTTGTCAAGCATCTGCAAAAAGCTAAGGATGGGAAGGGGTGTCATCCTGAAACACAACAGTGAACTGAAGCATATATCCAAAGCTCGCTAGGAATGGCTGTATCTGAACACAGTCAAGGTCATGCATTGTGCCAGACATAACCCTGACTCCACAGCAATAGTGAAGGCACTGTGTAACCTCCAAGGGCTGTGCAAATGAGCTGACCTTGCAATCTGGCAGAGTTGGGGGACATTTGTAAGGAGGAGTGACCAAATAATGTCAAGTGAAGATGGGCCATGCTAGTATACACCTTCCAAGAATAGTGACTGCTGTAGTTCACTTAACAGGTGCTGCAACAGGCCATCATGTTAAGGGTGTGCACACTTATGCAACCCACATATTGTATGCATCCCAATCAACATCTGCACAACTAACACATTTGTTTGATACTACATTTGATTGCAGAGGTCATATGTCACATATCAGGTGTGTGTAATGTTAACATATGCAGTATTGTGGCCCCATTGCATATCAGAGAAGAGGGTGGCATGTCAATAAGGGTGTGCACACTCCTCATAGCCACAGTAAGCTTTGTAGGTTGTCAGGATAATTGGATTTTATTGCTCATATATGCACTACTGATGAGATTTGCAAATTGGACGTCAGGTATTCACTATTGACATCTGTCCTCATATCAACCCAGGTATGTGTCAGACAAACAAATAAGAGCTGTGAGCAACAGAGCAAACATAACTGCCACACATATACACATTCAGCAATGGTGTGTACACTTGTGAGGTATGGTGCACAGTACATGGCAGGTTGCCGAACAGGTGCACAGCAATACTGTGTACATGGGTGCAGTGTGTTCCAGGGAAAGGGCATCACCCACTAACACAACTCATGCATCACAGAGATGTATAATGTTGGTAACAAGGATGGAGTATAGCTGCAGTGCATGCTGTTGAGTGCCATATGTTCTCTGTTGCATACCGCTTTCTCAGAGGTGATCTCTGTCTAACATACAGAGCCATGTCCAACCCAGAATTGTTGAACATGCTCCATCTTAGCAAAACCAAATCTACTCAAGCTACACGCTCTAGGGATATAAACCTCAACACAACAATGAACAGAACATGCTGGATGATAGATTCCCTTCGCAGAGACTTCCCTTACTATGGAACAGGGTCCCAATCTACATAAGACAGAGCCCCTCACTATCACTCTTCAAGAGGAACCTTGATGAGTAGATGGGTAACAGAAAGTTCACACCAGGGATCACACCAATAGCACTACTAGATATGGGCCAAGGGTACTAGCTGCTAGTACAAGGGTCTAGGGAACTACTAAAGGGGCGGTGAATACCGCACAATGTGGCTGGGCTGATATATGCCTTCAGGCAGATAGCCCAGTACCAACCTATGAACATATATGTCATGCATGTTGACAGTTGGGTAATGAGAGGTCTGTGTAATATCTTTGTGCCACCCTCACTTGTAAGTGTTTGTGTGTGTGTGTGTGTGTGTGTGTGTGTGTGTGTGTGTGTGTGTGTGTGTGTGTGTGTGTGTGTGTGTGTATATAGAGGTAAGCAATGACGTACAGGCCTTAAAGTATGTTTTCTGTTTTCCCCTCACAGGTGGTGAGGTGGGTCAGGGTCCCTCCTGCAGGCAAACTGATGTTAGTGCCCATAAAGACTCTGACAATGATAATAGGTATGGTGAGACACAGGCAGGGTTGTCAGGGGCTGAAGCTGTGCCATCGGTTGACATCCCACTATTATCCACCCCCATCCCCGCACACAGTCACATTGCCAATACATACCCCATCACCAGTGACCATAGATGAGGGACAGTTGGTGGGTGGTGGCATGGGACAGGACAGTGTGGGGACTATGGCAAGTGTGTCTGTAAACAGCAGCCATAACCAGATGACCAGCGAGGTACCAGACAGGCAGATGTACAGGGGTGCTTTTAGGAGGGCTGCTGGCCATCATGCCCCTGGCATAAGTGCCACAGCAGGTGTCACCAGACGCATGTTATGGGCCATCATGGAGGCACAGGCATGTATGGAATGTTATACCAGGGCTACTCATTCTGCTGTTATTGACAACATCTGTGATCTCTCAGGTGCCCACCATTATTTTGCAGAGGTCCTGGATAGATGGTTGGGTGAGATGGTGGGAATCCTTGACTGTGCAATGTCCATGTTAGAGCATATGGTGGGAGTAGGGCGACAGCCACGTGGACATAAGTCAGCAACACTAACAGGTGGAGGTCTACGTGGATGTGCAACAAGTCAGAGACGGTCCTGTAGTGGCAGTACCAGCACCAGTACTGTGGGGGGTGCTGTCCACATCACAACACAGCAGGCCATGTGCACGTGGCCCTGGCCAGTCCCAATAGGGACCCGGATCCAGCAGACATTTGTCATCATCAGGGGAGAGTAGCATATCTTGCCTTGTACCTGCTAGTGCCACAAACACAAACCACAAGTAGTAAACTGATAAAAATAAATTCCACGGCTTGCCAGAGAGCACACAGCTTTATTCACATAACAGACTAAACACTTTCACCCATAATCCTGTTTGGCTTCATCAGAGTCAATCACAGTCAAGCATTTAATCCTTATATACAAAGCTTGTTAATTGGTTAATTAATTAATTCATTAGTTAATAGACATTCACATTCAGTTAGTACTACATAAAATATTACCACCCTAAAATGTTTGAACAGTTGAAAACCCACTGGCATGCCCCTTTAATTAGCTAACGAACTACACTTGCTCCTAGAACTCAGCAAACTCCTAGCACAATAATACACCCTCTATCCACCCCACTATCCATATTAACCCACCCATAGCTGGTCTATTCTCTCTAACCTTTTATCCACCACATACACTCAATACAGACCCTACCCTAGTAATTTACTTTGACTACAGCTAAAACACTAATGGTGCTACCCTTAATACCCCTGCTATTCATTCCTTATCACCTAAGCTCCTATAAATATGTACAGCATCTTGAAATCCAATACCCAAACTCTCAAACAGACACCAACCCAGCATTTAACAAGTTTATCCACCACATAACCACCCCTCTCCTAATTCTTCACCCCCCCCCCCCCCAATTACCATCACCCAACTAAATATCGCTACATTAGCTTAAAAACCAAAAGTTACAAAAAAATCATAAACAAATTTTTAAGATTCATAAGAAACTTAAAATTAATCTTATGAAGGATGGAGACATCCACCCCAACCCTGGCCCATCCACAACAGTAGACCCAAGCACACCATCTAACAACCCAATGTGTACTACCCAGATTGATAGACTTCCAAACTCATTTCTGGTCTGTTATCTCAACATCAGAAGCCTAAACAACAAGATTCATAGCCTACATGGACTCTTAGCTGTTCACTCCCCTGATATCCTCTGCCTCACAGAAACCTGGCTAAAACCAATAATCAAAGATAATGAAATCACCCCCCCCCCCCCACAGTACACCATCCTCAGACTGGACCGGATCTCCAAGAAAGTTGGTGGGTAGCTGTACTATAAAAGTCTACCCTAACAATAACAACTGACACCCAACAGCCACCCCAGTTTGGCAATGCAGAAATTCTCATCACCAAACTAATAATAAACAAAAATAAATGCAGATACATTGTCTGCATTTATATTCCACCCAGCAAGAATGATAATACTCTAGAAAATATCTTACATTGGCTAGCTTCTAACTAACCCCAGGAAACCATTGTCTTGGGGGACTTTAACATTGATTGGAACACCTGTTCTCTGAAACTCCCTCCACCCATTTAAACCTCCACTGGTTTACTCAGATCATTGCCACCCCCACCAGATTTAGCAAAAATAGAGTCAAAGATAGTATCCTTGATTGCCCAAATGAACAAGTCAGGTACATTACCCAATGATCTAAGTGATCACTGCCTTACCTATATTATTAGGCTCAAAGCCAACATTCCAAACCAGCCCACCTGCAAAACTATAAGAAGCGTCAGGAACTTTAACCTTGACAACTTCCAAAATGAACTCAAAGCATGTAATTGGAATGTCTTGAAATGACTCCCATTACAAGAAGCAGTTGAGTACTTCAATACCAGATTTCTGGCGATTCTTAACCACCATGCTCCTACCTGTACCATCCATGTAAAAGCCACAGTTGCACCGTGGCTACCAAAAGAAACAAAAACCAAAATTAAACTAAGAAACAACACCTGGGCCAGGTGGCATGTTACCAAAGCCCCTGTGGACCAAGTAAGCTGCTAAGGAATCAGACCAAAGAATCTGTCATTCTAGACAAAAAAGAAATCACTACACCCTCCTACAACAAAGAATATCAGCTAAAACCTCAACAGATCTGGGCTGGTATTAACAATCTTCTCCACCCAGGCCATTCTGCCACTCCTACCCCATCAGCTGCCCTTGATAAATCCCCTGCACAAATTGCAAACCGCTTCAACTCCTTTACTGAAACTATCCAGTCCCTAGCTACCCATCTCACTCCATCGGACACAAACACCATCTCTGGTGGCACATCTAGCCCTGATCCACCCAGCACCCAACCCACCTTTACCATTCAAACCATACCTACCAACCTGATCCGGACCTTACTCAAAAAGCTTAGACCTACTACACTAGCTGGCGACCACCTCCCAGCTGAATATCTTCAAAAAGCAGCTGATGCCATAGCACTTTCCATTTCTATTCTGATCAACAGATCCATCTCAGAATGATCCATGCCAGCAATATGGAAAATATCATGTTATACCTCTCCATAAAGGAGGAAGTTCCACAGAATTATCTAACTTTAAACCTATATCCATTCTTTCACCACTAGTTAAATCACGGAAAGATGCATACAAAAACAAATCATGCACTTTCTTATTCAAAACGGAAATCTTGCCGACTCTCAGCATGGCTTTAGGCCATTCCACAGTACCACCATGGCTCTTCTGTCTTTCTCTAATGTCATCAATCTTCATCGTAACAACAACAATCTTCAGCACTCTTCCTAGATTTCTCAAAAGCTTTCGATATGGTCAACCATCTGCTACTGCTCAATACCCTACAAACCATCGGTTTAGACCAACACGCAATGCAATGGTTTCACTCCTAACTAAGTGGTAGACAACAGGCTGTCTTATGGCAGAGCAAGCTGTCATCCCAACTTCCTCTAACCCTAGCTGTCCCACAAGGGTCCATACTAGGTCCCCTTCTTTTCTCTATCTTTATCAGTGATCTGCACATCACCATCCCAGGAGCCACCTGCATCCAATATGCAGATGACTCACTGCTAATATGCACCGCCTCCTGTCCCACACAATTTCTAACCCTCACCCAGACCACTTTCAGCATGGTAGAAACATAGCTAGCTAATCGCCGCCTGCTTCTAAATCCTAACAAAACCAAGCTACTACTTTTCTCCCTAACCATAGAATTTCTCCTCCTTCTTTCAACATCAATCCTAGCAATGACATCATTATCTCTCCTGATGACCATACAAAGCTTCTAGGCGTAATAATAGACAACAACTTTAAATTTGATAAACATGTAAATCACCCTATTAAGTCCGTCAACAAAAACTTGGTTCCCTGTACAGAGCCAAACCTTTCCTCACCCCCCTAGCTAGGGTAGCTATTGCAAGATCACACCTCCTCTGTACCCTTATGTATGCCTCCCCTGTACTCACCAACCTATCCAAAACTGATCTCAACAAATTATCAGGATGTTACAATCATATAGCCAGATTCACTACTAGCATGGCTTTTAGGACCCACCATTGCCAGAACCTCAAAGCACTGGGATGGCTAGAGTATCCTACCCTTCTACAGTTCAATCAGCTTATAGCAGTGCATAAAATACTCCATCAACCTGATAACACCCCTGTCCTCAAAAATATTCTCACCCTTCATAGCGCCCCCAGGCCATTATGCTCAGCTGATAAACTATTGATACTGACCCAAAAATCCAACAACTCTGCAGGCAATGTTATATTCGCCAACTCAGCTGGTAAAATCTGGAATCTACTCCCTACTACCGTTACCAAGGAAACCTCAATACCCCTATTTTAAAGAGAACTCAAAAAATACCTCACATCTCATTGGCTGGGCTCTTGTTCTAAACCTGACTAACAACTTCACTTGTACATGTCTTGCTACCCAACCTGCTGTTTAGCCAAGTATCTATGCCTCATAGCATTTGAATGTTTAAGCATTGTGAATTATGGAATATGATTGTATTCTATGTTCACATTTTCTGATACGTGTCTGCCAATCAGATGTAAGTCTGCACATTGTGTATATTTATATCTGCCTGTATTCTTTGTCTATATTTTTCTAAACATGTCTGCCTGAGTTTGTCACTCAGTGATGTATGTACTGTCTCTTTTTTGGTATGTGGAGCCTTTCTCTACAGGCCTCTGCTGAAAATGGACATATATCCAGTCGGACTATCCCGGTCAACAAATGTAAAATAAATAAATAAAAAATCATGCCTGGCACTCTAGTTGCATCAAGACGTTACTGCCAAAGGCATTCTCTAATTTCCAGTATTGTGCTGGTGTCCCCACCACCTTCATTCTTTGGACCCTTTCAATTACAAAGAATAAAAACCTTTTAAAATCTTTGCATTTCCTACTTTGGCAGTTAGGTCTTGATACAACCAGAGTGCCAGGGATTAATAATAAAATCTCCATTTCCAGTTATTTAAAATATAAATCGCATTTTATTTGACTTGGAAATGGTTGCATATGGTAACAGGTGTATAGATACACACTATACATAAATACAGTACTGTAAAATATTTTAACATTTAAGATATTTATTATTTTTATGACGTTAGCATTAAATGATTATATTTAAACATAGTGGAATGCTTTTAATATAGGTTTTAAGATGCACAGTAGTTTCTTCTAGGTCATTTTGTCTTTTATTGGTGGTGTTTAAACATTTTGGTTAAGTTACGTATGATTTTTAGGTCAGTTTTCAAATTTTCAAACATTTTAGGGTTGTAATATTTTATGTAGTACTAACTGAATGTTAATGTCTAGTAACTAATTAATTAATTAACCAATTAACAAGCTTTGTATATAAGGATTAAATGTTTTACTGTGATTGACTCTGATGAAGCCCAACAGGATTATGGGTGAAAGCGCTTAGTATGTTATGTGAATAAAGCTGTGTGCTCTCTGGCAAGCCATGGAATTAATTTTTATCTTGTACCTGGTAGTGCCCGTGGAACCCCTGGCAGGTACAGTTCTCATGTCCATGGCCAGAGACTGTGAACTGCACACCCTGCCATGTATGGTCTGCTGCTGTCCAACAAACCCTTGTATAGGGCAGCCAATTGGCAGAACTGTGTGCATACATACATACACACACACACACACACACACACACACACACACACACACACACACACACACAGACACACATCACCAACACAGCTAGGGCACCTTCATACCTACATACACCTCATCTGTGCAGCCCAATGAATAACAAAACTCCTAACACACACACACACACACACATACACACACATGATGTCAACCAAACAGCTCAGCCTAGGTCTCCGGCAAACCCACAACACACCCTGTGCATATGATGATACCTGTGCCACATCCCTGTCATCCATACCATCGATGCAGGGACAGGCTAATATGGTTCTGATGCACAGGGTGAATGTACTAAGGTGTAGCAATGTAATGCTGTGTAACATGTTTTCAGCAGGAAAGTTTAATGCTTACATGTCAGGATGTGTAGCTGTCCAGCCATACTGCATTATAGCTGTTATTAACACTGACTGATAATGGTCTCCATAATGTATTCAATTTGTGATGTAGGTGTCTATGTGCCAGCAGGATGTTGGTCTGCTGTTGTTTCCTACAACGGGTATAGCACTGTGGTGACACACTGACTGTGTCATATCCTGGTGTACAGCTGAACACAAGTAACAGGTCTGTGTACGAGTTACTGCATGTGCCACATGGCTGATAGGTCTGTGGGGTGTATACAGGTGACTGACTGCATGGTGGCTGATGTCAGCAGCCCTTCTACAGTGGACAATGGTAAGTGTACTGGGTGGCACACACCACAAATCTGTGTATAAAACACACATACAAAGGCTTTAGTGTTGATGCAATAGACAGGGAATACTGTACACATGGATGTACTTAATTTTGCAGTGAACCTATTTTAGCCTATGTAATTTCACCAAAATATGATAGGCAAAACATCACATCAGTATATAATCAGTCTGCTACTTTAATGTCATCGACAATGGTACTGTCAGGTTATATGTCCCCTTCCCAAATTTAGTGCAATTCTGGTGTTGGTAAGCATAGGTGTGCTGGTGTGGGTGGCACAGCCCTACACTTTGGAGGGTGTGGGGTGGTGTAGAGCCACACATAGTGTGAGTGATGACTACTTAACCTGTTAAAATACACTGTACTGCATTACAGCAAACTAAACATGGGGATACACACAACAATAACACCAATGAGGGTGGCTGTGTCCACAACATCGACAGCCAACTATATATACCAACTCCAGTATCGCTGTACAGCTATACAGTGAGAAGAGGACATTTACACATCTACTACTAGTTTTGATGGAGTGAATTTCCACAACATGATTCCTTTGAAATGTTAGCATTTACTAGTCAGTTCTCGGACAGATGACCTTCTGGGACATGTATATTCTGCAAACTGAAGTAGATCCCTTCACATAAACACACTTACTTGGCAACACTGAAAGTAGAACCGCTACCTAGGTACTTATTGCTACTAATGTGTTTGGGCTTAATTGCACACACTACACAGCTATTAGGATGAGGTGTGCCCCAAGTCTCTTGTTAAGTGAGGAACATCACCAGGCCTTGTACAGTATGGTAATGGGGGATGTACTGGGTGTTAATGGACAATACATAGTATGCCATACTTTCATATACACATTAACAAACACATAACAGTCATAGACACATCTGAGAGACCTGGGTTTATCAGTGCTAACTACCTTGTCAGTGAATCCATTCTGTTACAGATAATTTGCACACAGCACATGCATCATTGGGCTGGATAGTGTACTCAGTTTCCTGTATGGTTGATGGTGACAGTGGTCCTCATACAGTGGACCTTGGGACATGTACTGTGGGTACCATGGTGTAAAGACAGTATACCCAGCATCCACACCCCACAATGGATATTTTACTCACTGAAACCCATGATAATACTCTGACATACCCACAATCACACATTGACAAGGACTGCAATACAACCCCTAGTAGCATCAGTGCTACTACAGGGATCTACATTTATTGCACATGCCACAGGGATAATAGGGTGATGGTTTGTCATGGCTCTCCTATGTCAACAACATTACTATGCCTCATACTGTATGGCCAGGTGTATTGTATTTGGAGAATGTGGCCACAGAATGCTGTATCCTACAAATATACACACTTGCACACTTACACATACTTGCCAGGACTCAGAGGGTAACCCATGCCTATCTAGCCATTTGTACAACAGTGTTGTGCTGGTACTGCAAGCTCCAGATAGCTCATAGGGTGAAGAGTGTAACAAGGTATATTTAATGTCCATTACAGTAGCAGTAATTTCTAACTATGGCAATGGGGGTGTAGTGTGTGAGAAGGTCCTCAGGGTATTATCAACTGCAGGTTTACTAACACACAGACACTGTTATTCTCAGAAATGCATACTGACACATTTGTCAGTACTGGAGTTCATAGGTGCAGGTGTTCCTAGGTGTGTACCAGGATATTGCCCATGGAGATATGAGAAGAGTAGGGTGTGTGGGCACAGTGGTATCATGCCACCTGACATTTGTCAGCAGACCATCTATCAACTTGATGCCACGTGAGTGATCCTCAGGGTAACAGTTAAATGCAACATCCAATCATCTGGTTGTCTCTTGCAGAGGGCCAGTAAGGTGCTCCAACTGACATGTATGCAACATATATTACATAACATGGCCAGTGTCTGGGTTGGAGACCTGTACCCAAGCATGTTCTGTTGATTGTGGTAGTCTAGTTGAGGTATCCATGGCATGTGGTGCATACAGGGTCCTAGCTGTGGCATTCATAACACAACTGGGCAGACATGTCACTGTCAGTTAAGCATAAATTGCCTGTGAGCAGCCCAGATGGATACCTGACATCTGCACATCTGTACAGAGGACAGACAGAAATCAGCTAGCCAACAGGTTATGCATTAGGATTAATGTTTTGCCAGCTAGACGTCTGACACTGATAGGTGTGCCATTACTACATGACAGCAGCCCTCAATGTCCTATACACATAGTAGTGTACAGTTAATATCCACATATCAGATCAATATCCAGCAGCAAGTACTTAATAACACACAGCTTACACACCAAAAACATGATAGTCAGTACTCAGAGTCCAGCTTTGCATGCAGGGGTGTATTTATTTTTATTTTATTTTTTTATTTAACATTTGTTAACCGGGAAAGTCCAACTTGGAATGAAGCCAATTTTCAGCAGTGGCCCAAGGAGAAATGCTCCAGATGAATGTCTTTGTAATGTGGGAGGAAACCGGAGGACCCAGAGGAAACCCACACAAATACAGTGAGGACATGCAGACTCCACACAGAAGGCACCCCAGCCGAGAATTGAACCGGAGACCCTCTTGCTGTAAGCCAACAATGCTACCGCTGCACTGCATAAAAATAAAGTAAATAAAAATAAAAATAAATCTGGTTCAAACTTATAAACGTTCGATTTACTGAAGGTGACCCATTTATATATATATATATATATATATATATATATATATATATATATATATATATATATATATATATATATATCTGTATATATATATATATATATATATATATATATATATATATATATTTATTTATTTATATATATATATATATATATATATATATATATATATATATATATATTTATATATATATATATATATATATATATATATATATATATATATATATGTGTGTGTGTGTACGTATATATACACAAAACATATGTCCATAACATTGTACTGGAGTCATACATCAGCACCAATAGTCACAGCCTCTTAGTGCAAGGGGATGTCACATAAGTATTGCAGGTATAAATGTGGAATGTTGCTACAGTAACAGGGGTTGTGTTAACAAACATGTATGGGAAGTCACTTCTGATACTGACATGTCATCATCATCATCATCATCCCCGTTTTCCCATTTACATGGGGTTGGGGTATCGTATTAACTGTTGCCACCTCTCTCGATTCAGTGCCACTCTCCTGCCTTCTTCAACACTCATGCCTGACTGTCACAGATCTTCTTTCACACAATCCATCCACCTCTTTGCTGGACGCCCTCACTTCCTCTTACCTTCTTCCTGTCTACCCCAAATCTCCCTCACCAGATTGTCTTCTGCTTTTCTACACATGTGCCCATACCATCGTAATCTGTTTTCTTTGATCTTTTCTGCAATTGGAGCTACTTTGGCTTCTGCTCTTATGTCCTCATTTCTTCGCCTGTCCCGCAGTGTGCATCCTATCACCTTTCTCAGGCACTTCATTTCCATCACCTCTAGCTTCTTCAGCCATCAATTACTGACAGAAATCATAAGATCTTCATAGTGAAGTACCACACAAATCACAGTAATGATCCTGTGGAGTACAGTAGAGATATGACCAATAAACGTGGACAGTCTGACACAATCTGGTCAGTCCAGAGGTACACACAGAACTCCTTAGTGCAAGATGTGTGGACCAAGCCTGAAGTGGATGTTTACAGCCATGTAAATGGGGATATCACAAAAATACTGGAACAGATAAACTCACATGGTTGATGCATTCACACACTCCTGTCTGTCCTTACACATATTAACCTGAGGAGCAGAGGTCCCAAGCCCACATACTTCACACTACTTAGTGACATACATCTTTACACCATCCCACTGCTTTTTCAGACATACACAGAAGTTATGGTGGCCAGGCAACAGTTCAGCTGAAAAATATCTGGACATAACATCACACTAAGTAAATACACTGAGCTGCTAGGCATGTCACAAAGCACTGTGCAAACTACAGGCAGACTGCCACAACACTGACCCAAGTTTCCTATGGGGGAATACACATGTATTTGCAAATATAGCAGGCACTACAGGCAGGTAACAGCATGGAGTAACAGACACCAGTGTGAAAGTTCATACTCACAACCAGTCTGAGCACAGTCACAGTCACATTATGGTAAGCCTAAGCAATATTACAGTATTTGTACTGTGCGAACAACACCACCCTTATATGAGCCACTCACACAGTAACCCTACATATACTGGGCCAAAACACAGTGTAGTCTTATGCCTGACTGTGGTATGAGACATGTGTCAGTCTTGCCCTACAAACATATACGCTAATAGGGTACCGTAAACTGGAGCAGCATACAACTTCAGATAGAACAGGATCAAGAACAATGACATCTACCAAAGTCTGTACACAGGCCAAGTAACATAGTCACAATACACACTCTGTCAACAATCACCATAAGTACACAGACCTCACTACTGTACTCACTACAACAGAATGTCCAGGTTTTTTCCTCAAATATGAGGCCTACTATACATAACATGTCTAGCACTCTGATACCTCACTGGCGTGTTACCAGGTATGATGTCAGTAAATAATGATGTACTGTACATGTGCAGCTCTTACTGCATGACACATGGACAAAGGGTGTCAGACTTGGGGGACAGAGGCACAAACACAGGGCCAATATTGACATGTTGCTGTTATAAACTCTTACATTAGTGGTGTAACAGGGTTTGTTGTGACATATGTCTTCTGAGGGATATGAAGTCAGTTACTCACATGTATGCCACCATGTACTGACTGCAATCATCAGAGTATGCTACTGTATATCTAAAGACAGGAAATGTGTGAATAACACAACACATGTAAGACTCCAAACTCTGGACAATCTGCAGATAGCCCTACAGGTGAGAGTTTCCTCAACCACATAACACTGTCATGCCAGACTTTAAATCATGTAGAACATGATACATGGCCAAAGGGTTATGTCAAAGTGAATGACATCATCAGGCATACTAAAGTAGGCCAATGGGAGGTGTAGTGATTGTGAATGGCTTCAAAATGATTAATCTCCACACACACACACACACACACACACACACACACACACACACACACACACACTTGCCAGTACTGATATGCATAGGTTCATTGCTTCACAGGTGTGTAGTAGGTGGATGGGCCTGATGACTGTACAAGGCTAGGCAAAGGGAATACCTTGGCATCAGGCTACATGACAATAGTCTCCAGTGTGGCTCAGGGGTGTACTCCCTGGAGTGGTCCCCACAGGTGGGTATTGTATTCACCATTCACTCATCTGGGTTACTATTGTGGGTGGCCAGTGATGTGCACTGCTTCCCATGTATGTGAACTATATTCCATAACATGGACAATGTCTGGGTTGTGCACATGTCCCACATGCATGTTTTTTGACATGTGGAAGTGTTTTTGAGGTCTCTGGGGCATGTTGTGTGTACAGATTATCTTCTGATGTAGCATTCCTGACCTCATTTGGGGAGACCTGGCTATGGAACTGAGGTCGTGCTTGCACCTACATTGACAGCATGATACCAGTATTCAGTGGAGTTAGTGGCGTCTGTCCATACAGAGCATGTGTTTAAGGCATGTTATTCCCTTTGTGGGTTACATTTGCAGACTCTACAGTTGTTGCAGGCATCCAATGGGGAACACAGCAAAAGGACCACTGTAAGCATTTATTTGCCTATTGTAGGGACGGAACAGGGTGCCATGTCCTTTTACTTGCTGGATAACACACACTCAGTCAGGAGATGTTACACATCACAGTACTTTCTGATGTCAGTGGCACTGTTGTAGTCAACAGGCATGTAGTCCACTGTAATCACACCGTGGTTACTATCTGTGGGAAATATGCAGGGAGCTACCAATATAGTGGTTATTGCCCAGCCAAGTGTATTTGTGTTTGAGACATGGGTGGAGAGTGTTCTTTGAGTAATACAAGGATTGCCCGTATTGTTCACCAATCCGTAATGTCACATGTAGGGCTATGGATTGTCTACACCAGCTTCTCTGGTGTTTGACATCTGTTGTCCTTGTAAGTGGACATTGTAACATATAGTTAGTCCTCAATATAATAATTTAGCAAAATCCGCCCCACAATGCATCCTGTCATTACACAATCACAGCAACCTCCACACAGGATACTGATGACAAACACACACACACACACTCACACACACACACACACACACACACACACACACACACACACACACACACACACACACACACACACACACACACACACATATTTGCCAGTACTGAGATTCAGACCCCCTACCTAGTTATGTATTGCTACTACAGTGTACCACATTTATGCCATGGGCCACTGAGCATATTGGATAGATGTTGTCCCAAGGTACTTCTAAGGTGAGGAACATCACCAGCCCTTGTAAATACTGGCATTGGGTGATGTAGTGGGTGACAGATCCCAAAAATAATTTTACCCTAATTACACATTTACATTTGCCAGGGGTGAGGTTCAAACCTCTATCTACCAATCATAATGGACTATTATGTTACGCATTTACCACATGCACCACTGACCTGACAAAGTTTGGCAACAGGTACTTGTAAGGTGGATGATATCTGCAGGACTGCTAAAGTCAGGCTCTGAGATGGGTACTGGCTGTAAATGGGGCCAAAATCATGGAGGTACACACGTAGATATGCATACACACAAACTCTTGCCACAGATGAGATTTAAACCCATAGCTGTGTAGTTACTGCTACTACATTGTTCCACATTTATGGCACGCATCACAGAGCTTATAGGACTGGCACTTGTCCAAAGGGGTATTTCAAGGTGACTGACATCAGTAGGCTTGCTAAAATAGGGCAATGGGAGGTGTAGTGACTGTGAATGGCCTCAAAATCATTAATCTATACACACATACACAGTATTTTACAGTTGCCATGTCCGGAATTAGAACTCCTACCTGACTAGTATGTTGCACTATAGAATTATGCAGTTATCACACGTGCCACAGAGCATATAAGACTAGCCCTTGTCCAAAGGGATATTTCAAGGTGACTGACAGCAGGCTTGCTAAAGTAGGGCAATGGGAGGTGTAGTGACTGTGAATGGCCTCAAAATCATTAACCTCTATGCATACACACACACACACACACACACACACACACACACACACACACACACACACACAAAGAGTTTCACAGTTGTTATGTCTGGGATTAGAACTCCTACCTAACTAGTATGTTACACTATAGCATTACGCAGTTATTGCACACGCCACAGAGATTATGGGGCTGATAATTGGCCAGAGGGTTATTTCAAGGTGACCGAAATCAGCATGAGTGCAAACATGGGCTATGGGAAGTGCAGTGTGTGTAAATGGGCCATAAACCATTCCTCTGGGAACACACACACAACACTCAGTCACACACAACTTTACATTTGACAGGACTGGATATACAAATGCTAGATGAATACTGATTTGTACTATCATATTACACAGTTATCACAAGCACCACAGACACTATAGGACTGAGGGCTACCAAAAGCAAATGTCTACAGTGATTGACATCGGCAAATCATGTGATATTGGCCAATTGGATGTGTGGTGGGTGGTACAGGACTCATAATGGCAATCTCTTTGTCACTGTCTGCCTCTCTATTCCCCACATCTCTGTGTGTGTATGTTTGACCTATTATAGTGTGTTGGCCTTGGATATATATATGAGTATTCCTATCCAATGTGTGTGCAAAGCATGAATGGTGTGCAATGTGGTGTGTGTGCACAGACATCTGCAACTAACAGATATGTATAGTCCACTGTTGTTGTCAGACATGTGGTTCATTTCTCTGTGCACAGACATCTGTGACTGACAGATATGTATAGTCCACTGTTGATGTCAGACATGGGGTTCATTTCTCTAAGTGTAGGAGCATGCCCAGTATAACCTTCTGTATTGAGTGTGTGAATCCATTCCAGGTAGGTTGTAGTCCAGTGCAGGATTTTGTGTTCTACACCTACAGCTAGCAACCTGTTTCTGCAGGATATCTGTAGATAGGTTGACAATATGGAGTCACAGTGGCAACAGATAGTGGGATACAGTAACTATTGCTGTCTGTGCTGCTTGTGTTACATAGTTGGTGTTACCAGAGATATTCAGACATGTACTGTTTTACACTGTGATGTATTATGTCATCAACTACCAACAGATATACTTATTTGCTCACAGTTATTTCCAGGGAAATACAAGATGAATTAAGCTGTACCCAGTATTGTGGTCTGCAGCCTACATATTCTTGCACACTCATGCCATTCTGGAGGGCTAGCTGTAGATACTTGCTGATGGATCTGTGTAAATGGTCCAGCATCTTGGTACTGTGGTGGCTGAGGATCCCCTGCTTGTACATCTATTGACATAACAGAATGGCCATATCCTGCTGTGGCCATACCTCTCAGCTGTACAGATTCACCCAGGTTACCCAGAGGCAGGGCTCATATATCTGGTCAGTTCCCCTTCACAGTGTGGTTTACAAGCGGGTTTGTAGCCATCCATTACTGGGTTTGCAGGCAGGGGTAGTATGAGCACACATCAGGGTTTCAGACTTCACACACTCCATGGCATCCATGCTTCTACACCACCTCCCACTCTGTTATTCTATCCTCTTCCTAACATTATGCGAGTGATATCTGTGAAGTATCCCTATAGTTGTCCCTTCATCCCAGTGTTGTAGGGGTTGGTCCACAGTTCATGCAGTAGGACATGGTGGGCATGCTACTGGGATTTGTCAACATGGCCTTGCATTTGTGTTCTGTGGACTGTGTTATGTTGTTATTTGGGACCCCATGAGATAACATACATTGTCAGTATGGGTGAGGCACAGGCCTTTGACAGAGGACTCTAGGGGATTTGGTAGTGATGCAGGCCAGTGCATTCTGTCTCTCCCACAGTCCCAGGCTGCAAGCCACTGGATTTCTCTGGGGTGACAGGGTAAGTGTGGGAGGTGTTAATGGCAATAATGCCTGTCCATATTAACCCATTGGTCTGGATGCTGGCAGGGTGCTACTTACAGCTAGGGACACACCTGCATCGGACACCTCTTCAGCATGCTGCATTCTGTGGGTATCCCCATACAGAAGTGGGGGTCATGCTGTACTCATTTCCAACAACAGGGATATGACATGTGATAAGCCTGTGGATGATGGTGGGTTGAGCTGAGTGCATGTGTGAAATGGAGGCTTCTTGCAGCTGACTCACAGATATACCTGAGACATTCCACTTATGCTGCCTTGTGCGGGGACATAGGCATACTCTCATTACTTCATAACTATGCCTTTTGTGGTCTGCCAGTGATTGGCCAGACTACATCAGTATTCCATACTACACAGACAACTAATGTGCTGCTAAACTGTATGTACAATTCCAAAGGTGTGTGCAGTTGACTGTTACATTTTATGTTCTCTGTCTAGGGTACTTTCACCTATGTGCTGTTTGTATGTCTGGGCCCACACTCATGGTATGTCCATCTTTCAGATGGTGACAGATATTGACATCTGAACAATGAGTATGGATGACTGCTGAATTGGGTCTTGCTGGGATGCATTGTGGTTGGCACTGCACTTGTCAGAACATGGCCCTGTCATCAACAGTAGTGGCCATAGGCCACCGGGACACAACCCTCCATGCCTACATGCTGACCACTTCCACACAATGGACAACACACAACAACCTAACACACAGAGCCCTTGCACACATGCAACAATCTATCCTGTAAATTGGGCCAGCTCAGGTAATCTGTGCTCCACTGTTATTAACCCCACTTGTACATGTTACTGCATTTCTACACAGGATTGGGAGGGTGAGGCACACCTGACAACAGTAAACATTTAGTATGACTGTACTGGTATTTCAGGTACTATGTTGGCTTCCATTTCTTTTTGTATTCTGACCTATCATGCAGACTAGAAGCATATCAGTAGAGTACAGATCTTAGGTTTTATTGACCTACATTTCAGTTACAGTCTTCATACCATGCAGAACTAACATACAACTGCCTGACCTGTTGTGGTCTGTCTGCATAGGTCTGGAGGGGGGCTGTTATCCATTGGCATTAATTGGAGGCCTTAGCACAGCCTTTCTTTATGGTCATCTACACCTGGCTGAGGCTGTTGTTGGGTATGTGAACCTCACTGATATGCATGTGTGTGTGTGTCCTATGGACACACATTTGGGCCACCACATCTACTGCAGTGGGATTTGTCACCGTGTCTAGTACTGCCTACTTTGTTGACACCAGTATTTGTTATGGATTCCATGCTGCCCATATAGGTATGCACTATCTGCTGCCATCCCATTCAGCCACCCGATTCCCTTGCATGCTCACATCCATACCATAGCTACAACTAGCAGAACATACTACTCCATTCAGCAAATGATAGGAAGAGTGAGTTACTTGTGGCTGTGCCAGTATTGAGGATGATGCAGGAGGGCTGACTATGTCGAATGCACATAGTGCACTCCCTATTCATGGAAAAGCACAGGTAATTTCATGTTTGGCATCCTTTTTTCTGTATGTGCGAGTCAGAGGGAGGTGTCATTCCCTGGGTTCCTACCGTATCAGTGTATGTGCTATGCATTGCCTCTTTGCCAAAACCTGGGCATACTGGGCATGTCTCCTTCTGCCTACACGGGCAGGCTCAAGTTGCTCCTCCTCCAAGTCACTCTGTGCCTGTGCTGGCCTTGGCAATGGTGGGGGGTTGTGTGGCCCTGCCCTGTGCTCTTCCTGCTGCAGCTGTTTCCGCAGGATCATAATGTGTAGCATGGCACATACAATGAAAATTTGTGTACATGTCGCTGCAGAGTACTGCAAGGCTCCACCAGTTATGTCCAGGCACTGAAATCATGACTTGAGCATCCCAAACACACCATCTATTATGATTCTCATTTGTGCGTGCACCTCATTATGGAGTTCTTGTTCAGGTCTGTGTGCATTTCTGATGGGTGTCATCAGCCATGGCTCCAGTGCGTAACCAGCATCCCCCACTAGGTGGCCATATGGGATGTCCCCACTGGCAAATCTCTGGTACAGCTGTGTCATATGCCAGATGTGGGAGTCATGATAGCTTCTAGGTCTGCCAGCACACACATTCATTATAATGCCCTGGGCATCGCACATGACCTGGCAGTTGATGGAGGGGAAGCCCTTGCAGTTTATGTAGACCCTACCCTGCTCACCAGGTAGTGCTTTGAGATGTATGTGCATGCAGTCTACAGCAACCACTACCTCAGGGTATTCTGCTATTTGGTGGAAGAGACGTACATTGCTGGTCAACACCTCATGGGTGTTGAGGAAATATATGTGCTCCCTGCATGTGCTGACATGGCATCCAGGAACTGGTGGAGTACCCTGGATGCTGATGCCTGTGAGATACCCATGATATCCCCAGTTGGCCTTTGGAAGGTACCTGTGGCTAGTATTCTTTAGCCTACACATACCTTGGTATCCACTGGGATGGGTTTCCCTCTGTTGGTTCTGTGTGTGAGGTGTGGCCGGCACAGCTCAACAATTTTTGTTAGGATGTCCCTGTCCACCCTATAGCGCTCCACTATCTCCAGCTCATGTAGGCCCTGGTAGGTTACCCTGGGTCTGTACACTCTTCCCCTTCTCCTCACTGTGGGTTGGTCGTCAGCATTCTCATCCTCACCACCCTCAGCCTCTTCTATATATTGATGTATGAGAACGACAGCAGCCCCTATCATTTTGTTAGTTTTGTCTGGTAAAATTTCCCCGTCTGTGTACACCGGTGGTGTAGAGTTTGTGGGAAAAATCAAAGTGAAAGGTGTTTGCATAGTTTATAGTAGTGTGCTGAGCTGGGCTGGGCTGCTGCCTGTGTAATTGGCTGATTCTCATACATTTCACCTGCCAGCTATGCTAGTTCTCCTGGATTGCCTTCCTACTGCTGTTTTCCCTTCCCATTGCCTTCCCATTTAAGCCCCAAGGCACAGTGTGCATACCCAGTGCTCATATGTGAAAAGAGCTGCTATTTCCTTTTTTTTTTTTTTTTTTTTTTTGTTTAAAACCCGATGCGCAGCACGCACACCCGTTTAGGCAATGTAAACACTGCTAGGTAGCCTCAGGCACACACCCTTCCTTAGCTGTACTTAGCTAAGGGTAAACACGGGCCACAGATATCCAATAAGCTTACAGCATGCATGACACTTCCCCTTATGACATCATCTACCTCTTAGACTTGCACCATGGTGTTGCTGCACTTACACGGCTGGGTGCTAACTAACACTGAGGGGAATCTGTGATTCAGTATCAGTCCCTTCATTTGCATAAAACTGACTGCTAATGCATGGTTACAAGACTGACACTCAGCCTTCCCCCTTAGCAACAACTATTCAATGGTTTTGTCGTCTTCTGCATGCCATTGACTATTATGGCAGAATGCTGATTTTGGTTTAAAAGCTTATTTCCAGCTTTTTTTTTTCTTTTTTCGGGCCGATCCCATTTGTGCACCGCTGCCCTATGCTTAAAAGGCTGAAATCGGCCAAAAAAAAATGAAAGTTATTTTTTTAAATTTTGCAACTATTTACCATGCCAATGTCCATATATTTTGGCCATTTGCATGCCTACTACATTGAATATATGCTTTCTTTGGAGCTGTCCATGCCTCCATTTTGTAATTTGCAGAAATGTATTCGGTTAGTAACCAAATTAATTTCTGCATCTTACACTATTCCTGCACAGATGCCTACATGTTTCCTGGATCGCTAATTCACCTAATTTGCATGGCTTTCACCTGCAAATGGGGTAATTAGCATACAGAAACTGTGTCCATGCAGGAATAGTGTTGGAGCGCTCATGCACGTCCCTGGAGCTCATTCCTGGATCGCTCGTCGGCCATATTGTGTGCAGCAGCTCTTGCACTATTGCTGCATGCCATGCAGAGCTTGCTGAATCCTGGGGAATGTCTTCTTCTTTATAAACATGTTAACAGGTATATATTTACATTAATATTTTTACATTAAGTAATTATTTTACATAGGGGTACATTTAACTGTCAGTACTGTATGAAATTCAATAGACTTCTAAAACATAGCCAGTCGAAAACTTCACAGTCTTTTACCTATGAAAAATTACAAAGATTAGAAAAGGTTTACAGGTCTAAGAGCAAGCTAGAGATGTCACATAAAAGCCTTCACTTTCTGTTTTATAAGTTATTAAAGGATAAAAACAAAGTAAGAAAATGTACCACTTAAAAAAGAGGCATTAGTGGAAAAATCCTATATCTGGGTGTCATCAGCCAGTCGGAAATGAGCACAAAAGAAGCTCCTACATTGGCTACATTTTAAAAAAGCAATTATCCAACACCTGTATCAGAACCAAAGATGTAGGAGTGACCTCCTTCAAATCAGTACGATGAATGCCTGTAAACGGAAACTCCTAAGGAGACCATCCTCACCAACAGTTTAGTAGAGCCTGACATTATTTTTTTCCTATATCAATACATTGAAATACACAAGCACCAACACCTTCAAAGCTGAAGCACCATGTCCACCTAAAAGGCCGCAGAATCACTTATAAGTAAGTGCGTGTGTCTGTGTGATTGCGTGTGCACTCATGAGTTTGTGTGCATGTGTGAAAATATTATAGACTGACTATGTATATATATATATATATATATATATATATATATATATATATACATAAACAGAAAGATTATAGAGACATTATTGTAATAAAGTGCCTGTCTTTCCAGTACCAAATTTGAACACTAGGAGGAGCAAGGGAGAAGGAAAGACATTCCTGACTGAAGACAATTTGTACAACAGAAGTGCCTCTTGTGGTTGACCACAAATCCAAGTGTAACAAGCAGGAAACTGTGTGACGGCAGAACCAGATGTATTGTAAGAATGAGGTCCATAGAACTGGTGTGCGTGCTTTAACTCTAGAGGGATTTCTGTGGAGGAGTCACTACCATTTTAGAGTGGAAGACATTATCTTTAATAGAGTTAAGTTGCTATCCTGCAAAGGAAAAGTCAGATGGAGAGTGTTATACATGTGAAGTTTGACTTGCCTGTGTGGGAAGCTGTTGGGATTTTTCCCTTCTTGTGGAATGTTACTACTCATGCTGTGAAGGTGCTAAAGAGAAACACTTCTAGCCTTAAAATTTTTGGGCCAGCTTTGAGGAACTCATTATTTTGATTATGCATGGAAATGAAGTCAACCTGAACGGTTACTTTCCACAGAGCTGTTTTATAGCTCTAATTTAATTTATATTTTCTGTTTCCATCAGTTTTGAAAAGAAGAGTGTGTTTCTGTTCATCCCACTTGCAAATGCACTCATGTTGAATTTTGAAAGGATGGTGATTAGAGTGTTTCTATGACTAGTGCTTTCTGGGTGATGTGGTATATATATATATATATATATATATATATATATATATATATATATATATATATGTATCTGTATACATATATATATATATATATATATATATATATATATACATATACACACAGTATGTATACACACCAAAAAGGTCACACAGACAAATCAGTCAGTAAAAACTCTATATATCTATATATATAAAAAATGTTATATATATATATATATATATATATATATATATATATATATATATATATATGGATAGACAGTGAGAGAGAAAGAGAGAATGTATGTGTGACTATATATGTCCCACGGGGGGTAGCACACCTTCCTCAGAGCCTCCAATATCACAAAAGGAAAAACAGAGGCCAATCCTTACTGCATGTTATATTAGTTATACCTTTAACAACAATTGCAATATCACAAAAGGATAAAAGGAAAACAAAGAGATTGCCTTTCTTCATAAAAGCTGAGAAATTCAATATGATCCAAACTGATGAAACAGTTCTTTCACTGGCCCTCTTGAGAATCTCCATCTCCTAAAAAAAAGCATTATTGCCAAATGATGGCCCTAGCAGAAACAAAGTGGTCTACTATTCCACTGCTAGAAAAACGGAAAGACGTATCTGCTGAAAATATACAGCACACCCTCCTGCTCCTAAGACAGCACCTAGATTATACTGGACACTCAGCATACACACACACACACACACACACACACACATATATATATATATATATATATATATATATAGAGAGAGAGAGAGAGAGAGAGAGAAATTATTTTAATTTAGCTGTTAGTTAATCAGGTGAGTCCACTGGACATGTGCCCCTTTTCAGGGGAAACCTGGGAGCACTGTTTAGTTAAGTGACTTGCTCAGAGTCATACAACTAGCAAATGAAGGTGGAAGGAATCTAAACTCGGCACCCTAGACTACTGAAAGCAGTTTATCAATTCAGAGCTTTAATCTTCTGCACAAAATGCCAGACTGATATGACTGATCTTTTCAGTAACCTAAAATCATACTCTGCCCCAGTGGCACCCTACCACCAGATAAGAATCTGGAATCAATTTAACGGAATCAGTTTACCAGCATGTTTTTAGAATGTCACTGGAGTACCTGAGAAAACTCACCCAGACAAGTAGCACATTCAAACTTCACACAGACAGTTACTACAAGTCAGGACTGAATCTGAGACTTCAGAGTCTGGGAGGCAGAAAACATATGACTGAGTCACTGTACTACCCAATCTATTTCTGATGGGGATACCCAAGACAAACTAAAGGAACTCAGTTTCACAGCTGACAATGTATGCACTGAAATAATGGGCTTGGATGATTCAGTTAAGGCAGATAAAGCAGCACTGACTATGAGGAGACATGCTTGGATAAGAAGTAAATCTTATCCAGCAAATGTCAAGGTCAGTTTATAAGAGGTTTCTCTCCATAGATTTTCTTTTTTGGTAAATCTGCAGATGACATTCTTGCAGAAAAAAGGCAGGATGAGGGCAACAGAAAAGTTAATATTTCATGAGTCATTACCTTAGCATAATAGAAAATTCCTGTTTACTAAGAACGTTTTTATAGGAAGTAACAGACAATAAGACAAGTTTATTACCTACATACAATCATCACTTTTCTAACTGTTTCAAAGGAAGAATAAATAATATGAAGATAAACATCTCAGTGACTCATGTATAAGTTAACCTCAGATAAAAAACATTTACAAACTAGAAAGAAAGTTACAGTACTGCTTGTCACACTAGCAGGATATCACCACTGAGCTGATATGTAGATATTTTCAGAAAATAACAGAATTAAAGGCTTACCAATCTGCTCAGCTAAATAAATCTTTTGACTTTGTCTTATGGCTTTAAAACAAAACTCAGTGCAAACTGGGCCCATGCAAATGAATAAGATACGTTTTTATTCTATGTTCTTTGTAATTCTAAAGAACAAATTAAGGTGGCCGATCTTGGAACAATCACAATTTTTTTAGTTTAGAGAGCCAAAAAAAAAGTTCAGGATGGTTACCTTTAGTACTATAATGGAAACTATTAAGTATGCAAACAGTGGAGCTAAAATTTTAGTAAACTGTCAGTATTTTGGAAAGATCTAATATAAGAACTGCAAACTGAAAGTAAAATTATTCTACTTAAAACTACATTTATATGCAGTGTGATGTCCTAACTGGAGTATGGAAAACATTTGATAGGCTGGTATCCTCCAAACAACTTGGATGAAATGCTGCAGTGTCCTTTAGTGGACTATAATGCGGTTTCAATAAAGTATTTAGAATAGAGGGCATATCCTTAATATTCTAGAATAATGTGGCAACGTATCTCTTCCCATCTGGTATAAGTAGTTTTAATCCTGCATGGAACACACACACTCAGCTATGGTGAGAGTAATTTAAAACAGAAGCTAGAGAATGCTGTAAAGTAGTAAAACGCTGTGATACTGAGGAAGCTGTACAGGACCCTAATATAAGTACAGCAAAAAAAGAAAGAAAAAAAAGGAAAAAACATGACAGACTTTTAAAGAATGTTTCTAGTCAAGTGCTCAGTGAAGATAATGAAGTGCAAAAGACCTTCTTTGTATTTTAAAAGGACAGCAACTTCAAACCGATTGACAGAAAACATGATGTAGAAGATTGCAGTTTACAAAATCTGACAAAAACTCAATCAAGGTTATGACAATCACAGCACACTGCAGACAAAAAATACCACAATTGTGGGGGACTTTAATTATCCTTCTATAAACTGGGAATCCTACATGACTCAAAATTTGCAGGATCAGAGATTCATACACCTACTAGATGTACAAACATATTGGATGTGTTGCTCACAAATATGGGAGAATGCTACACCCCTGCCATTGTCATACCCTCTCTGGTAAGGTCAGACAATGAAACAGTCTGGTTTGAAATAAGAATCAATTCTGTAACCTCATAAAACACTGTAACAGAAACTACTCCAAGGCAAACTACCTTTCATGTAAGTAATAACCTGTCAAAATGTCAAGCCCCTCCAAACCCAGATACCACTGCAGACTATGCAGAATTTTTCACAGAAGCTCTGTACAGGCATGTAAATGACTGCATAGAAGTTGCTGTGCCTACCTGAAGTAAGCCAAAAACTAACTTAAAAAACAAGCCACTCTGGTGGAATCCAAAATTAAACAGGTTGTGCAACAAAATAAAATAAGTCATAGCTGATATTATTATGTATAACACCAAAAAGATAAAAAAAACTCTCTCATCAAACTCAATAGACAATAAAGAAGACTAGTCAAGTCCAACAAAACAAACTTTGAGGTACAGATATCATCCCAAGCCAAGGACAACCATAAGGCCTTCTTTAGCTATATCCAAAACAAAGGTAGCAGACAACAGTGTGGTGAACTGTTGGTAAATGGATCCAAGCTGACAGACAGAACTGGGAGATACAGCAAATTTTATGGCTGATGAACTCTACTCCAGCTTTTTCCCCTCTAACCCTCAGCAACCCCCACCCAAGGAAATACCATCTAACATTACCCCTCCAACTATCAGTAAGAAGCAGGTATTTCTCTAAGACAGCTTTCATGGGCCTCAATAGTATCATAAGATACCTCCTAAACAGCTTAAACTATGACCTTTCAGGACCACTGGAGTTACTATCGAACCACAGGCTTCATACCACATTAAAGGAGGACTGCAACTGTCATCCCTCTGCACAAGAATGGACCATCAATAGATCTCGGAAACTAAAGCTCCATTAGTCTTACTAGTTTCATTTGCAAAGCCATGGAAAGAATTATCATGGAAATGATTAACAATTACATAGGAGACATTCAGACACTAGACCCAATATAGCTTGGTTTTGACAAACGCAAGTCATGTGTTCTAAACCTGGCAAACTTCTATGAGAAGGTCACTAGGACAATGGATGAGGGCAAAATGGTGCATCCTACCTTAACCTAGGCATAACATTTGATACAATACCCCACTCAGGCATTGTAATCAACCTCATGGAATTAAGTGTAAACCACTATGTAACTCACTGGATAGCCAGCTGGCTCATAGACAGGACCCAGGAAGTTAAGATTGGACAGACCTCCTCCATAAAGAGGCCGCTCACCAGTGGAGCCCTGGCTCTATGCTAGGTCCACTCCTCTTTGGTATCTATTTTTCTGAAGTCAAGGCCAATATCAAGGGCCTTAGGCTTGCCAAGTTTGCAAATGATTGCAACCAAGGAACGCTCATAGAAACCCCCCCAAGATATTAACATCTTACAGGAAGGTCTAACACAGACAAATGACTGGTGCCAAAGCCACAGTTTAAAACTCAGTGCCAAGAAATGCATAATAGTAACTTTTGTGAAGTTGGCCACCCAGGGAAACTAACTCATTGATAAAACACCCCTAAATATAGACACTGTAGTTAGGGATTTGATGACTCATATATATATTTACCTTGCTATTGAGCAACATATATCTAAGGTAGTAAGAAAATCATTCTATGTTGCTCAGCTTATAAGTAAGGGCATGGCATCTAGGCCCAGGAAGTCATCATGCCACTGTAATCAGCCCTCATCAGACCCATCATCAAGTTCAATGCCCCCTTCAGTATGTACCTGACGAGGCACTTGCAGCAATTGGGCCATCCAAGAGGTTACTCACAAAAAGAAGATAGGGTGTAAACATAATGTCCTGTGTAGATCACCTCAAAGCCCTGCCTCTATACACTGTTTCCTACTGACTACTGACAGGTGAATTATGCCTTACATAAGGCATCCTTGAATCCCTGGCTACTAGATATAGGGATTTAAACTTTGCTTGTGACTTAAATAAGTCATGTTGGATGGACTGGTATGTATCTCAGTGAATCCCTATTCTCTGGAATAGGCATGCCATCCATCGGAAGAAGAGCGCTTCCCTTACCCTACTCAAGCACAATCTGGGCCAGTGGTTGGGAAATCAGAAATTTGCCCCGGTCTAACGTCTCTGACAGATAGAGGCAACCATTCAGTCATGCTGTAACTAACATGCACCCCTTAAAATAACCTGTAAAGCACAATAACTTATGGGATACATTTGGATTGTGTGTCTTGGCTTATAAAGGCCCCAGTGGTCATTAGCCTAGTATAATCTTATGAACCTATGAATAAACAAAGCTGGCACAAGGAAGGTGACTGAGATCAATGGAATTCTTAGTAATTCCTTCCAGCAAAATATACAGTCACACTTCAATCCTAGGCAGCAACTGGCATTTAGCAGTGCAAAGCTTTGTGCACATTGTTAAATCAGGAGACAGAAACTGATTATAAGGAATTATTCTGACAAAAAATTCTAAATTCTACAATCAATCCTGCTTTAAATGATATATTATCTATTTCAAGTATGTAGGCAGCTAAACTGTTGTATTAGCAGAGGTTGTTGTTATTGGCACACATAGGATTTTTAACAAAATTTTATATAAAACAGTTTTAATGAAATATGTATGAATGAACATTTTCGTATATTAATTTTGTTGTTTTTTGGAAAGAATGTTGAAATAGAATTGTTTACATTGTGTGCGCATTTCACACCTGGTTCAAATGTTTCACATGTTAGGTGTATTTTGTTTTATGAAGAAGCCATTGTGATAATTAATTATTCTAAAGAAGCCTTGGAAGTGTGAAGACAAAAGTGTTTTATTAAATTAAATTTCTGCATGGAATGACAGTGGTCTAATGTTGATTTTCTTATATTACGTTTATTGGTTTTTGGCACCACATTTACCCCAAAGTGTGAATTTATTTGGTTGCAAACCCTTAAATTGCCCAAGAGTTACTCTAGTAAGTCTGATCTACTGTTGCTTGAAGGATGTGGTCTGTCAGGTTATTAGAAAAGGCTTCAGAGAGGAGACAACAGAATCAGTCTTAAAGATGAAATATATAAAATACTAGAGCAACAAATATCCAGTGGCCTTACTATAGTATCTAATGATGGTCTTTAACTGTTGCAAAAAAAATGCTTCTAGCATATCCCTCATTCATTCACATTATCATTCATGATATTTTCCCAAAGTCTTTTAAGGATCTAAGTAGAAATTTTAGACCCATACCTTTTAAACATTAATATAAAATAGTATGCCCACATTACCAAAAAGGCTGTAAAGGGTTCTACCAAAAATAGTAGTCCCTGTGCAGGCAGGGGTCACACAAGGATGCTTAAGTGCAAACTACATTAAAGCTATTTTGGTACTAAGCAGACTGTAAAATAGCCATAAAGATCATGAACAGTGTTTTAAGACAGCATTCATTACTATCTGTTGGCAATACTTATGCCATATACTATGTGTATGTGGTCTTCTATCCTCATTATATAGGCTGTCTGAGCTATGTCTAGCAAATCTTTGGCTTCTGCTTTAACTAACAGGTAAATATTAACCCTATTCCATCTAAGAAAAGAAGTAAGCCTAAGCAGGGCTGCTTATTGCCAGCTATGGTCTTTGTCAGAGTTGCCGGAAGCAGTTGAAGACTTGGGGGCGGAGGGTGAGAGAGGCACTTAGTGATCTAAAAAGGGCAATTTTTTATAACTATTTACTACCACAACATAGAGTCACTTGTAGGACATTTTAAGCTTAGCCAATTCCCTTTTGGTGCTTGAATTAACATTTTTTGATTGGTCTTACCTGTCCCATGGCTGATAATTGTATATTAGCCCTAATGAGAATAACTGTGATCATGCCATAGATAATTTGAGGGAACCCATGTAAGGTATGCAGCATTAAGGAACTGCCTCAATCCATTAGTGGCATGAGGGGAATTCTGGAGTACATTTTCTATTACCCATCCTTAGATCCAAGTTGCATTTGCATATGAACAGATGAGCTTTGTTTTATTTTTATGGATAGTCTGTTCTGGAACAGTGGTAGCCTCTGTGATATACATCCTTCTCTCCGCAACATTCAGCTTAGATAGCTGGACTGAGTATTTCTGATGCAATTTGACTTGCTGATGTTCAGTAGGTCCAGCTGCATTAGGTCAGAGGATGCCTTGTATGCCAGACATGGGTCACCTCTAAACGCTCTGTAGGATACTGAGTATAATAATAAATCTTTGAGGTTGTCCATACAAGACCTATTGTTTAGGAATTGTATCCTTTTAGTAAGGTATCTCTGAAGGTATTCCAATTGTTACATGGGGCTGGACAGATACAGTACATGCCACAGTGGGCATTATACAAAATTACTGACCTAATGAAAGAGCTTTGTAAAGGGGGACAACAACATCTCTAGATCTAGTCACAATCAATTTGTTTATAAGCTGTGCAATATATAAAAGCTTTCTTATAACTCTGGGCACATGTTGGTCAAAAGTTAGGTCACTGTACACACAAGTTCCCAAATGCCAAACAATTTGGTCAGCTCTCGAGGGAATTGTCATGATTTTGAAACCAGTTTTTATTTGGGGGAAAACATTCCTGCATGATGCTTAAGTCATTTGGGGATTCAATAACTGCTCCTAGCTTGCAGTCATCTCAAACTTAGCCGGCCAAAGCCCTTTGGTATTTCCTTTTACTTTTGAGATGTATATAGAAGATTACTTTTGAGATGTAAAGTGTATTTACATTTTCTTAAAAGGTTTGTATGTAAACTGTTTCCACACCTAACCCATAACTGTTTTCCTCAAATGAAACTGCGTGATCCCTCCCTTCAAGTGTAATGAATTTGTTAACGATGCATGATAGTGAATGCATTTATGAGTAATTATTCTACATAAGATCTTTAATATTAACAATAATTTGTATCTAAATTGTATAATGCATCTTGGAGCTTTTCTCCCCGGGCGTCCACTGAAAATGGGCCAATTCAGCCCAGTGGACTTCCCCGGTAATCAAATTGAAAAGAAGTAAATATGCCAAATAGAAAACGTCTCAGCACCAACTCCGGTTTGCTCCATTGGTGACTACCCTCTTCCAATATTTTCATCTCCTGCATCCTGTGAGCAAGTTGGCAATCTAGCTAGTGATGCAAGTGTTTGCTCCTAGATTATTCATCTTCTGTACTATACCTGAGTAGGGGATATTGCCAAAAGGCTTGGCCAGGTCAAGGTAATGTAGTGTGAACTGTTTTACCTTCATCCATTGCTTTGGTGACAAGCCTAAAGCTTAAAATTTGTCCATGATTTTGAGGCTTTCACACTTTCATCTGGGCTGTTTTCAAACACATTTTTAGGGCCTTGCATACATGTATGCATTCTTTGATTCACCTTTCTCTCTGTATTAAATTACATTCCTTGTATTATACAGCACCAGTTGTTAGAATGTGTTTTAAATTTGTAGTTTTGAACAGTCTTCTAGTATGCAATGCAACACAATGTATAAACCAATAATGACAAAACTACCCATTTCAGAAAATTTCAACCATAAAAGGCAACTCAGACTTCTGTCATTACAATCTACCAATATCAGTAAATATGCAAAATCCCTGCAAAAGTAAGTCATCTAAATAATTCCACATTAAAGGGATCTATAACTAATGAAGTTGTTGCTGCTAGGAAACAACTTTATATTCCATTGTTTCATCTACAATTAAACTGGCTGTTGCTCTTGAAGAATAAATTGTCAATGTTACATTAAAAAATAATATTGCAATAGGGAATGGATGGCACACTGATGACAGATTTGTAGTTACTAGGTAACTCCTCCAAAAGAGGACATTCACAGGACTGCAGCATCCACTCCCTTTAAAGTGCAACAGTACAGTATCCATGATCCATATACATACTGTGGGAGTAGAACCCACAGCCTTCTGCATAAAAAATATGGCTACTACCTGTTGTGCTACTAACAATGCAAACAGACTGGGAATAAGCAGCACCAAACTTCCCTTCCCCTGAAGCTCTCAACTCCTTGTAAATTTTTTTATCTAAAATTTGTTTAACAGGAATGTCTGACTTGGAACAAAGCCAATTTTCAGCAGAGGCCCATGGACAAATGCTCCAGATGCATGTCTTCGTAACATGGGAGGAAACCAGAACACCCAGAGAGGACTCACACAAACACAGGGAGGATATATAGACTCTGCATAGACGGTACCCCAGACAGGAATCAAACCAGAAAACCTCTTGCTGTGAGGTAACACCACCACCACTGCACTATCCACTTGACACAACTAAATCTCTCAATTTCACCGCAGAAGAAATCTGGAAAAAGCCAAAATTTATTTTGGGGGGGGCAAAGGCCCAAAAACAGGGACACATTTTAAATATTGCTTGTATAATCTTAGAAAGCTGCTGGAATAGTGTTTTATGTTACCATGTGTTTCCAAAAAAGATAGGAAGACTGAAACTTAAAGGGCTATCATTATTTAGTGAATTCCATTCTCACTGATTTACCACAAAACCACAAATATTAAGAGGAACAGACCAAAAGTACGAGCCAAATATTCTGTGAAAATCTAGACCGTTGAAAGCTATGGGCTCAGCTCCCTGAATCACAAGTAGTGGTGTGGGCGCACGCTCACACACACACACACACACACACACACACACACACACACACACACACACACACACACACACACACCATACCTCTCAACCTCTTATAACAAGAAATCTGGACAAAAGAAATGTGGAACTCCTCTCAACCTCTTAGAACAAGAAATCTGGATAAAGGAAAAGTGGGATAAAGGCCCAAAAATAGGGACAATTGTTAAATACTGCTCTTGCAAACTTAGAAAGTTGATAGAATAACAGGTTTTGCATTAGCATGAATTTTCTGAAGGGTATGAAGTCTAAAACTCAAATTCCTGTCATTATTTTCTAACTTCAGTCTTTAATGATTTGCCAGTAATTTGCCAGAAAACCAGAATTTTATAAAAAACAAACCAAAAATATGAGGCAAAAATCTGAACATTCTGTGAAAATCTGTACAGTTGAGAGGTATGAGTCACATACACACACACACACACACACACACACACACACACACAGACACACACACACACACACACACACACACACACACACACACACACACACACACACACACACACACACACACACACCTTCATAACTTCATAGCTCTCAATTAATCAGAGACAAATCTCAACAGAATCAGGGACAAATCCAGAAAAAAAAACAGGGACAATCAGGGACACTTTTAAAATATTAGTTCTATTAACTTGAGACAGTAACAGAAGAAAAGAATGTGAATTAGTATACATTACCAGCTGTCTAGTTCGACTCTCAGCTAGAGCGTCTTCTGTGTGGAGACATGCATGAATGGGCGTACCTTCGTTGAAGGTTGTGCGTCAGGGCTGGCAACTCGGCACGTAAAAATCAACTGCCAATCATTAGCGGACCGGAGTGCCGAAAGACACAACAACCTGAAGGAATAAAAGTCAGTAACTCTTAATTACTGTCATTCTTTATTAAGTATAATTCAGCATCTTTTCTCCAAAAGGCACTAGCGTTAGGAAGGATTAAGGTGGACAGAGCTAAAATTTGAGTTAAAATCAGGGACAGTTGAGTGGTAATAGGTATGCATAACTTAAATAAACAATGGAGCACAGCAGCCATACCTTAAACAATGGAGCACATAAGCCATAGCTTAAACAATGGAACACAGCAGCCATACCTTAAATAAACAATGGAGCACATCAGCCATACCTTAAACAATGGAACACAGCAGTCATACCTTAAATAAACAACAGAACACAACAACCACACCTTAAATAAACAACAGAACACAGCAGTCATACCTTAAATAAACAACGGAACACAGCAGTCATACCTTAAATAAACAATGGAACACAGCAGTCATACCTTAAATAAAGAATGGAACACAACAGCCATACCTTAAATAAACAATGGAACACAGCAGCCATACCTTAAACAACGGAGCACATCGGCCATACCTTAAACAATGGAAAACAACAGTCATACCTTAAATAAACAACGGAGCACAACAGCCTAGCCTTCATAACTTAATTATAAACAATGAAGCACTAACAGCCTTAAGCTTACCGTGGGTGTTGAGTCTGGCAGCAATGATGTGATCAGGAACCATGCACTTTTGTGTTTAAATTTACGTTAGTGTGCGATATATGCATGAGTCCTGAGTTACAGGTCTTGCAGCTGTAAAAGTATTTGTGGGGGGTCACTATGGTTCCGACGCCTATGTACTTGTTATTGAATGGATAGCTTGTTTTTTCTCAACAATCAGTCATCTCTGACTGGACATGAAAAGAAATAGCATGTAAGATTTTACTGTTTGCCAATGACATCTTTTAGCAAACCCCATTATGGTTATTGCTCTTTTCCATTCAGGCATGAAGTAGTTAAAAAAAACATCGGAATTCTAAACAAAACTGAAATGTTCCCATTGAATGAGGCCAGCAGGAATCTGAAGTCAGCCAATCCAGGTTTCCCTTTTGTGTGGTTATGTCTAGTTCCCTAAATAATTGAGAATACTTTATATCCCATCCAACAGAAAATGACGAAGCTCAGCCTGCTCCTCATTTCGCAAAAGACAATCATTTTGAAATTCTCATTGAAATGTCATGTCTTTGCCAAATCTGGTGGAGACATTTTCTAACTGACCACAAATATTCATGTATGATATGGTTAAATTAATACCCACATTTTTATAAGTAAAAAGAGACAGTCAGTCACCTCACGGGGATTATATGTCAATGCTGCCTTTCATGGGATGTAATATACAGCTACAAAGTTTCATGCAGTTGCATTTAGATTCCTAAAGCAGTCTTGTTGCTTCTAAAAGCTACAATATCTTGTTATCAAAGCCAGAAGCTTCTTTACCACAAAGCAAATTACTATGGCCAGTTTGCTGGTTACACAAACAAATACCTCAAAGTCTATTAAAAGGGGCACACTCTACAATGTTTTTGTACTAACGGTTTTGTAGAAACACTTAGGTGTGGGCAACATTACAAGATTTGCAATTCTGTTGTGAAATGACCCAGATCTTAAAATAGATGGTAGAGGGGTGAAGTAGAAAGACAGGGAAGAGAAGGGTGTACATATATAATCTAACAAGCACATCTACCAGAGTGTGAGCTTGTGTGGTGGAGGGAATATATTTTAGACTTTCATACCATCCAGTGTAAGTCTGACCTTCCCTGTACTGATCACTGTGGGATTTTAAATTTAAGAGATGCTGTGCTGTACTCTACATTAAATGTTCAAATTAGAACGAATCACGTAAAAACTCATTCATGGATTGCATGACTATTTGGCAAGGAAGAAACCTTTCGGTCATCCACAGCATCCCAATGATGTTCTGTAATAGGGACTCTACCTATGCCATAGCCTGACACAGAAATGGATTTTTCTGGCAGTATTTACAGACCATCTTATGGAACACTATATGCCTAAATTAATGTTAGCTTTAAGAAAATGTCAATGTAAATTATTAACTTACTTCAGTGAGATGCATCTTTCCTCCTACATAGGTGTTACTGGACCTCTAAGAATAATCTTGAAAATGATTTTGTGAACTCATGCACATAGCTTTTGTGGACTTTAAGCTCCACATATTTTTCATGAATGTCAGTCCTGTCCATGGGTTAACTGTTTGAGAGAAAAGCAAAGATAAGCTTTTTTCATGCATATTGCTTTCTAACTTTCTATGGCTACCACAACTCTGCTTTGTCCTGTACCATTAAATCTTAAAATGGATGAACTTTTGCACCAAATATAGCTACTACAAAATAAAGTTCATGCCAGGATTAATATAGCAGAGAAATGGAAGCAGTCCCATGCTTAAGTCTGGTTGAAGTGATACAAATATGAAAATGTGCTACAATGACAAGGATTTGAATGAGGATACACTAGGTTCATAGATAAGTACTAGATAATCAGTCTGCAGACTATTACAAGCTTAGCCAAAAATGTAGATTCAAAGGCTCCCTCTTGCCTCAAGGAGGGTAAAACATGATAGACCCCATGGGAAATATGAGACTGTCTATGCAATTATCTAGGTTTATCTTGAAGATGACAAAGGTGCTACTCTGCTTGACATGTTGTGGAAATCTGGTATGGAGATATGAATACATTGGAATATGAATATATGTCACCAAAGTGTCTTTTTATCTGCTGGTGAAGGTTTGGTTTATTTAACTGCATATTTGAGCAACCATTTGTTCTGTGAAGAAACAGGAGGTCAAAGGGGTCAGATATTTCATGGTTCAAAAGGATAAGCAAAGTTCCTAATGAAAGAGCCTATAAGAGGCTGAATAGAGAGAGACAGGGCATCCAATCTGTCCTGATAAATAAGACTCCTTAGGCTACTTTTCTTTTTTAGTTAGGAATATCTAACTTTTCTGAAGTTGAGCAATATGTTTAGAGAGACATATGTCAAAAGGAACATTATATTCAATAATGGATTTAATGAGATATGAGTAAAGGGTAATTAAGACTTTTCTGGATCTAGAAAAGATGCCTTTGGAAATTAGATGAGCTAGATAGAAAGCTTTTCAACATACTGCAGAGACAGAATGGTTAAAAGTTAAGACATTATCAACAGTAGTGCATAGATCCCTTACGAGTGTTTAACTGGAGGGGTATTTCAACTACATGATTTGGGAAAATGTTCTATTTACCAAAATTAACTTTACTACATTTTCCACATTTAATTTGACACCACTGTCCTTCTGCTAATTGTTAACATGGTTTAACCCATGTTGGAGTAGCCTTGACTCAGTGAAAGATGGAATAATAGCACTCAGATTACAGACATTTGAAAACTTAGATAATCAAAGAGCAGCACTGTTTGTAAAAAGGTCTGAGAAACAGATGCTAAATAGGAGAGGGTTCAACACTGAGTCCAATGGTACACCACTGGTAACTTTTTAGCTTTCAAAAGTGGTGACTCTAACCACATGGCTTCTGTTGCAATACACATTTATGAGCCACTGCACAACATATAGATTATTAATGAGCTGAACGTGTCATCAGTAATGCCAGCATGGGGAATAGTGTCAAAGGCTTGGGCAGTGTAAATATTCTTTATGTGTTGTGAAACTACTATCCACTGACTTGATGACTGCTTCAAATAAATTAATAAGGTTAAAGAGGACACATTGATGAGGTCCAGGGTTAAGAAATTTTCAATGTCTGTCTTAATAATATGCTCCACAGCCTAACATGTGAGGCTAGTGAGACTAATGGGTCTATAGTAACCAGGGTCCATGAGAGAATCACCCTTATGTAATGGCATTACAATACCTGTTTCCCAAGCTTCAATAAAGTAGCCAGTGGTAAGGCTTAGACCAAAGAGATAGTCCATATTTAATACTGATAATCAAGCAACATGGTGCATGATCAATGCATATGTATGAGGTGTTCATAACTTTTGAAACTGCTTAGAAGGTTAATTCTATAGCAATTAATGGGGTTGGCTAGGATTGTGGAATATCTAGAGTAGATTTAACTGTGGGTAGAGTAATATTTGCACTAAATTTGTCAACTGTTTTGTGAAAAAAAAGAAAAAAAAAGAAAAAAATATCTCTTGTTTTTCCTGCTTTACTAGTTTAGTCCAGTTTCAGAGTTGCTGATTCCTGGGCTTTGGTTGTAGTTCCTGTGTACTGTTTCCTTGCCTTATTTGGGGGAAGGGAAGCTACCTTGCTTACCAGTGGGAGTGGGAAGCATTGAGCTGCCTTTTGTCCAGTTTTGTGAGGTTTCAGCCAGTAACTAGTAGTTTATTGGTCGTTTTGGGCCAGTTTCTAGCTTTTCCAGCCCCTGGTATAAAAGCAGCTAAGCAGCGTTAAGCCTTGATTTAAGCGATTTAGCGCCAGAGCTGCCACTGTTGCACACTAGGGCAGTGCCGGTTAAGCAGGTTTAAACTATTCGGGCTACCTAAAGTCCACTCTTCAAATTTTCCCTTAAAACTACCTTCCTCGAACTATACTACTGATCAAATCAGCGTATCCTATAACTAAAAGATCAACTCTACTTGACTCCAAGTAGACTATTCTCTATCTATTAAACCTAGCACTTGCTCCTACAGTACTTATTACCTTGATACGGCACTCTTGTCATAGATAGTACCCCAAAAGGCAACCCCCATTTCTCGGTCACCACGTCCCCGGAATCTTTTTAAAGTTTTTCGTCTACCCTTCTAGCATGTCGAGGGATCAGTTGCTAGTGTCCTCTCCTGCTCAGCTGGTGAACCTGGGAATATTGAGGCAATGTTTCAATTGCCTCATGTACCTGAACAACCCTTTCCTCCTCCCACAAAACACAAATACATGCGAGAGATGCAACTATATGGCCAAACTGGAGGCTGAGCTCTCTCAACATAGGACTGGCAAGACCAGTCAGGAGGAGAAGGTTACCACACACACTATAGACCCAGTCTCACATAGTACCATTACAACCTCAAATCATACACATAAACACACAAAGACATACTCGGAGGCTCTGATCAAAAATCTACCAAAACAGCAGAGGCCACCAAAGCAGACACCCAAACAACCACCACCTCAGAACACAACACCTGCAACACATAGACCTCACAGTCAGAGTGTCAAACAGTCACAGCCCTTAAGGCCAAACACAATGCCAGACACACTAGTCATTGGTGACACCATAGTCAGACACACTGATGTCCCGCTCACCAGACTGAGTAAGGAGAAGGTCACAGTAAGCTGCCTGTCGGTGCTAGAATCCACCACATAGCAAGCACTCAGGTCTCTCAACAGCAGGTACAAATATGACTCAGTCATTGTCCATGCTGGTGTAACGACCTGAGGCGTACCTCCTTGGACTACATGAAAAGAGACATTGAGGAGCTCTCTGATTATGTAGCCCAGGCAGGTATGACCCTGACCTTGAGCAGTATCCTACCTTCACCAAGAATGATGCCACAATACAGAGATAAGATGATCAGCTTTAACAATTGGCTTAAACACTGGTGTCATTCAAAGGGGATCCAGTATCTGTCTGCCTGGGATGACATGCTGGACAAGCCACGCTGCTTCCAAGGGGCGGCTTGCACCTGTCACCCTGGGATTCGGATATTGGCAAAGGCTCTTGCCACCCCATAGTGCCTTTTTAGGCAAGGCTCAAATTCTAAACCTACCACCCTAGAACACAAAAAGGAAAAAACTAAGGGTAATGCTGCTCAATGCCAGAAGTCTAAATCTCAAAATGCACTTTTCGAGGCCCTTCTCAGTATGGAGAACATCGATGTCTGTGCTGTGACAGAAACCTGGTTCAAGGCTCCTGAGAGCACCCCAGCGCTATCAGGTTTTACCTCATATCATGCGTTCGGGTCCCAAAATGCGTACAATACCAAGAAAGGAGGGGGTATCCATATTCATCAAGGACACCCACACCTCAAGACTGGTGGCAACGCACGATGCATCGGAGACCATCCAGGTGCAATTAACCATAGGCAAGACTGCTCTGCAAATTGTAGCATGTTACAGGCCACCCTCACAAACTCAGGAAACTCACATGGCCTTCCTGAAAACACTAGAGGGGATAAATGTATCACCAAACACCATCATACTAGGTGACTTCAATTAACCTAATATAGACTGGGAACACTACTCAAGCCCAAACACCCTAGCCCAAAAGTTCCTGGAATTCATAAACTCAAATGCCATGGAACAACTAGTCACCATCCCACAAGAGGAGATAACATACTTGATCTCATCATCACGAACATGGGAGCACAATGTTCAACACCGGAAGTATACCCCTCACTGGTGAGATCAGATCACAAACTAATCTCGCTGGAGGTCCTCATCCCACCCCACCTGAAATAAAAAGACCACAGTAAAGAACTTCTCAAAAGCCGACTTCACACTTCTAAAGACTAGTGTGGTCTCCTTTCAGGCCCCGAGGCGGAAAACAATACTCAAGCTGCTGAATCACTTACAAACGCCTTCTACCAGCACCTGCAGGACTGCATGGATAAGGCAATCCCAAGCAAAACAAAGACTCTTTGTACCAAAGGCAAGCGTCCAGTCTGGTGGACCCCAGCCATAAACAAACTCTACAACAAAAGGAGGAAGCTACTACAAGATAGAGCAAAATCCTTAAAAGGTAAGACACCCTTGATCACTATAAGTAAAAACTAAGAGCTCTCATAAAATCATCCAAAGCAAATTTCGAGAGAAAAATAGCTAAAGACTCAAAAGACAATCATAAGGCCTTCTTTAGCTATGTTAGAAACCTAGGAGGAAACTCCCAGATATGCTCAGAACTAGTTCAAAATGATGTGAAGATTACTGATCCTACAGACATTGCCAACATACTGGCTGACAGGTTCAGTGCAAACTTCCCCTCCCCAAAGGAGATATCTATACCAAATGAGTGCAGCCCCCAAACATCTCCAGCGCCCAAGTGAGAACTGCTCTCTCCAAAGCAAAAACACAGCATCCATGGGACCCGATGGTGTCCCGGCTGTGTGCTCCACGAACTCAATGAGGAATTAAACCCACAGCTAGGACAGCTGTTTAATCAAAGTCTTACCTCTGGATACGTACCCAGGAGTGGCGCACTGCAACTGTGGTCCCACTTCACAAAGGCGGTGCCTCCACAGACCCTGGAAATTACCGGCCCATTAGCTTGACAAGCCTTATCTGCAAAGCCATGGAGAGGATCATAATGGACCTCATAAATAAAGACATAGGGAATTTGCAGACTTTGGATCCAACCCAGTTTGGCTTTGTCAAAGGCAGATCATGCCTTTTAAACTTGGTTGACTTTTGAAACAGTCACCAAAGCCATTGATGAGGGAAAGGCAGTCCATACAGCCTACCTCGATCTGGCTAAGGCCTTGATACAATACCCCACTCGGGTATCATTGAAAAACTCATCAGCTTAAATGTTAACCCATACATCACAAGATGGGTTGCAAACTGGCTGAGTGACAGAACCCACAGGGTCAGAGTTGCTGGCGCCATGTCAGACTCAAAGCCTGTCACAAGTGGTGTCCCACAGGGCTCAGTCCTGGGCCCACTCTTGTTTGGCATCTACTTTTCCGAAGTACAAGCAAACACAGGAGGGTTATGGCTGACAAAGTTTGCAGATGACTGCAAACTGGGCCATAGTAGAAAACACATCTGACACAGATATCCTTCAGAAGGGTCTCACAGAAAGCGGATAACTGGTGCCAGAGCCACGGCCTAAAGTTAAATGCCAAAAATGCATAGTCATACCCTTCGGGAAAAACAAGGTTACCCTAGCTACCAAATAGGTGGCAATCCACTGAGCACAGAAGAAGTTATCAGGGACCTGGGGACCCAGGTTGATAGTAGTCTGTCATTTGACACCCATGTAGCTAAAGTAGTTAGGAAGTCCTTCTACATTGCCCACCTTATCATGAAGGGATTCTCATCTAGATCAAGGGAGGTCATAGTCTCCCTTTACTCATCACTCATCAGACCAATGATTGAGTACAATGCCCCATTCGGAATGTATCTGACCTGACACTTGCAGCAGCTGGAGAGGCCACAAAGTTCCTCACCAAAAGGATAAAGGGTCTCAAAATCTGTCCTATGCTGCCCGACTGAAAGAACTCCAGCTCTATTCAGTAAACAGCTGCTCAGAGGTGACCTTTGCCTAACATACAAGGCCATGTCAAACCCAGATTTGATGAATATGCTTCACCTCAAAAAAATCTAGATCCATCAGAGCCACAAGGGCGGGAGACTTAAACCTCGACACGGCTATTAATAGGACGTGCTGGAGGGATAGATTCATCACCCAAAGACTCCCTATGCTGTGAAACAAAATCCCGGTACATGTGAGGCAGAGCACCTCGCTGGCCTTGTTCAAGAGAAATCTTGACCAATGGATGGGAGATCGCAGATATACCCCAGGGATTACCTCAGTGTCACTGCTCAACAGAGGCACAGCAAAATAATGGGTATAGTTCCCCATACTAAAGGGGTGGCGTAAGCCACAAAACTATGGGCTAGGCTTGTAAATGCCCTCGGGCAGATAGCCTAGTATGAACCTATGAACCTATGAACCTATGAACCTACTAGTCTGTTGAAGTGTTCTCTTAAGGTAGGTAGAATGAGACATCTTATAAGTATTAAGTAATTTCTTTCTCTTGTTATTTAATCTACTTCCTTGGATTACAGGGGCTTGTCTTTACATTTCTTATTATAGTTGTTGAAGGAGAGGGACCCCATTTTTCTTCCCTTTCTTGTGGATATCATTCTGAGTATGCAAATCTTTGGTTCTAGTATTTGGATAATATTGATGATATAGCCAACAGAGATGACTGTTTGATATTCCAAAACTGTTTAGTGTGAGTCCTGGAATAGTGAGATGGAATGAGAGAAAAGGCAGATTGGTAACCAAAACCAAAGACCACAGTTATATTAATTAAGATGTAAGTGCTCAACTGCTAAAACCTAATAAACTTTTCTGGATCAAGACTAATAGAGATTTTATGGTTGTTAGAAAAGACAGATTTATATATACCAAGTCAGAGACTGACATTTCTCTGAGTATTTCCTTTTCTCCAAGGTATGGCAATCTTGGAGTTAGCATTTATAACTTTAGGGATGGGGGCTTGCAGTCCCCATGGAAGGAAACAGGGGAGCTTGTCTTGTTTGACAAATGTAGGTTCATAGGTTAGTTTTACACTATCGACCACTGGGGTCTTTATAAGCCTGGCCATGCAATCCAACTCAGTTTTATCCTCAAGTACATTTGATGCCTATATGGTATGGTATGCTAGTTATGTGGGGTGGGCATGCTATCTTGGGATTAGTTAACTCTCTGTTGGCCTCTGTCCACCAGAGACATGAGGGTCAGACTGAGAATGAATTTACAATTTCCCATCCAATTATTAATGTTTCTCTTTAAAAGGGCAAGAGAGGAACTCTGCTTCATGTGGATAGGGATCCTGTTCCATAGTGCGGGGATCCTTTAAGACACATGTCGGTCTCTCCATGTTAGAAAAATATATAATAGTAATATGAATGCTTAGTGCATTTGAGGTTTAAAAGGGTAAATACATTTATTCTGTTCACACTGCATGAATCTGCACAGCTATTAGAAACTTAACAAGAAGCATTTCATTTCTGCTAATGTCATGAAAATAACAAGAGACATTTCATTTCTGCTAATGTCATGAAACTTAACAAAGAGATATTCATTTCTGCTTATGCTATGAGAAAGTATGCAGCTGCTAGAAGCTTTGATAAAGAAAACAATAGATGCTTGAAAGTATAAACCATAGTCAGCATTACTTGTACCAAAGCTAGAAATGTACCTTGAATCTAGACAAAATGTAACACATGTATTAGAACAGTACAACTGAAGAATTGAAAAGTTAAAATGGGCTAAAATAAGCCCAAGGTCAGGTTGTTTTTCTCAAAATGTTTTGCAAGCTAGCGAATAATCTAACCTAGTCAGCAATAAGTCTAGTAACATTTTCTATAGAACATGCAGAAAGCTGTGTCTAACTACGTCAGCAATAGAATAGTAACATTTTCTGTGTGACAGGAAGAGAACTGTATAAGAATAACATACTAATCACCAGTAATTCAGACAAACCTTGTGCCTACATGCTTTGTCTCCTTGCTGCAAGTAATAAAGGGTGCCTTGCTTGAACCTAACGTGAATTGGTCTTTGAAGTTTTTTCCTTTGACAGATTGGTCCTTTGGACCGGAACCCTCTCTTCACCTCAGATCAGACGGCCAGGTGGATGAAATCGTACGGGGAAGAAACCAAATCGGTTCTTCTTATATGGAAAGTCCTCCGACTGAATTGTCATTCAAAAGAGGCCAGCCACTTTCTGATCTTTGACTGAAGGACGGGACTCTGTGAATTGGTGATCAATCACGTGGGCTCAGGTAAGGTGAATCTACTTTTTTCTGTTTTCTGTTTTAGATCAGGGACTAGATGTGTATTGTTTTTGTCAGACTGTATTTTTCTCACAAGTCAGGGACAAAAAAGATTACTGTCTTGTCATAGATCAGGAGAAACAGAATAAGTAGGCAGTCATTCTGAAGAGACTATAACAAAATCCGTGGTACCACGTTAAAAAATTAAGAGAAGTTATGTAACGATCAAAGGGTAGAACAAAATGGGTAATAATTGCACAAAAAGACCCCAAAATCCGCCTTTAACAGAAGACGCAAAATATATGCAGTCGCAGCGCACTGACAATATTAGATATTATTCAAAATGGGTTAATAAATACGAATTTGACGGAAAATTAGAAAATTCCTCACTTATCAAACTTATCAAACAGCTCAAAACCGAATCCAAAGGTCGGGTAAAAAAGCAACGTCGATTAGGAATTCCTCAGGCACATAGGCGGCTTGAGGAAGTAAGCCGTAGGGAACAAAAGAACAAAAATTCAAAAGCAATGTTTTTAGATAAGGAGGACAATAACTTAGTAATAGCATCAGCACCTCCGCCTCCCTTACCAGAATATGAAGCAAGTGAACAGGTTAATCCACCCCCACGATATCCTGTAGTCACTGAAGATAGAGATATTATGAAACTAAAACTGACTAAAATTAGAGATCCCATCAGGACAAGGTCCCAAACAAAGGCAGGTAACTCAGATGAAGGCATCGAGTTATGGCAAATGGTTAAGAATTCATGATCTATAAGTGAAGAAGAAGAAATATGCCCACTTATAGAAGTACCCAATCTTCAGGCAGATCAAGACAATCAGGACCCAACTATTTTAGTGTATAGACCCTGGACTCCGGAAGACATCCAGAAAGCCACTGAGGGAATTCCCCATCCAAGGGTTAATTTTAGAAAATTCTCAGAAGATTTACAAGGAATGAGGCTGAGTCATAACCTAAATGGAGAAGAAATAGAAAAGGTAGTTTGACAGATTGTAGGGCCAGATTGGTACATGATTAGTGGGAACTGGAATCCCTGTGACGCTGCACAAAAACCCCTCCCACATAGCAGCGCAGAATTAGACACCAGAGTAAAAGGTCTTACAGACCGCATCTCTGAAAAATGGAAACCTAGGGCAGACTGGACTTGCATTAATCAATGCATCCAACAAGAAGGTGAAACAATTGACCGGTACTATGCCAGATTATTAGAGTGTTTTAATAACCACTGTGGAATGCAGGTTCCTGAAGATCAAACACAAGATTCCCCATATGAGCAGCAATTCAAGAATGCATTTTTAAAGGGCAGTATTGCACCTATAAGCAGTTTTATTACAAAACATATGGTAGACCATCGAACAAGCAGGTTACAATCATTACTTGAATATGCTCAGCATGCTGAAAGGCATTTTAATAGCAAAAAGAAAAATAAAGCTCAAGTATTCTCTGTAGAAAATGGAGCAGAAGTTTATGTAGTACAGTCCGGGAAAAAGGGCAAGAAAAACTCACAGGGAAACAAACAATCTGATCAACGATCAGAGGACGTTGAAGGGTGAAAGAAAAGGGGAGAATGTTTTAAATGTGGTAAAAAGGGACACTTGGCAAGGGATTGCAAGAAAAACAAGAAGGCAACAACGGAAGATAAGGAGGATGAGGACTGAGTATATGGTAGTCAAGAATCACTAGAAGGGGCTAGCGAAGAAAGGACAAATGAGAATGTGATAGAGGGAGTAGAGGAAGTGCAGGAAGTTAGTGACAATGAAGAAAATGAAATATTGGACCTAGCTTTATTGAGCTTGGAGCTTTATTTAGCAGACACAAAACCAGAAGTTACACTCTTGGTAGAAGGGAGGGAAGTCAAATTCTTGTGTGACTCAGGGGCATCACGAACCCTGATACATCCCTCCAAATTGCCAGAAAACACAGAGTCACCTGATTACATACTGGTCAAAGCAGCTAATGGACAGCTGTATCGGGAGTCTCTCTCCCGTAACATTGCAATAACTGATCCAGTTTCAGGATTGACACAGAAAAACAAAATTGTTGTTTCTGCAAAATGCCCAGTAAACCTCTTGGGCAGAGACCTTATGCAGCTATTTGGTATAGCAGTAGTCCCAACCATGCAGGGTATGGAAGCACAGTGACAAATTGATACCTTTACAGTGCAATCGGAGGGTGAATTGTTTTATTGGTACAGCCAGGACTTGGTTACAACTGGTCCAGGGACTGTGACCAAAGAGTTAATGAATGTAGCCATCAGCAAGTTCCCCTCCCTTGACATTGATAAGCAACACCTGTTGCACTGTACCCTGTATTATTGTAACATACCAGGACCTGATAAAGAATATGAGCAAGAATTATTTAAAAATCATGCAAACAGATTGGTATTGTGTAACCTGTACTGGGACACAGAAGGGAACAGTGTAGCCAGCTGTTCATTGCCCCAGGAGTTCTTTGCACTTTATAAATCTAATCAATTACCACATGTTAGCTTAACAAAAAACAGAAATATAGAATGGGCAGACCTAGGAGAAAAAGTCACGAGATGGGAGAAATAGACAGAACTAGAACTGTCAGAACAGGGAATACAAATGCAGAAGTTGAATTGGATAACTCAAACCAACCCAGCTGTGCACTTGCAGTCTAGCGAGGACAGCTGATTGACACTCCTGTTAGAGGAGGAAGAAAATGCCTTACGAAATATACCAGAGACCCTCTGGTCAACAGGAAAATCAGATGTAGGACTCATTCGTACAGCGGGACCAGTTACTATCACACCAAAGTCAGCATTTAGACCACAAAAAAGACAGTATCCCTTAAGAAAAGATGCAGAGGCAGGGATAAAGCCTATTATAGCAGCCTTACTTAAAGGAGGGATAATAGTAGAATCTCCCGATTCACCATGTAACACACCCTTATTTCCATTTAAAAAGGCCAATGGAGAATGGCGTATGGTCCAAGATTTACAAGCTGTAAATGATGCAGTAATACCAAGAGCACCTACGGTGCCAGACCCACACACCCTGTAGAATGATCTGAAACCTCAACAGAAGTATTTTTCTGTGGTAGACATCAGCAACACGTTATTTTCGATACCAATACACCCTGACAGCCAGTATTGGTTTGCATTCACATTTCAGGGGAAAATGTATACATATACGCGACTACCACAGGGATATTGTGAAAGTCCAACAATATTCTCACAAGAAATGGCAAGCAACTTGGTGGGATTCACCCCACCAAGAGGCAGTCAGATTTTACTTTATGTTGATGACATCTTGCTGGCAGCCCCCACCCAGCAGGAATGTAGAGAAAATACCATAGCACTTCTATGATTTTTAGCTGCTGAAGGACATAAGGTAAATAAAAGTAAACTGCAGCTTTGGAAAAAACAAGTCAAATACCTGGGATATGTAATATCCAAGGAAGGTAGAACATTAGATGAGGACAGAAAAATAGCAATTTTGTAAGCACCAAAACCCACTACCAAGAAGGAAATGATGTCCTTCCTGGGTGCAACCAATTTTTGTTGGAGCTGGATTCCAAACTATGCCTTGGAATCTGCACCTCTGACTGACCTTATATATAAGAAGCCTATGACAGCGCAGGATTTGTTACAATGGACACCAGAGGCAGAATCTGCTTTCTGCAAACTAAAGCAGGTAATAACGTCCTCATTAGTTTTGGGATTGCCAAACTACCATAAACGTTTTTTCCAAACTGTAGATTGTAAGCAGGGTTACATGACATCAGTACTAACACAACAGCATGGGGATAAGCAACGCTCCATTGCTTACTATTCATCACAACTAGACCCAGGGCACGATCCTTACCCCACTGTGTACAAGCAGTAGTTGCAGCTGCAATGGCAGTACAGGCTTCAGCCTCAGTAGTTTTGTTCCACCCTCTCACTTTGAGAGTACCTCATGCAGTCGCAATTATTTTACTACAAGAAAAGGTGGCATATCTTTCCCCTCCTAGGCATCTTTCCTGTATGACTATATTGTTGAGCCAACCTCATATGACAATTGAGCGATGCATGACTTTAAACCCTTCTACTCTGCTCCCAACCCCTGCAGATGGCACACCACACCGCTGCCTGCAGGTAATTGAGCAAAAGACACTACCTAGAAAAGATTTCACAGATGTCCCCTTGGATGATGCCGAGGTGACATACTACGTGGATGGTTCGTGCAAAAGGGGTCCTGCAGGACAGAACCTAGTAGGATATGCAGTAGTTTCTGATATTGGGATTATAGAAGCAAAACCTTTGCCACACAACTTATCTGCACAGGCAGCAGAATTGATTGCCCTGACATGGCATATACCTTAACAAAGGGTAAATGTGTAAACATTTTTACTGATAGCCAGTACGCTTTTTCTACTGTACATGTTTTTGCGCAACAGTAGAAAAACCGGGGAATAATAACATCTACTGGCAAACCTATAAATCATGCACAGTTTATTTCAGATCTTTTAGAATCTATTCAGTTACCTCAGAAAGTAGCCATTTGTAAATGCACAGTTCACACCAAGCAACAATATAGGATTTCAAAAGGTAATGCGAGAGCTGATACAGCTGCAAAACAAGCAGACACATAAGTATTTCTTTTAAATGAGGAATTACAACTGTCTGAGATTTTAGATTTAGATATGTTAAAAACAATGCAGGCACTCACTATGCAAGCTGATAAACAACGATGGATAAAACGAGGAGCAATCCTCAAAAAGGGGCTGTACATCTCTAGAGAAGGAAAACCGATACTACCCTCTAATTTGTTTCGATATGCAGCTTTGTTGAGCCATGGGCAGTGCCATGTCTCAACAGGGGGGATGGTATAGCTGGTGAACCAGGTGTTCACAACATATGGATTTACAAACTACTCTAAAAAATTTTCTTTGATGTGTCAGATTTGTAACAAACATCATGCACAGGGGGCGATAAAGCCCAAGCAAGGGAGTTTCCCTACACCACCATGTCCGTTTCACACTATCTGTATGGATTTCATAGAATTGAACAAATGTGAAAATAAGTATTGTCTTGTCATTGTAGATATGTTTTCCAGATGGGTGGAAGCCTTTCCAACCAAAAATCCAGATGCAGCTACGGTGGAAAAGGTACTTGTCAAGGAAATCATTCCTAGGTTTGGTATTTCGGAAAGGATCTACAGTGACAATGATACACACTTTGTAAATCAAACCATACAGCAGTTGAATAAGCATTTTGGTATTTCTTTAAAAAATCATTGTGCATACCATCCACAATCTGCAGGGCTAGTTGAAAGGCATAATGGTATACTAAAAAATAAATTGAGAAAATTTGATAGCTGAGACAGGAAAAAAATGGTTATACTGTTTGCCCCTGGTACTGTTGAGCATGAGAACTGTCTCTACAGCAAAAGGATTGACTCCTTTTGAAAAATTATTTGGAAGGGCTTATTATACACCCCAGTGGAAACTTCTCATGTCATCAGACCAGGAAGCTGATTTCACACTAGCTGAATATATGAAAAAGTTGTTGAGTTCCAAACATCTGTTGCAGTCAAATTCTGTTTCAGATAGAAAACAAACCGAGACATCAGAAGTGGCAGTGACGCCCGGAGATTGGGTGTGGATCAAAAACATCAAGAGGAAGAATTGGTCATCACCAAGGTGGGAAGGTCCCTACTAGGTGCTTCTTTCAACACCCACTGCAGTCAAGATAGCAGAACGAGCTTTGTGGATACACCTGGCGCACTGCAAGCTGGTTAAGAACTTTGAGTTGGACAAAAATCTCACTTCTCCATCGGGGCCCTCAGCACAAAGTCTGGCTACAAAGGGGGGTCATATCAATAGGACTGATCCCTTTCAACCCCAGTGAAGAAACCATCAGTGCTGAAGGTCCTATTAGGGCAGAGAGTAAGAGCACATGTCCAAGATGATGGAATTCAGTAAGATCCAAATACACCTACATGGAAGAGTCAGAGAAAACAGAAATGCAGAACAACCGTTTCCTCAAAAGTATTGCATAATCATCCTGTTGACTGTACTAGTGACAATAATCTTTTTGTTGTGGCCATTCCTTTTCTCAGCCACACAAATTGAACTAAACAAGCGTGCAGAATGGCATGCAGAGTGGCACCCGAACTTTAACACTTACCAGGCAATCAAATATGTGCATGCTGAGACCTTCAATGTTTTGAATTGCTGGATTTGCACAGCTTTGCCAACAGCATATGGGGGTTACTGTTACCTTCAGTTCCCCTAGGAGCCAACAAGACCTGGGAAAACTTAATTTATGATACATCAGATGTCACATCACAAGATAAAGTAGCATTGCACTTGTCTGTTTGACAGAAGGGAACTGTTTGTTTTTACAAGAATGATACAGTTCATGTGGGTTGGAGCAATTGCAATGTGACTGTTCCCTATAGATTCTACACTAAACCTGATAACACCAGATCCTATTGCAACACAAGCTATGATACATTTTTTGAACTGATGCATAGGACAACTGAAGAAGTAAAACATAATGCTGATCACTATAAGCAACTGTCTATAATCGACAAAGAAATGTTTCATGTGGAGCCAGGGCATAGTAAAGTTACTACCAAAGTAGAAGATTGTTACTTTGTATGTGGTAGGAAAGCATATAAATGGTTACCTGAGAATTGATCCGGCAGTTGTTTTTTGGGTACCTGGTTCTGGCCATACGACACACAGCAGTTTTACCTCAAGGGAAAATTCGGAATGTTCGAGAAATCAAGAAGCCTGTCAATCCAGTGGGGCAAATCAATGCACGCTGGAAAAACCATCATGCTGTGGGCCTAGGGAAAAATGGACTGTCACATATGGACTTGAGTGATACTGTTATCTTGTGGGCAGGTGTACTGCCAGCATATGGAGCAACAAAATCAATCTGGGAACTGAGAAAATTGTCTAAGCGTCTTGAAATAATGAGCAATGCAACATTTTCTGCCCTAGAATTGATGACTGATGAACTGACTGCCATGAGAACAGTGGTGCTTCAAAATCGCATGGCTCTTGACTTCACCCTAGTGTAGGGGCGAGAGGAGGTACGTGCACTTTAATCCAGGAGGAGTGCTGTTCATATATTCCTGACCACAAACGCGAGATAGACAACCATCTTGAGGTAATTCAGCAGGTGTCAGCCATGACCAAACCAGGACCAAATCTATTGATGGACTTTTTCCAGAAATTGTTTGGGGGGTGGGGCAGTATCCTGATGAACATTCTGATTGCCATCTGTGTAGGAATAATCCTACTGTTGGTATGTGTGTGCTGCTTCATCCCCTGCATAAAAAGACTGATTAAAGACTTTATAGACATTTCAGTTTCAGAAACCTTATACCAAGGTGCTGAACTTGAAGAATTGCTGAAAAACTGAAAATGCTTTCATAAGTTTAAACTGAATGACTCTCTTAACTGCAAATCCTGAGTAGGAAGAGGTTAGGGGAAGAAAAAAAAAACTGTTTATGCTTATCCTGAAAGTAGAATAAAAGTATTAAAAGGGGGAAATGTTAGAAAAATATATAATAGTAATATGTATGCTTAGTGCATTCGAGGTTTAAAAGGGTTAGTACATTTATTCTGTTCACACTGCATGAATCTGCACAGCTATTAGAAACTTAATAAGAAGCATTTCATTTCTGCTAATGTCATGAAAATAACAAGAGACATTTCATTTCTGCTAATGTCATGAAACTTAACAAAGAGATATTCATTTCTGCTTATGCTATGAGAAAGTATGCAGCTGCTAGAAGCTTTGATAAAGAAAACAATAGATGCTTGAAAGTATAAAGTATGGGCGGCACAGTGGTGCAGCGGTTAATGTTGTCGCCTCACAGCAAGAGGTTCTCCGGTTCGATTCTCGGCTGGGGTGCCTTCTGTGTGGAGTTTGCATGTTCTCCCTGTGTTCGCGTGGGTTTCCTCCGGGTACTCCGGTTTCCTCCCACATTCCAAAGACATGCATCTGGAGCATTTCTCCCCGGGCCTCTGCTGAAAACAGGCTCTGTGGAACCTAGTCGGACATTCCCTGTCAACAAATGTTAAATAAAAAAAAATAAAAAAAAATAAACCATAGTCAGCATTACTTGTACCAAAGCTGGAAATGTACCTTGAATCTAGACAAAATGAAACACATGTATTAGAACAGTACAATTGAAGAATTGAAAAGTTAAAATGGGCTAAAATAAGCCCAAGGCCAGGTTGTTTTTCTCAAAATGTTTTGCAAGCTAGCAAATAATCTAACCTAGTCAGCAATAAGTCTAGTAATATTTTTTGCAGAACATACAGAAAGCTGTGTCTAACTACATCAGCAATAGAATAATAACATTTTCTGTGTGACAGGAAGAGAACTGTATAAGAATAACATACTAATCACCAGTAATTCAGACAAACCTTGTGCCTACATGCTTTGTCTCCTTGCTGCAAGTAATAAAGGGTGCCTTGCTTGAACCTAACGTGAATTGGTCTTTGAAGTTTTTTTCCTTTGACACTCCACCATGTTTTATTTATGTTGCAGGCAAAGCTCACATCCTCAGGTCTAGTGTTCCTGGTGCTGTTTGTTTTCCAGATGTGCAGGAGGTCCATCAGAGCTGGGTCTGAGGATGGCTTATATGCCAGGCAAAGATCAGTCTCAGTAACTATAGGAGACTGAGTAAAGTGATAAAGAGATAGGGCATTAAGGTGATCTGTGTAGGGCAGGGTATAAATGCTCTAGATTCTTGTGGTGAGAAACCTTTGATGGTGCTGTAACTGTTGCAGGTTAGGTACATGCCAAGGGGGACATTGTTTTCAATCATGGGTCTGAGAATGGCTGAGTTCAGTGTCTCAATGACTTCCTTTCACCTGAATGTCAAACTCTTGCTTATGAGTGGGACAACATAATATAATTTTCTTACTATCTTGGCTACATGTCGGTTGAAGGCCAAATTACTGTCTTCGTATGTTCCCAAATCTGAAACTACAGGGTCATCTCTCAGGTGAGTTTTATCAACATAGTAATTAGCTTGGGTGGATGACTTCCCAAAGTGCACTGTAATGCACTTCTTCACATTGAGTTTTAATCCATGGTGTGATGACCCACCACTGGACCAGTAATCAAAGAGCCTCAATTCTCATCACTAGCACCTGTGTGGAACATTCTCTGGGAAAATAACAGGTACACACACAGTATTTCCAGATGCAGCCATCTGCATCAAGTATAATTTCCCTTAAGAACACACAGAGACCACAGTCAGTCTGGGGTTGGTTTCTCCATCTTTCTTCAGATCCCCAATAAGACTCCCCACTGGCACAGCTATAGGGTTGAGTCCTTAGCCAGGCTTCCAAGCCACATCCTCCAACTCTCTCTCTCTCTCTCTCTCCGTCCAACCAGTGCTTCATGTCTCTGCCCAAGTAGCTAGCACACACACTCTTGGAGATTTGTTTTACACACACACACACACACACACACACACACACACACACACATGGGAAAGGCTGGCACAGGTTACTAGCTATTCCCCCTTTTGCCCAGACTATAAGGTAGTTACCACTGCCACCAGAACCCTTTGCCAACTACTTTAAGGCCCTTAACAAAGGGTGTCCAATTTCACTATGTAATATTAATACTAATACAAATGGTAGTTTGACCAAGAGCAAGGCTATTAGGAGTAGCCCGCACAGTGTCACCAAATAAATATGGAAGCACTCTCAGAACTTAAATATCTCAACAAAGATCAGTCACAATGGAAGGTTTAAATATATTTAATAATAAATAAAAGAACAAGAAAATGCTAAATATATATTCACAGTGACATCAGAGTTCAAAATCACAGGAAATATTTAAAATAATATTATAGGACAGGCTCAGACAAATAAAGAAAATCAATATCTAGACTAAGCTTCACTATATTCCTGACTGTATCTGAGAGAGTTACTATTCCCTAATAACTTGGTCCTGCCCTTGTTCTGCTTCCACTTAATCTACCTTCTTTCCTTCCTCCTTATTTTTCATCCTGAGCTCACCCATATATATGGGTTACTACTACAGACATTGGGTCTATTTTTATTTGAATGTTTGACTACCTTGATTGTAATCAGTGTTAATGTCTATTTTGCTGTCTCACGGTAAAGTATCTTTTTGTTATTATTTCATTGTAATTTTTATCTTTTAATATTGCATATGTTTGGGAGCTTTTTACCTCAGGTCTCCTCTGAAAATGGGATTTTGCCTTGTCAGATTAACCCAGTTAACAAATGTCAAATAAATAATAAATAAATAAATACATTTACGTAATAGAGCAAAGCCATGGTGAATGGTTCTTCTTGTTGTCAGGCCCAAGACATAATACAGAATACTCTGTCTCACACTAAGAGATTTCTCAAAATAATATCTAAAATATTACTTCTGGCATAGCTTGCAGAAGGACATAATTTCTTGTCATCTAACTTCTAGTTCCCATGCAAAACCCCCACTGCTGGAAGCTTTAGGACTTAGCACCTACCTGTGAAAATACACAGACAAGGGCTTTTGCTCAGATCTTTGGCAGGTGCTGGATGTCATAAAACAATGACATGCCTCCACACTTACAGAGAGTAATTAGTTCACCCCAAACACAATACAGAAAGCTTCCTAGTACAGAATTTGTGTCTCTGTCTCCCTTGAAACCTGTGAGATAGCACATTTATGGCCAGCCTATAAAGTGATTTAATTTCAGATATTTTGTTAAAGTTTGCTGGGCTGAGGTTAATCCTCCAGTTTTCTCTTTTAAAACATACACATTCAAACAGTTACAATAGTGCATGTACATTTCTGTTCTCTCCTGTAGGGCACACTGTGCATAGATTTCAAACACAAGCACTTTACAAATACCTTTTCGAAACAAATGCCTGTACAAATCAGTTTGATATACACATGACATACAGTTCTAATAGATCTGTAACCTCAGCACTTTGTATGAATTAGTTTGATATTCACAAATGACATATAATCATTTAAAAATTCCAGCTAGCTGTGCTGTCAGTACCTCCTTTCATCACAAATGGCTCTAGCATCAATCATTTATTTGTGTTAGACCCTCTTACAGGATGCTTGTGTCATGCAGGGAATCTCTGATTGCTTCCAATTTACAGTCATCTATGAACTTGGTGAGACAGCAACCTTCAACATTATTAGCCTTGACTACTGAGAAGTAGATGCCAAAGAGGAGCAGGTCCAACACAAAATGCCAACTCTGCTGGTGGCCAACATCCTGGTGCAAGTGGTCTTACTAATCCTGATTTCTTGGGTCCTATCTGTTTGACATATGGACAGCAATCCAGCAAGTTATGTAGGGATTTATGCCTACTTATGAGAGTTTGTCAACAATACCTGAGTGGGATATTGTATCAAATGCCTTGGCCAGGATGAAGTATGCTGTCTGTACTATTTTTCCCCCATCCATAGCCTTGGTGACTCTCCCGAAGAAATCTACCAGGTTGATTAGGCAAGACCTTCTCTTGACAATGCCAGACTGGAATGGCTCAAGTGTCTGTAGGTTGTTAATGTCCTTGTTTGTATTTGAATTTCGCTCTCACTGCCCAAACAACTAGATTCCCCCAAGGTAGCATGCTCTATTAGCTCTACATCTCAATAATATATATACTGAAAGGGAATCCAGCAACTGTCCACCCTCCTCCCAGGTCCTGTGTCCTGCATAAACATGGACTCCAAGCAGAAAACACTTTTGAAAGCTCTGTGAAATCTACATCTCAATAATATATATACTAAAAGGGAATCCAGTAACTGTCCACCCTCCTCCCAGGTCCTGTGCCCTGCATAAATGTAGACTCCAAGCAGAAAACATTTTTGAAAGCTCTGTGAACTCTACATCTCGATAGTATATAAACTATAAGGGAATCCAGCACCTGTCCACCCTCCTCCCAGGTCCTCTGCCCTGCATAAATGTGGACTCCAAGCAGAAAATGCTTTTGAAAGCTCTGTGAACTCTACATCTCAACAATATATATACTGAAAGGGAATCCAGCAACTGTCCATCCTCCTCCCAGGTCCTGTGCACTGCATAAACGTGGACTCCAAGCAGAAAACACTTTTGAAAGCTCTGTGAACTCTACATCTCAATAATATATATACTGAAATGGAATCCAGCAACTGTCCACCCTCCTCCCAGGTCCTGTGCCCTGCATAAACATGGACTCCAAGCAGAAAACACTTTTGAAAGCTCTGTGAACTCTACATCTCAATAATATATATATACTGAAAGGGAATCCAGCAACTGTCCACCCTCCTCCCAGGTCCCGTGCCCTGTATAAATGTGGACTCCAAGCAGAAAAAACTTTTGAAAGCTCTGTGAAGTATGCAATATAAATTTCTATATTTCCAGCAAGTCTAACTGAATACTGAATTTGCTGGAAGCTGTAGCCCCTGTAAGCATGCTACAATGGAAGGCACTATTCTTAGTTTTCCATCCCCCCAGAAATATGATCCTTCCTCTGCCTACTTAGTCCCGTTCTTCCTAGATTTTTCAATTATTGACTTCATTGCTTCTTTTAGACTGCAGAAAACTTTACAAGATAAAGTTAACCTCACCAAGCGGTTTTTACTTTGTCTCTAAAGACCACAGCCTAAATTTTATATAATATAGTGAAGCCTAAAACAATAGTTAACTAAAGCTATTCTGACTGATTGTTTTTGTTGCATTATCCCTACTGAGAGTGCTGCCCCGGTCTGTTCGCCCCTGCTACGCTCAGGTTCACTTTGCTATCCTCCCACCCCCATTCTCACCCTCCCCTCATATCACTTTCTTTATACCTAACCACCCATAACCACTCACCCTCTAACTACAACTAAGTCCCTCCTCTCTACTTCCTTTTTCTGACTTACCAACTCCTGCCAAAATATCCTCCTCATACACCCTCACATACTAATATGCACTACTAGCATTTCCTTTCTTCTAAATACACAAACTACATCCTGCTTAACAAAACTCAAGTCTTACTCCTACTAGCTTTACTGTACACTTTCTCACACCTCATCTCCTACCACTCTCAACTACTTTCTCCTCAATTCCACCTCACTAATCAAACAACTATCTTAATTACTACTCCTCAACAAAACCTATCAATCAGCCCATCCATCCTTCCACCACTCACTGCCTTTCCAAAAATAAAAATATCTCCTCAACCACCCAACCCCATCAAACCAAAAGTAAAGTACCACCTATTTACACAACTACTTCATTACAAACTCTTACTTCTATCTGGTGATATCCATCCCAATCCAGGCCCTACTGTCTATGCCTAGAACAGTACCCAAAGTACTCCTAATCCTACCCACCTTTCTCTCTCAAAAAAACATATATCCTTCTACTCAATTAATCTCAGGAGTATTTTTAATAAAACACACAATTTCCACACCTGGTTAGCTATAGAAAAAACAGACATAGTCTCCCTAACAGAGACTTGGTTAAAACCCCATATTCAAGGCAGAAAAATCATCCCACCCAGATACAACATCCTTCGACAAGATCGTCAAAAGAAAAAAGGTGGAGGTATAGCCATCCTCTACTCTGACCTCCTCACCCTAACTAACCTTGAAAACCACCAACCATCCTTTTCAACAGCCGAACTCTTACTAGCAAACTTCAAACTCAACAACTTTACCACCATAACTATAGTAGCCATCTACATCCCCCCAGGTGATAACACTAGCATACTCGAAGACATCTTATCCTACATACCACAGATCTTAAATAATTAAACCATCATATTAGGTGATGAAAACATTGACTGGCTCTCACTCCAGACTCCAAACTCACCACCCTCTATTAACTTGTACAGGTTCAAATAATTAATCACTGCCCCAACCTATATCAATAAATCCCACACCTCTACCTCCCTCCTCGATTGGGTCCCATCCACAAAACTACCATAATCCTCAGACACTCACTAATGTTCTCAGCTACCACTGCCCTGTGACAGTAACTAGATACACACCCCTTTTTAACAAACCTCACAAGTATATTACTACTCGCAAACGTAAAACCTTCTGCCCCAACACCTTTATAGACACACTCTCTAAAATCACCTGGTCACATCTAAAGACCATCCCCCTCGATGAAGCTGTCCTCTCTTTCAACACCATCTTCCTTGACATTTTAAACACCCATGCTCCTCTCTGCACAGTCAGAATCAAATCCAAAAAAGCCCGCTGGCTCCCTAAAACAACCCTAACCCTTATGAAAAACCGAGATAGAATCTGGAAATTATGGTCTAAAACTAAGACCCCTTCCGTTCTCCAGACCTATAAAGAACTCAGGAACAAAATACATAAACTTGTACAAGACAAAAAGAACTTCTATACTAACCCTCCCTCTACCCTCAAATCCAATCCCAAAAAATTCTGGAGATTCATTAATCAAATATTACACCCTGGAAACCCCTCCCCTCCTAACCCCTGCCCACAAGACACCCCTGAAGTAATAGCCTCCAAGTTTAATACTCATTTCATTGACTCAATTGCCACCATAATTAATTCCCTTCCCAATAACAATAACGTAAATTGTCACACAAGCCCCTCCCCCATCCCAACCCTCCAATCTACGTCTCCCTCAAAGAAGTCTCTAGGAGCTACATAAAACCTCAACTCTCCAAACTAAAGCCCTGCTCACCCTCAGATGATAACCTAGCCTCAATTTTCCTACAGATTGCCTCTGAACCCCTTGCCTACCCAGTTACTATACTGGTAAACTGCTCCATATCAGAATCTTATGTCCCTACAATCTGGAAAAAATTCTACACACTACCCATTCACCAAGGGGGAAAATCCTCTGATATAACTAACTTTAGACCTATTGCCATACTGTCACCCCTCTCAAAAATCTTAGAAAAATGTATACACAAACAGGTTATGCAATACCCTCTTGCAGAAAACCTTCTAACACTCACACAGCATGGGTTCCATCCCAAACATAGTACAACCACTGCTGTAATATCCTTCACCAATACCATATCTCTTGCCAGGGACTCAAACAAACTTGTATCATGCCTCTTTCAGGACCTCTCCAAAGCCTTTGGAATTGTCTCCCACCCCCTTCTCTTGGACAAACTATCCCAACTCAATTTCTCCTCTTCTACTATCTCTTGGTTCTCCAGTTATCTCTCCAACCAACAGCAATCTGTCAAATGTCTCTCAGCTTTGTCCCCTCCCCTTACCGTACAAATGGGTGTACCCCAAGGCTCTATCTTTGACCCATTACTCTTCAATATTTTCACCAATCTATTACACACCTTCTGTCCCCAATCAACACTCGTACAATATGCTGATGACTCCACAGTGATCACCATTGCTGATACTCCTTTAGACCTATTCTCTACTATGCAGGCTTCCTTCAATACCATAGAGACATGGCTTAGTAACAACAAATTAATACTCAACCCCAAGAAAACCAAACTCCTTCTCTTTCTCCCCAAAAACTTAACAAATCTTAAATCCACATTTGCAATACAATCCAGTAACAATACCATTATAACACCTGAACCTAGCACTAAATTACTAGGCATCACCATAGATGACCAGCTAAAGTTTGATTTACATGTGACCAACTGTATTAAAACTACCATCAGAAACTTGGACACCTTTATCAAAACAAGAAATACTTAAGTGACACAGCTAGACAAACCCTTTCTCATACTTTTCTAATACCCACTCTCCTTTATACCTGCCACCTCGTTACCAATCTAAACTCATCTCTTCTCACCAAACTAGAAGCCACCTACAATAAGGTTGCCAGATTTGCTACCAATCTATCCTAAAAATCTCACCATTGTGATTCATTAAAGCAACTTAACTGGCTAGAATTCCCCCATCTTTTAAAAATGCATCAACTTAAGATAATCCATTTTATCTTATATCAGTCTAACTACTGTCCCAACCTTATTACTATTATAACAAAATACACCCCTGCAAGGCCACTACGTAGCTCTGACCAAGACTTACTACAGATTTGTAAACCAAAGACCAAAATGGGATGCTTACTCTACAACTATAACTCTGCCACTTCCTAGAACCAACTACCCCTAGAAATTAGATCACTGGATCATCCCAAACAATTCAAAACTGCTGTGCAAAAATATCTTATGGAAAACTGGTACTGCCACTGTAGTCATCCACCATGAATATCCCCTATCTTTTAACATCTACTTCTCCTCTCTCTACACCCCCTCCCCCCTTACTTCTCCTCCTCCTCCTCTAGTACTCTTACTCTCCTCTCTTCTTCCCCCCCTCAGTCTCCTACTATTACCTATCTTAACATATGAAACTTATATCCACCAAATGTATAAATTAAATTGTTTAAAGATGTCTTACTAAACCTCATAATGTTTTTTACTATGAATCTACACATATGTATGTTTCTTTATACTCTGGATGTTAATTTTAACTGATTCTGTAACAAATGTTTTTTATGTAATATTATATCAAAAATAAGGAGCTTTTCTCCCTAGGTTTCTGCTGAAAATGAGCCTTTGGCTCAGCCAGTCAAACCCGGTCAACAAATGTAAATTAAAATAAAATAATAAATAAATAAATTGTTGATCATTTTCATGATAATTCATTCTTTCCATATTAGAATTGTCAGATTGATAGGTCTGTAGTGCTAATGGTCCTGCCTTATGAGGAGGGATGTCAGTTGCGGCCCTCCAGTCACTTGGTATGTAATCTATTTTGAGGCTGTATTTGAAAAGTGCTTCCAGTGGTCCTGCTACGTCATGTTTTAGGCTGTTTTGGAGGCAATTGGTGATATTGTCAAAGCCCACTGAAGCAATGTTTTTTGGCCTTAGCGATTGCTGCCAGGACCTACTCCCTGTTGATAGTTGGGGGATGGTTGATATACTAGAAGGTATTTCACAGGAGATAGTGGGGTGGAGTAGAGGTGAAGTTAGAGTTAAATTTATCAGCTAGAAGATTTGCTATTTCACCCTCTTCAGTGAAGGTTATGCCATTTACCACCAGTTCTGCACACTGCTGTGTGCTACCTTTAAGGTTCCTGACATAGCTGAAGAAGACCTTGTGAATGTCCTTAGCCAGATAGGCTATTCTGACCTCATAATTGGCCTTGTTAGACCTTATTAGATCTCTTAGTTTTCTCTGTGGGAGTTACTCTTTCTGATTTTCACCATGATGTTTTTTCTTTTGTTATATACCCTGTTAAGATTAGGATTCCACCAGTGGGGATTGTTTTCGGTTTTAGATCTGGGTTTGCTTTTGGAAGCTACTGCAGCCTCAATGCAGCCATTAAAATGTTTGTACAGGGTTTCTGCATAAGCAGCTGTAGTTTTTTTTTTGTGGGGGGGGGTTGATGGAGCCTTGAATTTTGTAAATTTTTCACTTAAAAGAATGTAGTTAGCTTTAGAATAATTCATACTATTACTGGTTAGTTTGGTTTTCTGATTTGGCTTTTATTTCAAGGGACAACAACTTTGTAATTCGACATTACCAATAAGGATTTGAGACAGGGGAAGAGGTACTGGTACTCACCAACATGAGGTTCGTAGGTACTAAGTAGAGTATGTCTGAGCCCCAGGTTGGAGTGTGAGCTAACTGGTCCAGGGTGTTTGTGTTGACAAAGTCCAAGAAAAGTTGTGGCTGTAAGTTAGAGGGAGTGTACATTTTCTAGTCTATAGAGGGGTAGTTAAAATCTCCCATGAATAGGATGTTTGGTTGGATGTTGAGTGCCTCCAGTAAGTCCAGGTACAAGTTGTGAGCTTTGCTGGTCATAGAGGATGACCTGTAGATGGCCAGAACATGGTACAGAACCTTGTATATGGAGACCTGGATGTAGATGAACTCTAGGGCATCATCCTGCTTAACTAACCTGCAGTTGTATTTGTTACTAACATTTATTGAGACCACTCCACTTTAAGCAACTATTTGTGTTGTTGCTGGTCTAAATTTGTGGAAGGCACTTTAGCCCTGCACTGCCTGAGTACTTACTGCTACTTTAAACCAAATCTCGGTAAATGCACAGATGTCTACATTCCCCAGAGTGAAGATAACTTGTAGGGTGTGGAGTTTTTTGTTTAGGCTCCTAGCATTGAGCAGTAGCTCCATAAGGTTGCTTTGATTAGTTTAGTTAGTTAGTTAGTTAGTTAGTTAGTTAGTTAGTTAGTTAGTTAGTTAGTTAGTTAGTTAGTTAGTCAGATAGTTAGTCAGTCAGTTAGTCAGTCAGTTAGTCAGTCAGTTAGTTAGTCAGTTAGTTTGCTATGTTGGTAGTGTTGTCATTTTGACATTGTATAAACAAGGTGAGAATGGATCTTCAGTTTGTCATGAGACCTCAAATCACAAGCTAGAGAAACAAGTTGGACACAGAGTAGTATGATTGTGCATCCTTCCTGGAGATGTCTTTTCATCAGGAAAGAGAGGCAAACCCCTTGGTTTATCTCTTTTTTTTGAAAGCAAGTCAAGTACAGATGCTTGTACTTTGCATATTGTTTGATATTGTATTATGTCTATTTAATTTTCTTTTAACTGCATAATGCTGTGAATGGTGTTTGGTCATTGTAAATGAATTATGTTTATTCAAAAGACAGTGGTGTTCAAATGTCTGATGATATTATTTGCAATTAATCAAAGGATCTTATTTTACATAAACAGGATAAGTGCAGTATTTTTATTGTCTTGTGTATAGTGCCAGCCCATGTAAGTAAGCCAGGCACGAATGTAGTGAGATGAGGTGACTGGGAAACTGTCAGAAGATACGTCAGGTATTACTTCTTTACAAGAACTGGCAGTAGATGTTTGGAGGAACCTCCTGCATGAGAATGTCAGTATGGAAATACTAAAGGATTTAAAAATACATGTTTAGTCATACTGTGCATCTAGAGATAAGGCAGGAGAAATAATGCCAAACAGAAGATTAAGAGTTGTGGGTGGTTGTACAGTAGACTGGGAAAAAGAGGCAGGCCTAGAAAATAAGAGGTCATTATCTGCTGACATATTCTGTTTCCCTGTCTGTAATTACTAATTAAGCTACATAATACTGTTTAACAATGATTCATGTCTCCATCTAGCACTGATTTTGTCATTGGCAGTCTGCCACAACTTCACATTTAGAGGACTTTGCATCATGTTTTGTGGGCATATGAAGACAGATGACATCCCAAGCATCATTCATCACTTACAGGGCAACCTTTTGCTCTCTGCAGTGCTGGCCGATTATAATCAGTTTGAAGAGGATGGTCCAAACTACACATGAACTTTATTTGTATTGTAAAAGTGAAACTAACAGTAAATATGTAAACAGACTTTCTATGTCAAATTCCAGTTCTACTAGAAAAGAACCCCAGTGAAAAATTTTACAAACTGCCATTTTTTTAAATATTCCATGATGTAATATCTGAAACGGCAATACATTCTCCAGTCATACTACAAATATGTGTTATACTGCATAATCACTTTTCATAGCACAGATGTAAAGTCAAAATCAGATTATTGCATTATGCATTTTAAGCTAGACAGTACTTATGAATGTGTATATTGCCCACTGCCCAGCTTTCATTTGCTCTACCACATGTCGTTATGATGTGTCACAGTATTTATTACGTGTCAGAAAGGGCAACAGCAAGAATCTGCCACTGATAAGTGTTGCCATAATAATGGAAATTCAGCTTTGTATATTTTATTATACTGTGTAACTACTTTAAACTGCAAATTATATCTGAACTGTGTTTGGTAAAAGGCTTTCTTCACACCGAAGGGAACAGGTTGAGAAAAGAAGAAATGAATGAATATTTTATGTAGTTTGAATGGCTTCTTAGAACTTTTACATTAATACAGTTAAACCAGTTTTCAGATCAGCTAAGAGGGGCTTGCCTGAATATGCCAGCTTGTACAAAAACAGAAAGTTACTGAAGTTCAGCTTTTCAAGATGAAATGATGGAAGAACTTGGCTCTGGCCTGTGAAACAAGGAACAGAAATGTGCCCATATATGGAAATAGGACAGAATGGACTTTTTCAAGTATGAGTATTGGAATGTAATGAGTTGGTTAGCATGCAGGTGCTCAGATGTAAAAAGTAGGGTTTCGTTTAATGTGAGTTTTAGTTGCAAGCTGTGCATGTATCTCCATTTCTTAGCAAGATGAGTTAAAAATATAACAAAGTGCATCATTTATTTAGTTTGGAGATGCTCCATTCAGGTTTTTGACTATCCTGTATATATATATATATATATATATATATACACACATATATATATATCTATATTTATATATCTATATATATATATATGTTGTAACAGAATAAAGATATTTTATGTACAGCTTCAAAGAAGATTCTCCTTGTCTGGTTTATTTCAAGAGCATATGTTCATCACTGTTCCCTTTCACCATGTATTGCAGGATAAACAGACAATGCAATCAGGTATTGTACCTAGCTGAAGAAACAGAACTGCTATTTTAGGCAGTGTCTCTACAGGTGGACAGTTTATTTTTCTATCCTGTCACATTTTAATTTTCTTTTTAACAAAACTAGAACACTGTTCTGTGCTACTGATAGAGGGAAGCAGTTATTTTACTAAGTCAGTTTTTGTTTGTAGCTATCCCTTTCATGGCTGTTCCATATAAAGCCATGCACCCCCATGTCTACCTGCACAAACTACATTGGGGAACACTGCCAGTAAAGTACATTGGATTTCTGTTCCAGAAAATGCATTGTAGTGCCTCAGTACTCCATCATTCAAGTATTGCTTCTTGCTACTGGCTTGTCTGTTTCTAGTTTTTGGATTACTGGCCTTCTCATTTTTGTGTGGTATTGATATAAAGCTTGTCTTCTTCACCAGACCACAATTCCACTTTATTTTCCATCCTTTCTGATGAGATCCATCTCCATATTTTGTATAGCCACACAGTATATACCCCATTTGTCTCCACATCTACTGTGAGTACAGGTTCAGCTCCAGAAGACTTTCTTTGAAATTCAGTTTTTGTACCTGGTCAACAATTATGTGATCCTTCTGAATCTCTTTGTGTTTCTCTCCATATGGCCTGCTGAACTACACAGAATATTATCTGTTTGGTTGAATCACATTCTCGTATAGCGATATGTCGATCTTTGCATCTCTAATGTTTATAGCCATAAATATGCAGGCTAGTATCTTGCTTCCCTAGGATACTATATTGTTCTGCACAGTTCATCTAGGTGTGATCATTACCTCCTATACCTTTTTATAGAATTCTGCAGTCAGGAACTTAATACCCAGTCCCACGTTATTACACGTTTCATAGTTTGCTCCACCTGAAGTGAATTATCTTGTACTCCTTTGCAATGAAACGCATTTGCTATTGTGTGGACCAGTCTGGCAAACTCTGTAGTTCTTTTCTGAGCTGAAACCCTCCCTCCCTCAACAACCATCACCTGACAGTGCTGATCATATTTTAACATCACTGGCACACAGGGAGGATTCATTTTTTTTTTTGAAAACTAGAATATCATCTGATACCTTTAAATATTTATTTAATGTTTGTTCATCAGGTAGGTAAACTGGTCTGGAGACCCTTTTCAGCCACGGCCTGGGCTGTTTAGGCAATAACAAACAGGTTGCAGGACAATGTATGATGCTGTAACCACTGATGATGCAAAGTATAGTTAAGTAGATAACAAAAAGGAAAATAAGGTGGTACAGGTGTACCTACCTGAAACAGTCAGCAGCATTCATCTTCGTTATATAAAATGCATAGGATAATACAATGCAAATAATTAAGTGAAAGAAAAGTCAAACGCAATGAATGCAACACTGTAAATGACAGTCCAATGTAGCCGAACCCCAAAATATAAAGCAGAGTTGAAAACACCCCCAACTCCGTAGCCATTTTGCTCCCCACCTACCTCCCACCCCTCTTATTCTCCCTTTCCCTTTTGTTTTTCTTTGTTTCACAAGACTACAAATAAGGAGTATATTGAAAAGAATCAGGGAACTGATTTTGGGTGAGTCAATACATGTATGTTAGCCAATGCCTTTGAAGCAATTACATCTGTTTTCATCAAGTAAGTCAGAATTAAGTGGATTCTTAATAAGATTGTCTGCTTGCTTGATATCTTCAGGTAGTCAGTTCCAGTAGGCAGGGGCTAATTTGGAAAAGGATCTTTCATAGATGGTAATTATGAAAGTATGTCTGGATAGATGAAGTGAATTAGAATTACCTACAGTGTAGGAAGAGTTTTTAATGTGCATTTTTTTAAGCAGAAGAGGACAGTATCTTTGTTTAAGAAGTTTATATATGAGTATATTAAGCAGAAGTGTGCCACTGTCAACCACTGGTAGCCATTTTCCATTGATAAGAGTAAGGCAATGATGTTAAAACTTACTGAAGAGGTGAAGTAATCTAAGAATTTGATTTTCAGTTTTTAGGAGTGGAGTAGAATTGTTGGAATGGCCCAGGCTATGGACAACTCATATTCGATCCTAGGGAAAGGACATTAATGGCTATGACTCCTCAGGCTTTAACCGTTAGAATAAGCACTCCAGTTTGGTTGCAAGTTGTAGTTAGAGTGTTTCAGCTGTGTTTTTGAGGTTTTAGTAGAACAACAGAAATCCTGTTGGATAGTCTTCTTCAATTAAAACATTGTGGATTTGTGGCTCCACGAGTATATGAAAGGAGAGTTGTTGGTCAAATAGGATAGCAGCTCCAGGGATAACGCCAATAAATATCCAAGTTCCAAAACTGGAAAAATACATATGATGTAAAGAAGGCCAATACTAACAATGCCCTGTATAAACATACACAGACATGTCCTACAGCCAAATTCAGATTTTTTGTATTAGACAAGATCAACTTGGATCCCAGGGGAGGACCTTGCGTTTTTAAATGGAAGAAAGGAGACCCATTGGCAGATCTTACTGGAATCAAACAAAAAACCAGGATTAAATGACTACATTTCTATTAAGCCTATATTAAAACTTAAGGCTAGTAGAATGTAGTCATTTTTAATATTACATTATATAAAAAAAATTTTTTAATTTTGATTTCAGTTTTATGGGTCACCTAAAAATACTATGTCCTAATTAACATCAATATCTTTACTATGTATATATTCCAAAGTGTCATGTTTTTACCACAATAGCTTGTTCAGTTATATTTTAATAGTTTATTAACATTGTTTTATATATAAAAAAGTACACCTACAAATGAGTGGGGTAATAAAAGATGTGTACCTTTAAAATGTTAATTGATATCACATGTTATTTTAAATTTGTGTATTTAAATGATGTTTTTAAAAGAGTTCATGGTCTGAGGAAGTTGCATTTCAGCGACGAAAACGTGTTTTTGGAGACCTTGGCTAATCTTTTTTTGTGAACAAATAAAGAAGCCTTTTATTGAGTATTTTTCCAGTTTTGGAACTTGGATATTTATTGGCGTTATCCCTGGAGCTGCTATCCTTCTTTTGGTTTGTTTTATACAGCTTCCCTCTGTGTTTGGTGGTCAAATAGGATACCTAAGCAGCTTTGCTCTATGACAGGGAGAGAGGAAAACCAGCATGGCCTGTAATTGTACAATTCTAGAGTTTTTGGTTTGTCGCAAAGAGTATTAAAGAACTTTTGTGAGTATTGAGGTTATTTTTGTGAAGCTAGTTCCAGACAGACATAAAGTCAATATTCAGCTCTTTATGTGGGCAGAAAACAGATCCATTCTCTTTAAGACCAATGTCATTAGTGTGGAGCACATAACTGGAATGATGGAGATCTCAACTAAGTCATTTAAGAACAGTGAAAACAAATGGGTATCTAGAACAGGTCCTTGTGGAACACCCTTGTGACATGAACCTGAGATATGGTTATTATTAGGACTAATGAGAGAGAAGGACAATATCTCCAGTAATTTTACTTTGTTCCATGTTGGAGTAGATATGATCAGTAAGAGATAGAGACTATGGCAACGGTGGTGCTATAACTGGGGCAGAGACCAAGTTGTTGTCTGACTGAAAATGGCATACTTGGATATGTAATCAAGTACAGCAACTGTAAATGATTTTCTCAAGAATCTCAATGAGGGGGCAAAGGTTAGAGCAAGGACAAAAGTCGTTGGTGGGGGAAGGATGGAGACTTTTGGTAGGGGTATGATGAGAGAATGCTTAAATTGTGAGGTAGAGCAGTGATCATGACAGTTTGATTAAAACGATGGCAGTGGGTTTGATGAGCAGTTTGTTCCCAAGACTAAAGATATTAGTGCGAATGCAGTGGAAGAAAGGGTGATAAGAGAAGTCACTCTTCTCTTGCAGTTTAGTAATGAATTTAAAATGAAAACTTGGGGTGGGGGTATTGCAAGAATTTATGCAGGTAAAGGTGGTGTAGAATGTGTGTGTGGGGGGTGACAGTATTAAGTGGGGAGCTAATGTTATCCCTTATTTCTGCAAGTAGAGATTTAGGTATGCCCAGTAATAATTTCAATGGATGTCACTTCTGAGATGTGTGCAATAAAACAAAGTCCCTGTAAAAATGACCCTGCAAAGAATAACACATATCAAGTAACTACAAGTGATACTGGGTTTACAAAACTGCAGCTCTCAATAAGGTCAACAACACAAAACAGCATGCATGACAGGACAAAGCCTAAACTGGTACACACAAATGAGAACACACACACACACACACACACACACACACACACACACACACACACACACACACACACACACACACACACACACACAGACACACACACACACACACACACACACACACACACACACACACACACACACACACTGAAATATAAATTAAATTACCTGCTTCCATACCCACAACTCTTATAGTACATAAGCAACTTCTACCAAACCATTCAAAATGGGGGACTTTAACTCAATACTACATGAACTTAGACAAGCTTATTCCAAGGCCATACCTATGCCTTGTCAGTAAATTTGCCCACAGTATACAAATATTCCAGTTTAGTGAAACTGAATATTAGCATATAAGCCATGCTTGATCATGCTCAGTCAGCTGTTTCTGTTTTGATCCCACATTAAACTGTGGAACTATTATGCTGGCCTTTTTGTGTTTGTTCTGTTTTGATCCTTCTCAGCTAGATATATCATCTTTCCCAGACTAGTGAGATCCCTGTCCTGACAGACCTGCCATTTCATCCCAACCATCTGTTTCTATCCATCAACCACTTCTGAATCTAACTTACCATTTTAGGCTCTGTTTTCTGAGCACATAAACAGAACATAATTCATTTTTGTAAATTACTATTTTGCTTTTCATAGGAAGGTACTAGCCAGTCAGTCTACATATCATTACAAGCCAATCCAGTAAACTACATTCAAAAACATTATCTGACTTCCGCACATAATATATTTTATTCTTATTTTGATTACTGTTTGCCTGTACCTGTTGTGTTGTCAAACCTATGTTATGCATCTGTGACTTGAGGATTTTTGTACTCTTGCTTGTAACCACTTTTGTTTATGCATTGTCAAATTTTTCTACTATTGTAATACTTATGTGAATTTCTGTGTCCTTGGAGCTTTTCTCCTCGGGTCTCCACTGAAAACGGGCCACATGGCTCAGTTAGACCAACTTGGTTAACAAATGGAAAATAAATAAACAAACAAAAGTTCCCTCTAGGCTAAAGTAGGGCAACACAAAATGGACCAGAGGAGAATTTGACACTGCACATCAAATTATGTTGGTTTACCTTAAAAGGTTTCAACTGTGTTTCAGCTTGACATGTAGTAGCATTTGTTCTACAGTTGGGAATACTTGAGGATATGAATTTATAAAACCATGACTTTTCTGTTTTACTTCCACATGTGATTTACATTAACCCAAATTATAAAATGCAGTAGCAGAAATATTTTACTCTTATTTCTACTGCTGGTTCATAGGTTCATAGGTAGGTACTAGGCTATCGGCCCACAGGCCTAAATAAGCCTAGCCAACAAGGTTCCCTGGCTTACGCTACCCAAGAAAGTTAATTTCCTGTGCCCCTGTCAAGCAGAGCCACAGAAGTGATTCCTAGGGGGTATTTCCTATTTCCCATCCACTCATCAAGATTTTTCTTGAAGAGTGCTAATAAGGAACTTTGCTTGACATAGATGGGTAGCTTTTTTCAGAGTATCAGACGTGTCTGGGACAGGAATCTATCCCTTCAGCATGTCCTCTTTATTGTGGTGACAAGGTTTAGATCCCTAGAGTGTGTAGCTCAGATGGATTGGGATTTCTTAGGTGAAGCATGTCCAACAGCTCTGGGTTTAACATAGCTTTATATGTTAGGCAGAGATCTCCTCCGAGTAGGCGATATGCTACAGAGTAATGCTGGAGTTTTTTGAGACGGTCAGTGTAGGGCATCTGTTTGAGGCCAGTAATCCTCTTTGTGAGGTACTTCTGTGGCCTTTCCAGCTGCTGCAGATGTCTTGTGAGGTACATTCCAAAAGGGGCATTGTACTCTATAATGGGTCTAATGAGTGCTGAGTAGAGGGGAACAATGACCTTTTTTTGCCTGTATGAGAACCCTTTTGTGATGAGGTGTGCCACATATAGTAGGATTTCCTAACTACTGAGGTGATGTGATTATCAAAGGAGAGACTACTGTGCACCTGGGTCCCAAGGTCTCTCATCACATATTCGGCATTAAATACACTGCCATTTATGTGGTAGTTCATGGGTACAGAGTTTTTAACAAAGAGGATGTTAATGCACTTTTTGGCATTGAACTTGAGACCATGCCTCTGACACCAGGCATCTGTCTCAGTGATTCCCTTCTGTAGGATGTCCACATCATTTGGGGACTCAACTATGGCTCCTAGTTTGCAGTCATCTGTGAACTTCGTTAGCCAGGGGCCTTCTGTGTTAGCCTGTACTTGAGAGAAGCAGATACCAAGCAGGAGAGGTCCCATGACTGAACCCTGTGGTACTCCACTTGTCACTGGTTTGAAGTCAGATTTGGAGTCTGCAACTTTTACAGTGTGGGTTTTGTCAGTAAGCCAGTTGGGATTTATACCTAGTTTAGCTATAATTCCAGAATGGGGGATGGTGTTGAAAGCCTTGTCGAGGTCAAGATAGGCTGTGTGAACCACCTTATCCTCATCTACAGCTTTCATGACTGACTCAAGGAAGTCAATCAGGTTCAGAAGGCATGATCTGCATTTCACAAACCCAAACTGGGTGTGGTCCAAAGTTTGGAGATTACCAATGTCTTTGTTTATGAGTTCCATGATGATACATTCCATGGCCTTGCAGACCAGGCTCATCAGGCTAATAGGGCGATAGTTCCCAGGATCAGTGGTGGCTCCACCTTTGTGGAGTGGGATAACTGTTGCGTTGTGCCATTCAGTGGGCACAAAGCCTGATGTGAGACTATGACTGAACATGGTGCTTAGGTGGGGAGCCAGTTTGTTCTGAAGTTTGTGTAAAACGTAGCCTGGGATGTTATCCGGTCCCATGGATGCAGTGTTTTTGATTTTAGAGAGTGCAGCTTTTACCTGCATAGATGTGATTACAGGGACTCTGCATTATTCCTGTATAGATATGGGCCCTTTAGGGGGTGAGGGGGGTAAAGTTAGCACTGAACCTATCTGCCAGGTTGTTGGCAATATCAGTTGGTTCTGTAATTTTCATGCCATTGTGCTGTAACTTAGAGTAGATCTGGGTGTTGCCATTGAGATTCTTGACATAGCTATAGACTACTTTGTGGTTGCTCTTAGAATCAGTGGCAATTTTGATTTCATAGCCAGCTTTGGATGATCTTATAAGGGATCTCAGCTTCTTACTGAGGCTGACCAGGGAGCTCCTCCACTCATGGGATTTTACTCTCTTTTGCAACAGTTTCTTCCTTCTGTTGTAGAGTTTGTTTATGGCAGAGGACCACCAGATTGGGTTCCTTTTTTGGAAGATAGCATGTTTGGGATAGCATGATTCATGCACTCGTGTAAGTGCTTATAGAGTGCATTTGTGTAGGATTCAGCAGTCGTAACTGTATTGTCCATCTGCATGGGTGTCATGAAGTTCACCACTTCTGTCTTAAGAAGCATGAAGTTGACTTTGCAAAAAATTTTTGCAGTGGTTTCCTTAATGGTGGGTGGGGGCGGGATGTGGATATCTAGGGTGATTAGCTTATGGCCGGATCTGACCAAGAAGGAGTTGATTTCAGGTGTGGAACACTGGTCACTCATGTTTGTAATGACTAGGTCCAGGATATTGTTGCCTTGGTGGGGGTGTGGATAAGTTGATCCAGGGCATTGGAATTTATAAATTCCAGAAAGCATTGCATGAAGAAGTTGGTACATGAGTAGTTTTCACAGTTAATGGTAGGGTAGTTGAAATCGCCCATTATTAGGGTGTTTGGTTGAACCCTAATATTTTCCAGTACATCAGGAAAAGAGGAGTGGGAATCCTGGGGCATGGTGGGTGATCTGTAGCAAGCTACAATTTGGATTGCAGTTTTGCCCAGAGTTAGTTGCACTTGGATAACCTCGGATGCATTATGCTGCGCAACTAGCCTGGTGGTGTGGATATCCTTAATGAATATGGACACACCTCCACCTTTGGTGTTCTGGTCCAGGTTAGATGGCCGAAAAGTGTGGTATGAGTTATAGCCTGGTAATGCAGGGGTGCTCTCTAGAGCCTTGAACCAGGTCTCAGTCACTGCACAGATATCGATGTTCTCCATTTTAAGGAGTGCATTGAGTGAGTGCATTTTGAGATTTAGACTTCTAGCATTGAGTAGCATTACCCTCAGGTTTTGCTTACCTGTTCCTGTTATGGTGGTGAATTTGTCATTTGAACCTTGCTTAAAAAAGGAACTATAGGGGCGGCAAGACCCTTAGCCAGTAACTGGAATCCTAGGGGCGACAGGTGCAGGCCATCTCTGGCAAAGAATCGTGGCCTGTCGACCATATCATCCCAGGCAGACAGATACTGGATCCCCTTAGAATGACACCAGAATTGTTGAAGTCAATCATTTTGTCCTTGTACTGTGGTATCATTCTGGGTGATGGCAGGATGCTGCCCAGGGCTAGGGTCATACCTGCTTGGGCTACAAAATCGGAGAGCTCTTCCATGTCTCTTTTCATGTAGTTCAGGGAGGTACATCTCAGGTCATTCACACCAACATGGACAATGACAGAGTCATATTTGTACTTGTGGAATGACCTGAGTGCGTGGGTTATGTGGCAGTTCCAGGCACCTGACAGGCAGCTGACAGTAACCTTCTTCTTGTTTAGCCTGATGAGTGGGACATCAGTGTGCCTGACTATAGAGTCACTTCTGACTAGTGTGTTGGGTACGTTGTTTTGCCTTATGGGCTGTGGTTTATTGGTACACTGAGTCTGTGGGCTATGTGTCATAGGTATATAATAGGCTAACAACCACCAGGACCTTTATAAGCCTAGCCATGTAACCCAATCCATTTGTAACATGTGCATCTAAATTGGAGGGATATGTTAGTTAAGAGGGTATGCTAGTTAGAAGGTCATATTCCTTGCCCACTAGCTAATTTGCACTAGTCTGAGATGTTTGTGTTTAACAGTAACAGCAAAATTATTTTCCTGAATAATAAATATTGCCTGTTTAGTGAGATATTTATACACACACACACAAATATATATATATATATATATATATATATATATATATATATATATATATATCTGGGTTCCCTTCAGAATCTCAAAAATCCTAAAACCTCAGAATTCATATGGTCGAGACAATATGATCAAAGTTTTAGAACTTTGAAATTTTGAACGGAGATCTGCATACAGTGATTGCACTACAGTGCGGAAGATGGAAATCTTTCCATTCCGCACTGTTTGCAGATGCCGGTTCCACATGGTCGACATTTCAAATGTTGATCATATGGTCTTAGCCATATGGTCTTCGACATTCTGAAACGCTGACCATGTGAAGGGGACCCATATATATATATATATATATATATATATATATATATATATATATATATATGTGTGTGTGTGTGTGTGTGTGTGTGTGTGTATATGGATCCCTACCAGTTGATCGGGTTTTCAGAAACTTGAAATTCATATTGATGACACAATATGATTGAATTTCTGAAAACCAAAGCTTTTGAATTGAGATCTTAGTACAGTCAGGAAATTTACAGTTTTCCTCAATGTAGTGCAATCTTGGAGTTGGTATGTGTAATTAGCAGGGGATATGGGAGCGTACCCCCCGCATGGGGGTGTAGTGGGCCTTACCCCCCCTGCAAAACCATAAAAAAGATAGATTTTTGTGTTTTTTTTTTAATGTTCAAGTTTTCAGAAATTTGATCATATCATCTCGCAGATATGAATTTTGAGTTTCTGAAAACTCGATCAAGTGACATAGATCCATATATAGACATCATGTATGCATATAACTCAAAAGGTAGCCTACACAACAGTAGAAATGATTTTGAGGGTATAAAACAGAAGGAATGCAAAAATGAGTGAATGCTGATTTGTGTGATTCACATAATGTAAGTAAGCAGGAATGCGCCAGAAAATTAACTTTTTATTGAAAGTGTTTATTTTTGAAGCTGTGCAAAATTATGTTAAAGCAATTGCAATGAATACACAAGTAGTCACATGTTAGGGTTAGATAAAGGTTAAGTAAGGAGATAGATTCAGTGTTGTGTTTAGTAATGTAATGTTTGGGTTAGGGGCAGGGGTAAGGGTAGAGGTAGGGTTAGGGTTTGGGCAGGGGTAGGGGTAGGGTTAGATGTAAGGGTAGAGGTAGGGTTAAGGGAAGGGGTAGAGGTAGGGTTAGGGGAAGGGGTAGGGTATAGGTAGGGTTAGGGGTAGGGGTAGAGGTAGGGTTAGGGTTAGGGGCAGGGGTGGGGTAGAGGTAGGGTTAGGGTAGGGGTAAGGGTTGAGGTATGGTTAGGGTTAGTGGCAGGGGTAAGGGTAGAGGTAGTGTTAGGTTTAGAAGTAAGTTGGGGGCAGAGGTAGGGTTGCTGGGTTAGGTAGGGGTAGGGTATGTATAGAGGAATAGGAAGGGTAGGGTTGAGTAAGTGTAGTTTTAGAAGGGTTAGGGGTAGAGGTAGGATTAGGTTTAGCAGGAGAGTAGTAGAGAGATTTGGAGATGCTAGCACACACCTGAGTAGGATGATACAGAGAAGGTTGAAGTTTTAAAGTTTGACTTTCTCAAATACTTTTTGATTTAAACAGAGGCCTATATGATTTAGTCTTTGGAGTAGTGGCTGATGTGACACAGTGTCGAAGGTTTTTGACAAGTCCAAGAAAATTGTGAGACAAAAATTATCTGTGTTTTACTTTGACTAATTGTATCTAGGAAAGGTAGCAGGGAAGTTTGGGTGCTTTGGTGGGGTTGAAAGCCATGTTAACGGGGAGATGCAGGTGGCCCACATCAAATTAGAATCAGAAGCTCACAGCTATGCATTTGCATTTTCTGTGCAAGAGAGAAAGGATTGGAATAGGTTGACAGGATTGTCGTGTCAGTGCCTAGGTATGCTTGGGATTATGAAGCAAGCTCAGAGCAGGGCTGGGATGTAGTTTTCTGTGTATTTGATGGTTATCAACTAGGAATTGGGGGTAGCAGCCAGATGGTGTCGCCATGGTAGTGGAGGTATTCAGATGATGGGCTGTCAGGGGAGAGTGTTGTGGGTTGAGTTGAGAGTTTTATTTTTAGATGAGTATTTTATGGTTTATTGTTGAATTGGGGGCTGTCCCTAAATGTCCCTGTTGGGGTTAGATGGGAGGTTGGTTTGGGTGGTTTTAGGAGGTTGTTTAAATTTTGCCAAAGTCTTTTTTTTTTGTATGTGTGGTCAGATTTGTGGGAGAAGTTATTTTTTGTTATAACAAATATGTGCCTTTGTGCAGTTTCTGAGGCATAGATATCTATTTAGGTTGAATTGGGTCCAAGTTTTGTGCCATTATTTCCAGGCTTTGTGTTAGTATATTATGAGTCGTTTAGTTTGATGGGTTAGCCATGGAGCATAATTTATTTTCACTCTTGTATGTTTCACTGGGGCTTGTTGATTCAATATGGTTAAGAAGGAGTTATTGAAGAGCCAGGCAGCTTCATAGAGGCAGATATTTGAAGGGTTCCCAGTCACATTGTTTAATTGTGTCATTAAATATGGAAACATCATAATTAGTTTCATTTCTCAGAGTTGAAGTACAGAGGTTTGGGGGGCTTGCAGTATTGTCTGTTGATGTAGGTGGGGTAATAATCACCAAGACAGTCTGGGAGGGTGCTGGCTAGCTTATTTTTTCAGGATAGGTTAAGAGTATGCAGTCTAGAATGGCAGTTTTTTTTTGGATACTTTAACAAATCAGGTCGGTGTTGGATCAGTGAAAAGATAGAGGTTAATATTAATTTGAGTAGAGTGAGATTCATTTGAGGTCCAATCTCTGTTAAGGTCACTGAGCAGGATGTTTTCTTGGTTGAAAGTAGATTATAAATAGCTCAAAGTATGTTTTCGATAATCTTGACATGTTTTGGTTCAGGAGTGGATGGCTAGGATTATGGATTTTTGATTGTTTAGGTGAAGTTTGGCTATTAGTATTTCTTCATTGTTCTATTGTGGAATAGTTGGAAGGAGGGTATGGATTTGTAAGGTGGCTTGAAAGATGATGACCTATTTGTACTTTCCTAATGATAGTGTAACTGGGAGAAATGATTTTTCATCTTTAATTTTGGGTCTTAACCAGGATTCAGTGATCCCTAAGATGTAGGGTTGATAGAATTCAGTCTATGCATGAAGGTCAGATGTCTTATTGCAGATGCTTCATGCATCAAGATTATATATTTTTAGGACGGAGAAAGAAACCGGGGTTTGTTGTGTTTTACAGGATTATTCAGAATGGGAGTATTTATGCAGGGGGGAGGATGGGCTGGGTGTCTCTTTTTTTGGGGGGGGGGTAGAGCTAGTGTTGGAACAGGGTTGTGGTGTACACCTCCATTCTCTGTTAGTTTATTAGGGTGGGTGGTGGAATATTTGAGGTTATGGAAAAGCAGCTTTGGTACTTTGGACTGGAGTGTGAGGTATGTATTTGATGTAGGTTAGTAATGTATATTTTTCGAGTAGGATTTTTCTCTGTGCTGAAGGTAGATGGCCAGATTAGAGAGTTATATCTGTGGACAGGAGGTAAGTAGGATGTTGAGGAGGACTTGGTTTTAATGTAGATAGGGCATGATTCATAAACAGTTAATTGGCTTAATACTGCATATAAAAGTGGATAAATCATTTAAGTGAAAATGAAGTTACACATGCTGCTAAGATATGTATAAGAAGACCTTAAGCCACCCATGTAAAATGTAGTTTAACCTTTATACATCGGTGATCATGCAGGTAGTGGAGTGGCATGAGTGAGGTTTCACTATATAAACAATAGCTGTGAAAGCACTGAGATATAAGAAGGAATAGTTTACTTAAATGACAAATAGAAGGAAAATAGCACCACAAATACAGTCACCATTCACACTCTCAAGCAGAATCTCTGCAAGACATTTGAATTTGTGGACTGTGTATACCAATTCTTTCTAGACTAAATAAATGGCATTGTTGAAATGCAGACCTGCACTACTTTTTCAGTTTTATGTCTAGGTGTGCATGTTTTAACATCTACAGATATTTTACATTACACCACATTGTCATCTATTCAGCCATATTTAGTACATAAATAAGGTCTGAAAAATACCTCAACCTGGACAAAGCCAAAGATAATGGGAGAGGCAAAGGCACAAAATCAGGGACAGATTTTAAATACCACTCTTATAAACTTAGAAAGTTTATATAATAAGAGGTTTTGCATTAACATGCATTTTTGAAGTCTGAAAATCAAATACCTCTCATTATTAAGTGACTTCAATCCTCAATAATTTTTTAGAGAACTGCACATTTATGAGGAACAGATCAAAAACATGATGCAAAAATCTGACCAATCTGCGAAATTCTGGTAATTTGATATGTATATTGGGAACAACTGAGAGTCATCCTAAGAAAATGCATTTATAATGTATATCGAGGTTTAAAGATTCCATTGTTAACTATACATTATACCATGACCCCCCCCATTAATATTCCAAAACGTGCACGCTGATTGGTCAGCATGCTCGTTGTAAATCGACTTATACTAATGGAAAAAGGTCCATTAGTATGTCTTTTTTAAAACACTGTCTCGCTATGTTAAAGGAGTTTAACATAGTGAGGCAGGTTTAAAAAAAGCAACGGAGATCTTTTTTTTTTTTTTAAAGCTGTCTCGCTATGTTAAACTCCTTTACCATAGCGACACAGTGTGTAAAAAGCAACAGAGATTTTGCTTTCCCCGTGCTTTTTTTTAAACCTGTCTCACTATGTTAAATGGGTTTAACATAGCGAGACAGCTTTAAAATAAGCAATGGAGATCTCCGTTGCTTATTTTAAAGCTGTCTCGTATGTTAAACCCATTTTATAGAAACAGTTTGTAAAAAGCAACGGAGATCTTGCTTTCTCCATTGCTTTTTTCAAAACTGTCTCGCTATGTTAAACCCATTTAACATAGCAAAACAGTAAAAAGCAACAGAGATCTTGCTTTCTCCATTGCTTTTGCCCACAGCTCTGATGTACTGCGTAGGCATGCGCAGTACATCAGAACTGCCGCAGAATACCAGACAGCTGCGGAAGGGCAGCAAGGAGGCATTATACAATGCCATTATTTAAGAAAATTAATTATTTTTTTTCTTAAATAATGTCATTGTATAATAGCAATAACCCACTTCTGGGTGTGGGTAATGCTGGATTTACCCACGGTTGGCTTGTTTGGTCCCTCGAGCCCGCCCTTGTGACCAAACCACGCCAACCATGGGTAAATCCAGCATTACCCACACACAGGCATGGGTTATTGCTATATTATGCACTTCAGACTGTAATATCACTTTCATACAGTTCAGCTTTTTTTTTTTCATTCTAGTATGCAGTAAGGACTCTTTAAAATTACAAGATTTTATGAGTTAATAATAAGTTGTATTACCTGAGAGATGCTAAAGGGTATTTAGTACTAAATGATCTAAACAAACCCTTTTTGGTACTAGTAGCTATAGAACATGCTGGGCCTAACACTGTGCTGCACAATTGCACCAGCCATCCAAACAAGTTTCCCTACGTTGATTCATAATAGTTAGTGACTACTGCATAGTTATTACTGTTTGCTTGTCAAACAGGGCAGAAATTGATAAGAGCCTCATTTTATAGAGATCTTTGATAAGGAACTTTCTGTGGCCACTGCTATCACATTTGGCCCCTATTGGCAGAACTTAGATTCTAGCACATGCAGATAACAGTGCTGTGTTGGAGGACTTACTGAATGTACTGCTTCCAATCTGTCACTATAAAGTGTTTCTTCATGATAGAAATGAAGAAATGGGTCTCAGTCTGCCCCATGGAAAGTTCCAACTCTTAAGAAGAGATAGGAAAGGAGAATTTTGTCCTTTTTGCATCTCTATGTAAATACATTCTAATATAAAGAAAAGGCATGAACTTTTATCTTTCTTCTAAAGCAGACTTATTCTGTGCATTCAGACAATGTTGCTAGCATTACTTTTTACATTCTGATGCCATATTTACCCACCGTGGTACAAACTGTAGTTAATTGATGCATTCTGAATGTATTCTTATATTCAAAGGTGTGCATGCACAGCAAATTTTAACCCTGTCCCCTAGTGACTGGCATCAGCATAAACAGAAATAAGGTTATGCCGACACAATAATATTATTTTAATAAAAATATTACAGAATTATTTTTTTCTTCAATGCCATAATGACAGTACACCATTGTAGCGTCATGGAAAATTCATTTGCTTACCCGTAGTGGACGGAATCTGGTTTGGTTACTCAGACTGTGTTTTCATAATGAAGTAATGCCCCCACTTTAGGTAGTAAATGAACTACTTTCTCATGTCAGTGGTCTATTGCCATTGGCTTTAAATGACGGTAAAAGGATTACCAACAGAGTCAAGATGAAATAAGAAAGTCGTCACTCTATAAAAAGACCAAGGCATTCTGAGATGAATTAACCTACCTCGCACAAAGATCACAAAGAAACAATGAGCTACACATCATTGTGGAAATGTATTTACAGATAAAGCATCGTCCAAAAGAAATGTTGTGCCTTGGGAGCACTTTCATTTTGTGTGCCCCCCCCCCCCCCCAACAATCTCTTACTTACAGTATAAATTGTTGAACTTTTTCTTAAGGCAGTAACCGCCTACTGTTATTGCTACCTTTTATAGAAGAAGAGTAGTTTTTAAGCTCTCACAGGTCACTGTGATCACTTATAGACAATTCATAAATTGTTTACTAATTTTTTTTTTGTTATTGTTGTTTTTAAAACTACAATCTACTCTGCTACAGGCCCCATGAGGAGCTCAGCGTCTCTCCAACCTAACACCACTCTTAAGTATTCAACTGTGGTACCACCTTTATCATTCTTGCAAGAAAAGTGCAGTCCGGGTCTGAACTGTCTGCAAACAGCTAAAGTTAACTTTGAACCTAACACCACTCTTAACTATTCAACTGAGGTACCACCTTTATCATTCTTGCAAGAAAAGCGCAGTCCGGGTCTGAACTGTCTGCAAACAGCTAAAGTTAACTTTGAGTATGTGTCTACCTGTTTGAGCCAATATTTATTTTCCCCTGGAGAGCACTCTGCTTTGGCTTGTAAGCAGCCACACACACACACACACACACACACACACACACACACACACACACACACACACACACACACACACACACACACACACACACACACACACACACACACACACACACACACACACACACACACACACACACACACACACACACTTTTGTCTTTGCTTTGGCTCATTAGCAGCAGTACAAAGAACTGCCTGCTCACACCCTTGTTCTCCCCTCCCCCTTCCCGGTTTATTACCTTAAGACAATCCCAAAGTTAATAAATATTACCTGTGGCAGGCACCATTTTTAAAACTACAATCCGCTCTGCTACAGGCCCCATGAGGAGCTCAGTGTCTCTCCAGTAAGTGTTTTACAACTGTAAATGCCTATTTATGTTGAATTGTATTAGACATTTTACAACTGTATATGTTTATGTTGAATTGTGTTTGACATCTAATATGATTTATGCTTCATTATTGGAAGTTACTATGGCATGCTAGCATTTGTCTGCACCAAGTTGTTTTTAGTATAATAGTATGTATGGTCTATTTGCATAGCTGCACCTTGTTCACTAATGTTATTCATTTAATTGTGTTGTGTGTAGGCAGCTCATACTGGTGTCTAATTATTTCTATATAATTGTGTTGTTACTGGTGGATAGAATCACATTAGAGAACCACAACAGATTGCTGCTCGCTGTATTTTTATCTGTGACTGCATAACTGTCTGAGGTTTTTTTCTAACAGGTGTTCTTCCAATTGGCTCAGTATCTGCATATACTAAGTAGTTGTTTCAAGACATTGTCCTGCATGCGGTAGCTATTTGCTCAGTTTGTTTTTGTAATCTTTATAATATATATTTACCATCTCAAAAGTGCTTACTCCTCTCTGTACTCTTCTTTTCTAGACCTAACACCACTTTTAAGTATTCAGCTGTGGTACCACCTTTATCATTCTTGTAAGAAAAGTGCAGTCCGGGTCTGAACTGTCTGCAAACAGCTAAAGTTAACTTTGAATATGTGTCTACCTGTTTGAGCCAATATTCATTTTCCCCTGGAGAGCACTCTGCTTTGGCTTGTAAGCACCCCCCCACCACACACACACACACACACACACACACACACACACACACACACACACACACACACACACACACACACACACACACATACACACACACCTTCCACTTTCTCTCTTATTCCGTTCTGTTAGCAAATAGTATCCATAACTGATCAATACTGTATGTTTGTTAATTTAAACTGAGACCACAGTAGCCTACTGATACAAGGTTATCCTGTTTTTCCACCTGAGAAATGGTAAAGAAATGACTTACAGTTTCAGAGCAGTCCTTGGTCAATTGTGATTACACAAACTTGTCTTTGCTTTGGCTCATTAGCAGCAGTACAAAGAACTGCCTGCTCACACCCTTGTTCTCCCCTCCCCCTTCCCTGTTTATTACCTTAAGACAATCCCAAAGTTAATAAGTATTACCTGTGGCAGGCACCATTTTTAAAACTACAACCACCCTTGTCACTATCATATGTTCATTTATCAGTTAACTCTGTTAACTGATTGTTTCCAGCCCCCTCATATGAGCAACTAACAGGGTCTCTACCTGCTTCATTCCCCACCTTGCCCCCTATTTCCTCCCACCCACAGTGGTCCCACCTTTATTGCATTCACAAACCCCTCCCATCTTTCCAATAGCCAACCACAGAGCTAACCCAACACTACCTCCTCCATCTTCCCACTACTATCACACCTCCTCAACTAACATGTACAAGCATACCTTACCTATGCTCACTGCATGCACTCTCCTTGCATATCTTACATCCTACCAAAGCTCCATCATTCCCCCTCTCAACCACTACCACTGTACTACTACTCACACCACCACTCATGTCTCACCCTCACTCAGCTCCCCTCCCACCAGCTCAAGAACCATCCCTATGCACCCCCACATATTCTACCAACTATATTACTCAAACATAAAGCATCCCTACAACTTAACATAGTAACCCTCCCACCATACCTATTACCCACAGAGCACAATCATAAAGTTTCCCTTATAAACAAACACATTCAAAAACTAAGAAAACTAATAACCTCATGCATATCAAAACTAGCCCTAAGTGGAGACATCCACCCCAACCCTGGCCCTACCATCTCCAACCCCAATCCTCATAATCAGACTAGAAACCACAACTTCTCCCATATTACAGCCAACAGAAATCCAAGTGACTTCCTTCTACTTACCCTAAATATTAGAAGTATATCCAACAAAGTCCATGAACTCCATGCCACCATAGACTTGTACTCCCCAGATATAGTCATCCTGACAGAAACCTGGCTAAAACCTCACATTACTAGTGAGCAAATACTCCCTACAGGTTACGGCATACTAAGAGTAGACTGGCTAAACAAAAAAGGAGGTGGTGTAGCTATAATATCTAAACAGCATCTAAACATCCAGATCTTAAAATCATCAGCTCCACAAATAGGTAATGAAGAAATAATATATACCAACAATAAACCAAAACAAAACCACCAACATAATTGGATGCTACTTCCCACCTCGCCAAAACATCCCTCCACTAGAAAACCTCCTCAGCTTGTCTACCCATCATGTCCCCCAAGAAACTATCATTTTAGGTGATTTCAATATTGACTGGCAATCCTGTTCTGGCAACCATCCAACCCATCATGTAAACCTTCATGGCTTCACCCAATTAGTCCAGTCACCAACCAGGATAAATAAAAACTCCAGCAAGCACACTACCCTGGATTGGATACTAGTCAGTAAGAGCCCCCAGTCATATATTACAGGCTGCTTATCAGATAGCCTCAGTGATCACTCCCCAACATTCCTACTCAAAAAATACCTATACCAAGCTAAACCTGTCATCTACCGTCAAATACGTAAAAACTAAACTTTAACCCACTCACATTCATCTCATCCCTCAAAGAATGTAACTGGCATCCTCTAAAGTACCTCAGTCTAGATGACGCAGTTGAATTTTTTAATACTACCTTCCTGAACATCCTTAATTACTATGCCCCCATTTGATTTTCCAGAATCAAAGCACAACCCTCCCCATGGCTACAGAAAACCACTAAGTCTGAAATGAAAAACAGGGATAAAGCCTGGGAGCACTGGCACAAAACCAAAACCCCCTCAACTAGACAGAAATTCCTAGAACTACGCAGTAGAGTCAAAAAGCTAATAAAACAGGACAAATTCCAATACTACCAGTCTGCCCTACACTTCTCACAACACAGCCCCAAACAGTTCTGGTCCTCCATAAACTCCAACCTCCACCCAGGTAAAGTCAGTACCCCTCCTCCTAACATCCCTCACTCCTCAGAAAATATTGCTACCTTATTCAATACACACTTCACCCAAACCATACTATCACTAGCTAAACAACACAACCCCCCCCCTCCAACCCACACCTTCAACTAGTAATCTCCCCACTGCCTTCTCTTTTTCTCCTGTACTTACCTCCAACATAAAAAAACTCTTAACTAAACTTAAACTCACCAAATTAGCAGCAGACAACCTCCCAAGTGAATACCTACAAATCGCAGCTGATGCTCTGCCCTACCCAGTATCCATCTTGATTAACCGATCTCAGTCAGAAAGTTACGTTCCCACACTGTGGAAAGTATCACATATAATTCCCCTCCACAAAGACGGACCCTCCACAGAACTAACCAAATACTGCCCCATAGCTATTCTCTCTCCACTCTCCAAAATACTAGAGAGATGCATACACTCTCAGGTCTCAGACTACTTCCTTACTAACAACCTCCTTTCCAGTACTCAGCATGGTTTCCAACCAAACCATAGCACCACCACTGCCTTACTCTCCTTTACTAACACTATCCTTCAGCATAAAAACAATGGCTATCTCTCCTCTGCTACTTTCCTAGACCTATCTAAAGCATTTGACATGGTCCCACACAAACAACTTATCTCTGTCCTCAATAACCTATCCTTCTCACAATCAGTCACCGACTGGTTTCAGAGTTACCTGTCTGACCGCCAACAATCCGTTGTATGGCAGAATGACATATCTCCCCAGCTACCTGTCTCCATAGGGGTTCCCCAAGGATCCATCCTTGGACCCCTACTCTTCTCTGTTTACACCAATAATCTAGCCTCTGCCACCAAACACGGCACACTCATACAATACGCAGATGACTCAACCATCATCTGCTCAGCCCAGTCCCTATCAAAACTGCAAAAAGTCACACAGGAAGCCTTTTCCTCTGTTGAAACTTGGTTATCCAATGCCCAGTTAATACTCAACCCAAACAAAACTAAACTACTCATCTTCCAACCCACCAAACATACTCAAAACAACTCTCACTTTAACATCACAGCAAAAGACAACACCACTATATACCTAACTGAACACACCAAATTGCTAGGAGTGGAAATAGACAATAAACTAAAATTTGACATTCACATATCCATGACCATAAAAAAAGTCCACAAAAAGCTAGGAGCGTAATACAAAAATAAGCAATTTCTCACCAAAGCAGCAAAGATTTCAATAGCAAATTCCCACCTTATTTCTGCCCTACTTGATGCCTCTCCAATATATACCAAACTAAGGCAATGCAATCTAAACAAGCTAGAGACCTGCTACAACAAAATCACCAAATTCGTCACAGGGGCATCCTACCATAGTCACCACTGTCTCTCGCTTGCTGAACTGGGCTGGCTTGAACTCCCTCATCTCCTTCATTGGTATCAACTCTCACTCACCCACAAACTAGTAAACCATCCACTAAATGTCCCATCCCTCCAGAATCTACTCCAACCCTATTGCACCACCAGAACACTAAGATCCAGCAGCAAAAATCACTTGCAGATCACTAAAGCCAATAACTCTGCTGGTGAATCACTATTCTCTTGCACCATAGCAAAATTATGGAACTCCCTCCCACCCACAATTACCTCCGTATCATCATGCACCCACTTCAAAACCTTACTAAAAGCGCACCTAAAAACATGTTGGCTATGCCCTTGCAACTCCCACTCTAATATCACCCACCCCATCCAACCACTACATTTCTTTCACCTCCACTAACTACCTTGATGATAGCAAGCTCAGATGCTCATAAGCCTAGTACTTATTATACAGCTGGAACTTCTCATTGTAACATTTGTTAATGTCTGTTATGTACTTCACAGATAAAGATTCTAGTTGTCCACTGATGTACTATGTTCATCTGTAAATATGTTGTAAGTAATTGCTATGTTAAGTTGTTAATCGCTATGTAATCCAATGTAACTACTGTCTGTTTATTTTAACTGTGGAGCTTTTCTCCCCGGGCCTCCGCTGAAAATGGACCTACGTCCAGTCGGACACCCCCGGTCAACAAATTTAAATAAATAATTTAACAGAGCAGTTTGACACTTAGTTTACAAGCTGTCTGTAAGCAGGTGTGATCACCTAATGACAAGTTTATAAATTGCCAAACTGTTTTAAGATGTATTGTCCCCTCCCCCCATATAAGTTAGAATGTCAGACACTTGCCTTCTCCCTTCCTGTGGAGCATTGTCAACTTTAATTGGTGCCATGAACATCAAAACAGCAGCAACGGAAATGGACACAGCTTCTCAGGTCTTTGGATTTAAACTCCTTTTGAGGTGGTCTTTTTCTAGAAACGTTGTATAAAAGGTACCCAATCACTGTACAGCAAGTTGAGAATAGGCTCTTTCCAAGGTTTCTCGAGGGATGTGATACTGTTTTTGTTTCATCCTGTTAGCATACATAGCTAATACTTCACTCAGAATTGGATTGTTCAAGTTTAGAGAACATGTCCATTACCACCACCCCCAAAACATTCCCAGTATGTTTCCCAGATGCCTTTAGATCTTTAGCTACTCTCTCTCTCACCTGTAGATACAGTTGTGAATCATTGTGCTTTCTAGAATTACCACCCCCCTACATTGTCACAGATTATTCACTGAATAGCAGCATTGCCGTTGATCAGGATGCAACACCTTCATATCACTTGGTTTCACCAACGATCTTTTCAAAGGACTAGAAACAAGGTATCTAACTGGCGTAGTGTTTGCAGATCTCTAGGAGGCTTTTAATAATGTCACATATTTTACTACTAAAAAAGACATATCTGGATTGCTATGTAAAACATCACAATATTGGTCTCATAGCTACTTGGATTACTTTGCATCCGGTGTACCTGCCAACAATGTTCTTTTCAAACCACACACCACATTTAAGGGTGTACCTACAGCTTCAATCCCTGGTCCCTTATGCTCCTATCTAACATGGAAATCACTGTGTATGCAGATGATATAGTCATCATAAAGTTTGTGTTTTACCCATTATATTAAGGGCAACCTCAAAAGTTGACATTAACTGTGTTCAGACTTGGTTTCAAACAATGAAATGTATCTCCCGGTTTATTTCTCCAAGACTTTTTGGTCTCTAATATGGTAATGGGAATGGATCCTATTCCTAAGTTACGGTATGATTAAAAGTTCATGAAATTAGTTTTGTTTTAGTCTTTGATGTTAGCCAAATGTGTTCTTTGCAGCACCCGCAATGTGCCCAGAATTGACTCCTCCTGTAATTCATATGGGATTACATGTATCGGTAGCATATCTAAATGAGACTTGTATTTTTTTATAACATCTGTTGCTTCTACTACTGTTGGAAGTGTCTGGGTATCCCTCTTCTACAGTGTTCTCATTTCTGCCTACAAATCCTGATATTTTATGACTTTGTGTCTCTCTGTACGTAAGATACTGTAATTATTGGGTGCAGCAATTTCAGTGATTAATGCTACTTTTATCTTTTTTCCTGGACTACTTTATCTGATTTTCTCAAATCTACTTTTTGAACTGTTGGCAGTGGGTGATTCCATGTGATATAAACTTCATCATTCTCTGCATTGCTTTGTGGTTTATGTTTCCAGTGCTTCTCAACTACTTCAATATTGTAGTGTTTGCACAATACCCAGTGCAATAGTCTTGCCACATTTATTTATTTGACGTTTGTTTACCAGGGTTGTCTGACTGGGTCTACAGATCCTGTTTTCAGCAGAGGCCCAGGGAGAAAAGCTCCAAGTGGTGGTGCAGTGGTAACGTTGTTGCCTCACAGCAAGAGGTTCTCCCGTTCGATTCCCAGCTGGAGTGCGGGGAGTGCCTTCTGTGTGGAGTCTGTATGTCCTCCCTGCGGTTGGGTGGGTGAACTAAAGACATGCGTAAATAGGCGTGCCTTTGTTGAAGGCTGAACATCGAGCTGGCACCTCGGTGTTTGTTAAAATCAACTGCCAATCATTAGCGGACCGGAGTTCCACTGTGGTGACCCCTAACCGGGAAAAGCCGAAAGACAACAGCAACAACCTGAGAGTCTGTGCTGTAATCTTCTGTCATCACTGTCTTAAAACAAACTGAATCATATTTTACTTTGTTAGTCATGTTCTGATAGTGACCATGCATTATATGCATAAGTATCACTGCATTGCAATTGTATTGCTGCATTACTAATTTTTACTACACTTTCATTGTGTTGCCCTGCTGAATGCCTCAAGCCATGCCTGAAATGACTCAGTAGACCAGTCCACCTATCTACTTAACAGAGTAATAGAAGTAAATAAATAAATAACTATTTCAAGGAGGAATAACCGGGTTATTCAGTGTATATTGTAGATTACATGTATATTGATAGGGAAATATTGCTGTAAAGGTAATAAAATATAACAACATGGTTTCCCCCTAACACTAATGACATAGAAAAAAAAAGATGAATATTTGTAAACTATTGTCTGAATAACTGTCAAAACACACAGACACATACATGTATACACACAATACAATGTGCTGTTCCTCTGAGTTTTTCCTTTGATAACATGAATGCATCTTCTCTTCATCTTGCCTTTGTTCCATACCCCCTATCACTTTCCCCTAGTTGCCCTCTATTAACTTCCATTAGTCCCTTTGTTTTCATTAGCTTAGTATTAAGTCTGCTTTAGTCCCTGGTATATTATGTATATAAGTAACTGTTGCCCTGCTGTATACACCATCATGCAATTCTAACATTTTGTTGTTTTTTATAGCTATCATAAGAATGGAAGAATAAACTGAGATTTCTTAAAATAAGAATGTTAGGCTCATGTATAGGCCTATTTATCTGGCATGATTGGACACCAAAATTTCACATTAAACTGGGAATGGATAAGTTGGGAACAGCAAGGCTTGTTTTCAACACAGAGGCCAGAGTTGCAGCTAAATTGCCCTCCTTGTTAAATTGGATCTGACTTCATATTTTTCTGGTAACTGGGAATTACCAATTTTAGTATAACATATCATCAGCACTGAACCATGTATTACGTTCACATTATATTGCGTCTGCACCATGTAACACTGATGTGACCAGGTCCACTAAAGTGGGGAGGTTATACCTTACTGTATAGTAATCAAAATATATATGAGCCTAATGTTATTTTAAAAAAACCCAGTTCATTCTTCCTTTCTTATAATTGTTTAAGTCTCTTTAGGGACCTAAATATTTTTCACGGTTTCAGTGCCATACTGCAAGAGCTAAAATGTTTCTGGTTTTACAAGATTATGCCTAGCTAAGATTTTTGTACTGGCATTATTAACATTTTGTAATTCAATAAAAAACTGATAATATCAGATTAAAGGTCTGACTTGCTCCAAAATATATGACTCAGACTGCAAGTATAAATAAAACATTATTGAAATATGTTAACATTCCTGAGTCTTCTAAAGCACCAAGTTTTCTTTCAGCCTTTGCACTTTTTCATCCAGCACTGGCTGCAAAGCTGTATGTGTATGCTTTAGTGCCTATAGCAAAATGAAAATAATGTACTTATTACAGCTATGCAGAAGGTAAATTACAAACTCACACTTTTTTTGTATTTATCTCAGAAGTATTTATTTATTTAACATTTGTTAACTGGGAAAGTCTGACTTGGAATGAAGCCAATTTTCAGCAGAGGCCTGGGAAGAAATTCTCCAGATGCATGTCTTTGAATGTGGGAGGAAACCGGAGCAACCAGAGGAAACCCACCCAAACGTGGTATGGTAGAATTGTCACTATGTGAATATGACTGGGGACCATGATGGTAGGGCTCCCTGTATCAGAGATGGCATGTGACTACAGAATGATGACCTGGATGAAGTCTACAGATAAATTGTTCAGTAAATGGAGGCTTGGAGTCATAGCCATCCAGAATGAGGGAGGCAGAGAGTTGTACACTTCCAGGCACATGTGAAGACTGAGTACCCTGTGATAGTCATCTGCATAGCTATTCAGGGTATGTACCTACACCAACACTGGAAAATTTTCCATTGTGGGCAGAGATGGCAGCCCTTTCACTCTGCCACACAGAAGTGGATATAGAAGCAGTGTGTGCCACCAAAGACACCAAAAGTCTAGTTATTACAGTGTCCGTGGACATCATGTCCTCAATGAGGTGCTGGTGGTGCCAGGTAATATCCTCATAAACCCAGTGCAGAACAGCCCTCAGCTCTATATTGGAGTAGGTTTAAAGTACAATTACCTGGATGATAGTTTGGCACATCTACTAAATGATTCCAAGTGCTTTTCTCGTATTAGTGGTCAAGTGAGGCATGTCAAGGAGTTGGACATCCCTGCAAGACCGCACAATGGTGGGTATATCCACATCAGATGCAGTGCTCTCATCCTGATTCTATAGCAACACTGGTGTTTGGAGCTATGGGTGACCCTTCCCCCAATGCAGATAATGAGCACTGAGATGGTACAGCTTCAGTTCCAGTGCAACCTTCACTGTCTGTTTGGGTGGGTGACCACAAAGGATGGAGACAGACATTGCCACTATGCATTTGAGTCTGACTCAGATATTTCTATTTCATCATCGTAACTAGTTACAGAAAAGGTGCCAAAGTCAGCCTACTTTCCTGCCCTAGTCTCTATTGGTCTCACCACAGCAATGCTCTGTCCTGTGAATACCCAATAAAATACACACCAGTGTAAGCCTGAATACCCATGATACAAGTATATCCCTCCTGTAGCATACACACTAACTCACTCAAGCCTATAACGCCTTTTACATATACTTCCAGTTTACACCTATACCTCCTTATGGTGTTCAGAACTATTCTGAGTCTGATTTCTTTAACTAAGACACTTAGCAGCTAATAACAGGTAGTATTAGAAAGGACAAGGAGTTATTAACAAAATGGCAATAAGATTGTTAGTGCTGGCTATCCTGTAGTGCTGAAATTAATCTTTGCCACTTATTATTCATATTTGCATATTAATGTTTATATTTGCATAACTGAAAGACAAACATTTTATTGAGGTGTATGTTGTGAAACATGAATGAGGGAGACAGAGCACTTCACTGAAAATGGTTCATATGGTTTATATTATCTTTAACTGTTTAGCTTTATGCATCATATAAAAGAATGAATTCATTCATTATTAGGCCTGGATTTTGTAATACAGTTTAAACATGTTACATTTAATAGTCTAAACACACTGCATTTGGACATTTATAGGTTCATTGGTATGTACTAGGCTAAATGCTCTTGCAGGCCATTTTAAGTCTAGCTAATTTCCCTTTTTGTGAATTAGCCCATCTCATTTGGTTAAACATTGGCTTTATCCATCCCGAGGTCGATACTGATATATTACCCCTAATGAAAATAACTGGGATCATACCATAAATTTGAGGATCCCATGCCTGGGATAATGCAATTAGGAACTGCCTCTGTCCATTATTAATATGGGGAAGTCCTTGCATACATTTTCTGTTTCCCATCCATAGATCCAAGTTCTCTAGAGCAGTGGTATCCTTTGAAAAAAAATGCTTGTCTCCCCAAACTGTTCTGTTCATGCTGCAATATTTTAGTAATATACTTTTTGAAATACCTTATTTGCAGCTTCCAGCAATTGCAAAGGGGTTGACATTTGTCAAGTCATATATAGTCCATTACTTGGGTGATGATCAGAACTATCTTCAATATCCAGTATGTAGTTACTGTTGCATATTACTGTGATATTGTCTTCTCTACAAAACTGGATTGTAAAGGATTTCAGTTTTTAGTTAAAAACTGCTACTTTGGCAGTTAGAACAGAGGATTAAAGCTCCAAAGTGTTAATAAGCTGCTTCCTGTGACACGGTTTCAGGATTTGAATCTTTACACCTTCATTTGCCTGCAGTTTCATTGTTTGCCAGCCCACAGCTGATCTATTTCAGGAAATGTTATGTCAATATTATCAGCACACCAACTTTTTAATGTAACTTGTGCAACTTATTCTTCAAGGGTAGCAGACACTGCATTTATAAATGAAGCACTAAAATGCAAAGCTGTTTGCCAGCAGTAAACTGTGCATTAGTAGCATCTTCCTTGTGTGGAATTATTCAAATGACATTTATGACTGCAGAGATTGTGCATATTGACTTGGCATGTTTTACTGGGTGGTTATTATTTCTTACCCTCTCATAAGTACTATTCTAGTTAAACTGTGCTACAAGTGGCTGGATCTTATGGTATGCTGGCTAGTGATCTTTATTCAGTTTCACATAGTTCATCAAATGCTACCAAAATAAATTCAGCTCAAATATCACCTCCTCATCACATCTGGTTACCCACAAAAATACCCTCCATCATTACTCTGCAAGTTATCACCAAAGAACAGGTCACCACTGCATTCTCTAACCCTAAAAACACAGCTTTAATGGGTCCTGACAATATCTCAAGATAACTTAAATCACTTGAAACAGGACCTATCATGCTCACTGGGATCTCTATTTAAACACAGCCTCCAGACTGACTTTGTCCCTGTGGGGTGGAGGATAGCAACAATCATTCCTCTGCATAACGGAGGGTCATCAACAGACCCAGGAAATTACAGACCCATAAGTTTGACTAGTCTTAATTGCAAGACCATGAAAAGAATAATCATGGACCTGATGAATAATGGCATACAAAACCTATAAACACTGGATCCAACCCAGTGCGGCTTTGATGAGAGCAGGTCATGCCTGCTCAATCTGGTGGACTTCTTTTAGAAAGTCACTAGGGCCATGGATGAGGATAAACAGTGCATTCTGCCTACCTTGACCTGACTAAGGCATTTAACATAATTTCCAACTCAGTTATTGTACATAAACTCCTAAAACTGAGTACAAATCTCTGCATCACCAGATGGATAGCCAAATGGCTCGTGGATAGGACACATTGTTAGAGTGGGAGAATCCAGATGCAGCAAGAGATCAGCTACTAATGGTGTGCACAGGGTTCAGTGCTGGAACCTCTCCTGTTTGGAATGTACTTCTCTGAAGTTGAGGCTAATGTAGTAGGCCTTTCGCTGACCAAGTTTGCTGATGACTGCAGACTGGGAGACAATCACTGAATCCCCCAATGATGCAGCTATCCTTCAGCAGGTCCTGACTCAGACAAATGATTGGTGCCAGAGCCATGGCTTAAAATTAAATGGAAAAAATGCATAATCATACCCTTTGGAAAGTCAAATACCTCTGCAAATTACAGCATTACTACCACACCCCTAAGAGTGGACTCAGAGGTGAGAGATCTTGGTACACAGATAGATAGTAGCCTGATCTTTGAGCACCATGTGTCCACAGTAGAAGTTCTTCTCTATGGCACAATTTATAAATAATGGCATGGCATCCAGATCCAATGAAGTTATAGTCTCACTGCACTCAGTTCTCATCAGACCAACAGTTGAGTATAATGCACCTTTCAGCATGAACTTGACCAGACTGAGATGAGTTTTATAGGAGGTAGTCACATAGCATGTATCAGCAACATCCACTGAGTTTCATCATTATCCAGACCCTCCACTCCCTATCAGCTTACTCTGAACAAGTGCTAAGTTTCTTGTTCCACTTAAGTTTATATTCCCCTCAAGAATGTGGAAGTGTTTTAATTTTGTTCCACCATATTTTAAAGATGTCATTTGTAATTTATAACTGCAGCATTTGTAGGTGTCAATTTATAGAAAACTGCATCTCTAAATGGAAATTTCATGATCACTTAGCAAATATACATGGATATATCAGTTTAGAAATCCTTTTTTTTAGCTTTTTTTACAGCTCTTATTTATAAATGCCCATACAAGTGCATTAATAAATGAGAACATCAAGTAAAACAGAATTGCTAAACCAACGTGTCTATGTATACTTGCTATGTGATCATAAAATGCCCATTTAGTGATCTAGTTTTCTACAAGATGTTATGCAAAAATTCTGCAGTAATAAATTGAAAATTACATCTTGTTAAAAAAAAGTTCTTTGGATCCTGATTTTGCTCTCCGTATGCACATGCTACTTTATTGTGGAATGCTGGTTCCGTGGTTATTGTCGGTTCCACAATTTTTTTAAAATATCATTTTAAAGTGTGTGTGTGTATATGTGTGTGTGTGTGAGAGCATATTATTTGAGAGATGACAATGGGTACTACACTGCTGATTTAAGAATGATAAATTTGGGCTTGTAGCCCATAAATCTGTGTCACTCATAAACATAGTTCTCCACAATTTACACATGTACAGATTGCTATAGGTACCTTCCAGATCATTTAAATACGTTCTTTGAACCTGGACTCTTTCACTGATTCATATGCATGTATGTATATAAATATATTCTTGCTGTCCTCCACTGTGGTGCGATCCGTTCATAGAAGCTGAGTTCGCGAAAGTGCACTTTCGAATAAGTGCACTTTCGCGTAACTGAGCAGTCTACTGCTCTTTTTCGAATACGTGGTATTCGATGAAAAGCAGTAGATCCATATATATATATATATATATATATATATATATATATATATTTATTTATTTATTTATTTTTATTTATTTATTTATTTAACATTTGTTAACCGGGAAAGTCTGACTAGGTTCCACAGAGCCTGTTTTCAGCGGAGGCCCGGGGAGAAATGCTCCAGATGCATGTCTTTGGAATGTGGGAGGAAACCGGAGTACCTGGAGGAAACCCACGTGAACACAGGGAGAACATGAAAACTCCAGACAGAAGGCACCCCAGCTGAGAATCGAACTGGAGAACCTCTTGCTGTGAGGTGACAACGTTAACCTATATATATATATATATATATATATATATATATATATATATATATATATATATATAGACACTTTACCGAAAATTAAATCAACGAGACAAGTACTTCGAAAACACATTTTTCTGAAATTCCACTTTGCCAACATAAATCAAAATAACTGTCCTATAACTGTCAGCATAATAAATATAAATCTACAGTGTTTCTGAAATTTCTCATATACCGTATCAAATTTTCAGGGTGGCCACAGTGGTGCAGTGGGTAGCATTGTCGTTTCACAGCAAGAGGTTCTCCGGTTCGATCCTCGGCTGGGGTGCCTTCTGTGCGGAGCCTGCATGTCCTCCCTGTGGTCGCGTGGGTTTCCTCCAGGTGCTCCGGTTTCCTCCCACATCCCAAAGACATGCTGTAGGTGGATTGGACACTCCAAATTGGCCCTAGGTGTGTGTGTGTATATGTGTGTGTGTGTGTGTGTGTGTGTGTGTGTGTGTGTGTGTGTGTGTGTGTGTGTGTGTGTGTGTGTGTGTGTGTGTGTGTGCCTTCCGTGGAAGTTTGGGTGCCGGGCTGGCAATTCGACACTGTAAAACTCCACTGCCAATCATGAGCGGACAAGTGATCTGCTGTGGCGACTCCTAACCGGGAAAAAGCTGAAAGAAGAAGAAGACCGTATCAAATTTTCAGCATGGCAGACGTGACATACCACACACCCAGACTTATTGCAAATGTATACAATACTCAAAAATTTCAAAGAGGAAATGAAATTCTGGTTTTGGAGGAATAAATTTATCATTTGGAGAAGTGTATGAAGAGTAGACAATACCAGGTATGTAAGTACAAATCTGCAGAAAAGGGAAAAGGAAGAACCATAACTTCATGTGTAAGTACTGGAGAAGAGTTAATAAAATCAGCATGTCACAATCACTCCAGAGATCCCTCCGAAGTAGAAAAATATATAGTTTGTCATGAGCTAAAGCAGACAGCATCGCTTTCAAGGGACACCCCTTGCGTAACAGTGGACAATGGGGTTGCTTCAACTTCTCTTGATTTTGCTGATACACTTTCTAGTAGAAAAGCATTATTGCAGCAAGTAAGCAGAGTTCGTAGAAAAGCTTTACATAGAAATAGTGATGATCAGTTAACACTGCTAAACGTGGAAGTAGTAAATTATCTTTTGAAGTCAGGATACTTTATAGAAAGAAGATTGTGTGATAGCCTAAGTGAGAATATTGTGGTAGTGTTTACAACTGTAAAAAATCTATCTGACTTAAGCTGAGCTGCAGTATGTCTGATGGATGGAATTCATGTTACGAGAGAGACGGTTTGCAGACAGCTATACAGTGTTCATGCATTAGTGAGATACAAAGCTAGTCCTGTGATCTACTGCTTAATTGTTAAAAAGCTTTAAAGTCATATAATTTCATGTGGCACTGCATATCTAACTTACTAGCAAGCAATGGATTTGATTGTAACATTAATTACATTTTATGTGACTTTGGGATAGCAGCAATGAAACGTATTAAGCTGAATATCAATGTTGCAGTTTGCAAAGGATGTTTTTTACTTTGGTCAAATTTTGTGGAGGAAAGTTCAATCTTTGGGACTTGCTTCATTGTACAACTCTTCTATGAGTTTCCAAGTATCAGTTAAAAACATGCAGCATTAGCTTTTTTACAGGAAGATGAAGTGATTCCAACATTTTATAGTTTGCCTGATGGTTTTCCAGTGGAAGGAAAGGAACTAATATGGTATTTTACTGATTGGCATTTACTAGGTAAACCTAGGAAATTCAGTACTCGCAGTATGTCATTTACAAGATTTCCCCCTTTATTTCCTATTTCATTTTGGAATATTTCTGTACTAAATTATTTATTTTGCCTAGAACTCAGAATACAGTAGAAACTTGGCATAGGTGTTTGAAATGCTTAAATGGAAAATATGTGACAGATCTATCTACTGTGATGTCAGCTTTAGGGAGATAACAGAATCAAGTAGATGAAATGAGAGTGACGATGTCTGTTGGTTGTTGTTTGTCTCCCAAGAAAAGAATGTTAATATAGTGGCAAAACCAATCTGAGTTTCTTTTTAAATATAGGAGTGACTACAGTTGTACAGAATATGTTACAGCTGTAGCGACTCTGTAAAAGATGTAAACTTAACATTTTTTTGACAATAAAAACCTGTGTCTTTAAATTTTGTGTGAATCACAGGAATTCACTGAAATACAGTGAGTCCTTTCCTCTTCAGGTTAGAAAAGAAAACCAGTACCACATATTTCACTTTGGAATAGGTAGTAGGGTGTCAGGACTGGTACTTCACAACTGCACTTGTTTTGTTTAGAAATTTTGAGTGTCTGCAAAGTGGAATTTTAGAAAATGCATTTTCAAAGTACTCATCTCATCAGTTTAATTTTTGGTAAGTGCAAATTCGATAATGCAAACCAGACCCAAACATATATATATATATTTTTGGGTCTACCTCTGGTTGTCAAAAGCTCACTTTTTCGATAACCAGAAGATCGAACCCATTGAAGCAAAAGTGCACTAAATCAAAAGTGAACTTTCGCAAAAGCCAGTTCTCCGAAGCGCATTACAGTGGGGATAAGGAAATATATCCTTTTCCCCACTGTAGTGCAATCACGGAGTTAGTATATTTAAGTAGGGGAGGTGTGGGGGGTGCAGCCCCCCACATAGGGGTATGCCCCCCCCTTGCAAAATACTATTTAAAGCAGTTTTTTGTTTTGTGTTTTGCCAGTTTGGAGAACTGGCTTTTGCGAAAGTGCATTTTCAATCTAATGTACTTTTGCTTTAATGGGTCTCGATGTTACTTGTTCGAGATAGTGAAATTTCGATCAAGCAACATAGACCCATGTGTATATATATATATATATATATATATATATATATATATATATATATATATATATATATATATATATATATATATGTGTATGTGTCTGTATATATATATATATATATATATATATATATATATATGTGTGTGTGTGTGTGTGTGTGCGTGCGTGGGTATGTGTGTAACTAAATCTGTGAGTGTGAATGTGTGTGTGTATAATGTTCTACATGCCTCTTTAGGCTTGGTTTCCAAGCCATGTAAGATCTGTTTGTTTTCAAAGTACTGCACATTCTGTTCTTATCAGTACTTTTGATTGAAGGTTATTTTATTTACTGAAACTGCATGCAGACTGTGAAATCTTGATTTAATATGACTGCATTTCCAAACTCATGCAAAAAAGAATACTATATTTTTGCACATTTAAATAATATCTATTCTAATACCCATCTCCTTCCTCCTACATGGAATCCCTGACCCTGAAAATTCCAATCCTGAACCTGACCATAACAGCATCTCCATGACCCAAAATTTCTAACCCTAACCCTAAAAATTGTATTGCCTGCCTACAATGCACACGCTTCGTATTTTACCTCAGAAACAGCACTGCTCTCTTTCTTAGTGCAACATGTGGTCATGCTACTTCCACACAGCCTCTAGCTGCATACTGCAGCCATGGCACCAGTTCACTTACCCATTTAAGAAACAGATTCATTAAAACTAGTTCTCAAAGAAAATATGAGCAATAAGGGTATGGAGGATGAGTATGTTATCTGTTAATGTCACTGTACATATATTGGTAAACATGCATAAATCTATATATGTTTATGTATATACACATTTCTGCATATAGGGGTTGCATATCAAGCATGAAATTGTCGCCTCACAGCAAGAGGTTCTCCCATTCGATTCTCAGCTGGAGCGCCTTCTATGTGGAGTCTGCCTGTCCTCCCTGTGGTCGAGTGACGTTAAAGACATGCAGGTAGGTGCAAGTATGAATGAGCATGCCTTCTTCAAAGGTTGGGCATTGGGCTGGCAACTCGGCACCGTAAAAATCCACTGCCAATCATAAGTGAACCAGAGTTCTGCTGTGGCAACCCCTAACCACGAAAAACCGAAAGACAGAATATCAAGCATGAAATTATATAAAATTTTATTTCAGGGGAACTTCAGTTTTCTACACCTCCTTCTTTATCAGTGGAAATTGTGATCCAGTCAATGATATATGTATGAACACAGACCAAAATAAGTCTGCTCAAGCTGAGCTGTGGTAAAGAAGTTTGGTGTCTTAGGTGATGTGGACATTTTATGCCCACTGATCATGTCCCAACCAATGCCGGCCCCATACCAACACTGCTTCAGTCCAGTGCTGGCCAAGTCTACCATCTTAATATTATGTTGAAATTTTACAAGTACATTTTTTTTCTTGGTTTTTAACTCTGTGCCTGTCAACATTCAAATATTCCCCTATTGCTCGTAATCTTGTTTGTTCTTCCCTTGCTGGATATCCCCAGCACAAAGGTGAAAGCCAACCAGAGGAGTCATCACTTCAATAGCAATAGGATAGTTTGTGTCCCTACCTGCATCTCGGCACTAAAAATTCCACCTTCACTTGCAGTTTAACTACATTACAAAAATAATTGAAGGAAATAACTTGGAGTGGCTTTCATGGGGATTGACCTACCTGTGGGTGTGGCTCAGATAGAAGTGTTTCCGGAGTTTGGTGTGGATGGGGCTTAAGGGTCGCCAAAGCACTACTTCACCTAGGGCATCATTTCAGATTAGGCCATCCCCGATTACCACTTCTCTGGAACAAGCTTTCTACTCACATAAAGCAGAGCCCTTCCTTGACCTCTTCAAATGCTGTTTGGATCCATGGATAGAGAATCATAAATTCACTCCTGGGGTGGTGCCTATGTCCTTTATAGACAGGGGTAGTCTGTAAAATACTCAAAGGCATAGGCACAAACCTAAGCCATCCTCTAGCCCTTAGGGATCAAAATTGGGTAAAATTCAGGTAATAATGCCTAGGCTTGTAAGGGCTCTTCAGACATTAACCTAGTAATCTCCTATGAACCTATGAAGCTATGAATTAGGTCAGAATGAATAAACATGTATGAATCACTTCATATTCCTTCCATCCATATGTGATTTAAAATACAACTCATTTCCTCTGTTTGCCATTGACAGCTTATGTCATGAGCTTATACTGGAAACCTGCGCAAGTATAGATGCTATGCTATTTCACAGATGCAGGTTGCAATACCTTGTGATTCAGAAATCACACTGTAGGCATGGCTTACATTCTACCATTTTATTTAGTGTGACTGTGACAACATTTTATGAGCAGATCTGTAAGCTTATGGCAGCTTCTGTAAGTACCCGTCAGGGAGTGAGTGATGGTGTGTGAATGAGTGCAAGATTATGCTTTGTATCCCTCACTCATTGGCATTATCATAACACAAGTACAGCACAGGTATGGGAATGATGAGCTCATATGTGTTATCATAACACAATTACAGCACAGATATCAGAATGATGAGCTCATAGGCATTATCATAACACAATTACATCACAAATTCAGAATGATGAGCTCATAGGCGTTATCATAACTCAAGTACAGCACAGGTATGGGAATGATGAGCTCATATGTGTTATCATAACACAATTACAGCACAGATATCAGAATGATGAGCTCATAGGCATTATCATAACACAATTACATCACAAATTCAGAATGATGAGCTCATAGGCGTTATCATAACTCAAGTACAGCACAGGTATGGGAATGATGAGCTCATGTGTGTTATCATAACACTATTACAACACAGATATCAGAATGATGAGCTCATAGGCATTATCATAACACAATTACATCACAAATTCAGAATGATGAGCTCATAGGCGTTATCATAACTCAAGTACAGCACAGGTATCAGAATGATGAGCTCATAGGCGTTATCATAACACAAGTACAGCACAGGTATGGGAATGATGAGCTCATGTGTGTTATCATAACACAATTACAGCACAGATATCAGAATGATGAGCTCATAGGCATTATCATAACACAATTACATCACAAATTCAGAATGATGAGCTCATAGGCATTATCATAACACAATTACATCACAAATTCAGAATGATGAGCTCATAGGCGTTATCATAACACAAGTACAGCACAGGTATGGGAATGATGAGCTCATGTGTGTTATCATAACACAATTACAGCACAGATATCAGAATGATGAGCTCATAGGCATTATCATAACACAATTACATCACAAATTCAGAATGATGAGCTCATAGGCGTTATCATAACTGAAGTACAGCACAGGTATCAGAATGATGAGCTACAGCAGAAGCCACAACTAGCAACTGCAAACTGAGGAACAAAAAATAGTCCTCTAACTCATATTCCCTTTCACAGAGAAACAAGAAAAGTTCTTTTTTTTTTTTTTTAAACTGAAGCAACCACTTGCTACATTTCTAGCAATGGGTTTCTACAGTTTATACATTTATAGCACACACACGGAGTACTGAAGTGCTTTAGTCTTAACCGGAAATACAAAACCAGCATTTGAAAACCAGTAAGGCACTGAACTGGTGATGTAATAAAGACTGCTTAGCATTTGCTGTTAGAGCACAATAACTCTATGTGAGCAAGGCAGCAGCCCTTTCACTCCACCCTAGCTACAGTTCTGCCTTGATATGCACAACTCTGATATCTCATGCTTGGGAAGTTTAAGTTAGAAAACAAAATCTTGAATGGTATTTTTTTAATATATGAGAACTTCTTGTTATTGGCAAGTATTTGCCAAGGTCAACATAGCAAACTTATGTGAGTTGCTGTAACATGCTTCAAAGTATGTGTAGGTGGTGGGAGTAGTTAAAATAATATGCCAACTACATTTATTGCAGGTATCTGCAGTTACTTGTTTTGGGGTGGGTAATTCTGCACCATCTCAAGGTGCCTGCACAACACCAGATGAGTTTGTATGTGTAACAAGGAGCATATTTCTATGCATGTATGCTAACGTACTTATAGGGGACACATACATCTCACTGCGCCTGTCATGCAGATAATGGGCACACATATGTCTGGGACTGCAGCTTGTGTCTGCTTTAACATCTTACCTTACACATCAAATTCCCTGATGTGACCCCTTCTCTTTCACCAAATGCAGAATGAGATAACAATCATGTTGACTACCATTGGAGGCAGAAGAGATTAGCAGCCACCCAGTGTTGGTTCTACTCACAAATAATGATGTATGTTTTAATATATTCAGCCCCTTGTTAGGACAGATACAGTTATGTCAGACTTCTCATTGTGTCTTCTCACTGCAGATCCAGAAGATTCACCTCACCACTGCCTATATCTGCTGAGGAAAGTGATAGTAATGAGGCTGGCAGCATCTCAGTGGAGGAGATCCTGGCTTATCACTGGCAGGTAGCCCAACATTGTTGCCTGAGGTGACCTGCCACAGCAGACTAGGTGACAGAGTCTGCATTGGAGAGAACAGTGGGCCTTGGAGTGAATAGCAGATTCACTCATCTTGCCAGCACCACCCATCAGACTACCAGAAGAGTATGTAGCCCATGCTATAAACCAGCCTGATCTATCATCTGGTGATGGATCACAACAGTCTCTGTCTTGTCTGGGGGCAATCCTCTTGTACTTTTTGTATCCCATCTTAACTCCAGCCTAATCTCCCCCATTCTTCTTCTGTCATGTTACATATCCTATGCATTGTCCACCCCAGGCAATGGCCATTTGTTAGCCATCTGTTTCTCTCAATCCAGCCAATGTTTCCTGAGCTTACTGAGTGAAACTCCAATCCTGTTTGTCAGTACTGTTCTGTGTATTTGTCTGCTCCTACAACTGGTATCCCCTTTTATTACTCTACTTTTCCTTCGCCTTCCCTTTCCTTTTCTCTATATAAAGCAAAAAAATGGTGTTTCGTTACCAACAAAAATGCAACCCTTCCTTCCTTCTTTCTACCATCCAGCACTCCTATAGGTTGTTTTGCTGAGTCCATTTTCTTGCTAGCTTCCCTTTTTTCTTTCTCTCCTGTACTCCCCTATCCTCCCCTTTTATACTTCTGCAAGGTTTCTATCCACATAGCACTGCAGTTGCAAATGCTATATGGCTATAAAAATCTATGCAGTTTCTTATGCCATCCTGATAAAAGATGCACAAGTGCACACGGCACAGGCTCTACAGGTATTGCATTATTTTGAGACACAGCAGTCTGTGAGATCATGTTTTCAGGTCTCATGAGGTTTACGCAAAGCACTGTCTGGTTGCCCTATGTATTCCATCTTGCACTTCTGTGTACATATTTCAGTACTCAGATATATCTGGTTGTATATTTGCTGTGCTGCTCAAGATGTACCCCAGAGAGCAGCTGAAGCACTGCATGTCTCACGTTGAATATGTCACTACTGCCTACATTGCCATGTAGTATCAGCCAGCTGTGCAAGCCTCCTGTGTCGGTGCAGTCAGTCTCTATTAATCTTGCCCAATGTCTTGAAACAGGGCTCTTGTTACTCATCTGATATCTAAAATGGTAAGCAATAGAAGGAACATGTTGTTTTGTCTTTAGCAAATGATATGCTACCTTTTGACACATTGTTTTTTCTAAAGATGTGAGAAGTTGTGCAACATTTATTAACACTTTAAATTTTAAATGGAATTTTCAAAGCTGATATGTGTTTATTTATTTATTTATTTATTTGCACGTTCCTTACTTGGCTGCCAAAGTGAGTGTATCTCTCACCAAAGTGATGGTGAAGGTGTAATAGCAATGTCACAGAAGGCAAAACAGACCAGAACTAAACTTAAAATAATATGGCATGGAGAAACAGTGTGCTTGAGGAGAAATTGTGTAATTCTGCATAAAAAGAGCAGAACAGCAAAACCAGAAGCTGACAGGGATCTGTAAAATATATACATAAGTAACAAGTCATGAGAGGCTGTGCATGTTATAGACATTACTGCACACCCAAGACTGTTGCGGGTCACAAGTATGAGGATAGGTGCATTGCAACCCCTGGGTATGTGGTAATAGCAGTACCATGCACATCCCCAAGTACCCTACTACACTCTCAAAATGTGTACATGCCCTGACAATGGCTCAGCTGATCTGGGTTTGGTTAGCAGCTAGGACATCTGAGACACTGGCAAGAGAAAGATGGGCATGGCTATCCTGGGAAGAAGTGCACATGTCTGCATACACCTTGTGTCTGGACCCTAGTGGAGGCTGAGAACATGCAGGTGGACATTTTCCTAAGTGTAAATGGCAGAGACATTGGCTGAGTCACCAAGGAGGTGAGACAGTACTCCAACATGTCCTCATTGCACATCTACCATTAGGTATAAACCGTTTTGTACAGGAGAAGGGGAAAAAAAGCTTGGGCAAGACAGTATGTGGCAGCAATGTAACATCACCAAGCTCCACAATCCTCTCTTCAACTCACAACAGGGATTGGACTAACTTTGTGAGAGAAATAAGAGTGCCTGGTAGACTGGGTGGACAAGGAGAGGTCCTGGTGACATCTGATGGTCAGGTTTGGATAGGCAAAGAGACCTCAGCCAAAAATTATGATGCTTTACCCTAAAATATAGTAACTCTTATGGAGACTGGCTTAACAGCCACCCAAAGTTGTTTTTTTGTTGTTTTTTTAAGTGAAATAAAATATTGAATAAGCATTTATGCCATCACCTCTTGCCAAGGATTTCACCTGTTTTGCATTCTTTTCCAAAAAAATAAATAAATAAATAAATTAGTGGCACTTCTACTGAGATTTGAAAGAAAAAGCTGTTTTAGCCTCAGGTCTAAAGCCAGTGGCTGTTTGGTGAAATAATATTTATAAGCATCAGTGGAAATAGTCAAATAGCCAGGTAAATGCCAGAAATGCTTAGCATATGATCTTTCCTCAGAAATGGACAGGGCTATACACAACCTTCAAATGACTTACGCATTCCACTGAGCCCAAATTTAAAGTGCAAATAGATTACATGCCTGTCTAGCAATTCTACATATGGCTATGAGGTTATTCAATTTATTTTCAATTGTGCCTGTTGTTAATTTTCCTAATGTTAAAATACACTTTCTGCAGATGCAAAATAGTGGAGTAGGTATCTTTTCCTGGGGAAGTTTAAGATCTTTTGATAAGAGTGTAATTTTTTCAGTCAATGTGGTCATAATGTAACAACTAAACAATATGCTGGGTTTACAACCAAATAATACACTATTTATGCTCTGATCTAGACAAGGCAAACTCATAATCTTATAGCACTCCCTCCAAATAAATAGAGTTGGTAAAATACATAGGGCAAGTTCATCTTGTTCAAATACATTTAGTTACATGGCCTTCATACACTTTACATATCTCTTTAGTTTATTATGGTCTGACCATAAGAGCACCGTTAGAGATTTTCTAGATACTTACAGGCTATTTCACTCACAGAGGAATGTAAGTCTAGAATCTAGAAATATCTGACATGGTCTTATCCTACCCATTTTTGCAGTTATTTGCAGAAATATATTATTTCAAACAGTTTAATACTCCATAAAGAATTTAAAAGATGTGCCCTCTAAAAAGTCACATATGCTGGTGCTGCCATAGGTAGTTAGTAGGCTAGATGCCTCTGTGTACAATTGTAAGCCTAGGCAATTTCCATTTCAAAACTGAGAATCAGTCCCTATACCTTATGTTTATGAGGTAAACACCTTAACCCTTACATCAACCCCAACCCCGATACTTGAAAAAAAACATATATATATATATATATATATATATATATATATATATATACATAATACTATACCGAAAACCTCAGAATTACTGGGAAGAAAGAGCAAGGACCTGTAAACATTACAGGAAGCTGAATTTATAACAGCAGATTTTTTCTTATCAACTGGCCCATTTCTGAAGAAAAGATTTTGCAGGCCATCATAAAGAATGCAGCACACAAGCAGAGGACCAAGAAATGGCAGTCTACCATTTCTCCCATAGCAAAGGATTGCTGGGATACTGTAGGTCAGAAGTTAGGGTTAGGACACCCAAAGCATGATGCAAGGCAGGTCCTCATTACAAATTTAATAAATTTACTGCCAGTGTCATCCAGATTTCTCCTTTTGCTTCCATAAAAGAAACAACTGGTGATTTGTTATAACTTATTATGCAGTTGTTCTCTTTTTATGCAGTTTAGGTGACATAGATAAATGTATTGGCCTAAATATTCCACAATACAGTTTAAACTCAAAAAAAGTTTGATGAGTGTATCTCCTAGTTTAATACGTACATTTTTACCTCATCCTGTACAATTTTGTTATGTCTCTAGAATTTGTGCACTGAATTCTAGAATTAATTTTTTTTCACCTTATATAGTCAGTTTTAGTGTATGTAAATGTAATGTGTAAACTGCTGACTTTTGTTTGCAAGCTTATTGGGTGGTTTCTGGATATATTGTTGTAGCTTGTAATGTGCAGACTGAATTTTGGTAAAAATAAATACTTAAGTTTGGTATCTCCATGCAATAGAGGGATGAAACTATGACTTCACAACCCAGGAGATATGGATTTAATTAATGGCACTGACAATGGAGGATGTAGATGCAGTGAGAGAGGAATGAAGGGTCAGAGGCCATTCACTTCTTTCAGGACAAGCACTCAGCACTGAAATAAATAGGACATGCTGTAGGGACAGATTCATAACCCAGAGGCTCCCTTCACTCTGGAATAAAATCCCAGTCCAGGTTAGGCAGAGTCCCTCACTGACTCTCTTCAAGAGGAATCTTGATGAGTGGATGGGAGATCGTAGGTTTACCCCGGGTATCACTTCTGTGTCACTGTTAGACAGAGGCACAGTATACTAACCTCGAAAAAGGGCATAGCAAAATTAATTTAAAATGGGTGGCGAAAAACAAACACACTGTGGCTAGGCTTATAAATGCCCTAGGGCAGATTGCCTAGTATGACCTTATGAACCTATGAACCTATGAACCTATAAGGGTGGGTATTCACATATTTATGGGTGCGTGCATAAGGCACAGTATCTCTAGCGGATACCAAAGGAACTGCCTGTAGTGCTCACCAGGAGTTGGTTGTGGCTTTTCATACTTCTTTATATTCTTTGAGAAAGAAAGGGGCAGTGCAGAGCCATTGCTCATTGCACATCACCTTACAGGGTTACTAGCTGAGAATGTGCAATGAGTTCAGACATATAAGCAGAAAACCCCTGAAGACTGCTTTGGTGATGGTTCCTGTGACTGGACATTACCCATGAGATTCAAAGAGGTTCAGCTGTTGACAGTGTACTTGCTGATTAGAAGTCAGCATATGTCAAGAAAAATGAATACTTAAGTATTTGATGAGGTAGCCAAAGGACTTTCCTAAATGTCATGAAAAGAGATTGATTAAAGATAAGAATGTCATTAATAAGTGTGCTTAGGTGTCTGACTGCAGTGGCCATTTTAAGTTAATGCCCAACAATCATATGATAAAAATTCACAATTTTCTCCCAAAAGCATAGGATACTATATTTATTTGCACTGAACATGAGACTTTTGCCAGAGAGCATTATAAATGTGCAGTACCTAGATCTGCACACTCACTTCACCAGTGGCAGTAACAATGTACTTTTGTTATTCACTGGTAGTTACTCAGTTTTACCAGTCTAAACATGTGAAACAGGTTAAAGAGAAGGGACAAACAAAACAACTCAGAAGTATGACATTGGTCACATGACTTATGTCCCAGTGTATTATAGTGCTTGAATACCAGTCTGTTCTCAAGCAGCACTGGTAACCATTTAAGCAGCTACAATTAATACTGTAGCTGTTAATGAATTCAAAGACTACTTGCAGTGTGTGCATGTGCTGAATGTGTGCATTGTATATGTGTGTGTGTGTGTGTGTGTGTGTGTTCGTGTGTGCGTGTGTCCGTATGTGCGTGTGTGCGTATGTGCGTGTGTGCGTACCTCTAGGGTGCTCAAACAGAATGACAAGCTGGAGTTCCTCCACATACAGATCACCATAGACAAAATCCTGGACCATATGCTAAACAGCCATAGATCACTCTCTATGTCCCAAGAAGCTCACATTGCATACTTGAACCTACTGGAGACACTTGCCATTAAGCTACAGCTCTGATCCAGAGTCAGTAAGTAACTTGATATCAAGCTGTGCATATGGCAGTCTGTTAAGTAAACAGCTTAAAATGTTCAGGGCAATGCAAAATAGTAATGACACATAATCACCACGGAATATCATTCAATGGGTCTTTATATCTGGGGTAGAAATTTGCCCTTTTTGTAGATCCAATGTGAAGTGTCTTTTCATAGAGATAGCAATGCAGTTTATTTCACTCAGTTGCAAGCATTCTATGATCAATGAATATTGTTTAGTGCATTTTTATAAACTATTTATGGTATTCTTAGACTGTGTTGTACCATTTTCATAGTACTGTGCTAAGACATTGATTAATAATAGATGTCATTTTTCCATGTCATAGCTTCATAGGTAAGTGCGAGGCTAGCTGCCCTTGCAGGCCAATTAAAGCCTAGCCAGTTTCCCATTTTGTGTTTGAAGTAACCTATCCCATTTGGTTAGAGACTGGGCTCAACCCCTCCCATGGTTGATAATTATATATTAATCCTAATGTTATTTTCCCTTATGCCTTTTTCTTTATTGTCATGATTGAATTTTCATATAAACGGCCATCGATTCTGTCTGCACCAGTTCCAGTAAGCAATGCTTATGTTGCCAGCAGTTAAGTCATTAGACAACAGCTTTGAGGATGATCTGTAGGTATACTTTTAAGTATGAGTATAGCTTTTTCTCATTGCTAACCAGTTCAAGGTGTAAATCATGATGTAAATATGTTACTACTTTTTTTCCAAATGTTATGTAAAGCATCTCAAAGTAAGAGTTTTCCATTTAGAAGCCTTTCTTCATTCTGCCTCAGTCTCACTGGCAGTTAATTTCAATCCATTTCATATATCTTACTATTTCTTCTACCGCTTTCAAACATTCTGTCTTTGTTATATTCAATGGACTCTTTAACAATGTTTCTTAAGAAACCAATTATTTCTTCTGTTTTGCTTAGTGTAACTGCTGTAGTCATTTATTTCCGAACTCTTTTCCCAGTTCTCTATAAAGCTTTTTACAGTGGAAATGGATGATGTTTGGCCAATCCTTAGTGGTGAATCCCATAATAGTCTATGATAGTGTAACCATACAATTCTTACTAACCTCCCTTGTTGACCATTGAACTCCCAAATTACAAAAAACTAAGTCATTTATCACAAATGATCGACTGTGCCACCCCAAACTCTAACTCACACAACACCTAAACGATGTGTTGCATTAAGGCTGCTCTCTCTGTACTACCTATCTTTAATACTTCATTAAACATCTGTCCCAGACTCAGGGTATATAACCCACTTTTTGTTAACCATATGCTTCTTGATAAAATCCAAGAAGTTTTGAGTCTGTTTAAACCATGTACATTGTAACTTGCAAACTGACCACAAAATGGTGATTATTATTTGGTCCCATAGACCAAGCATACTTGATTTTATTCAAGTCTGCTGTTATATTTTCTACCATGTGGTGCATTATCCCAGCATTCTAATGGAGTGTCTTTCCATTGTTATTTTAATATTGCAGCTAAGTCTTTCATCTATGTTGGATATTATCTTTAGTGTTAACTAACTCCATCATGTTTTATTAGTACATCGCATCTCTACTTGCAACCATTCATCCTGCTGATGTTCATAGGTTTATAGGTTCATAGGTGTATACTAGGCTAATGGCCCTGGGGCCTATACAAGCCTAGCCCATAGTATTACCCTGGCATCAACCCGACTTTAGTTCCCAGTGCCTCTGTCAAGTAAAGCCAGTGGAGTGATCCCTGGGGTGAATCTTCTATTTCCCATCCACTCATCAAGATTTCTCTTGAAGAGGGCCAGTGAGGTGCTCTACTTGACATGTATGGGAAGTTTATTTCATAGCATGGGCAGTCTCTTGGTTATGAACGTGTCCCTCCAGCATGTTCTGCTGATTGTGGTAATGAGGTTGAGGTCTCTGGAGCGTGTGGTGCGGAGGGATTGGGATTTGTTTCGATGTAGCATTTCTAACAGAGCTGGGTCACACATGGCTTTGTAAGTCAAGCAGAGATCGTCTCTAAGTAGGCGATATGATACAGAGAATAGTTGGAGTTTGTTTTAGTCTGTCCATATAGGACAAATGGTTTACTATTGTTTATTTGAATGGAAAAACATTTTCCATTCAAATAGACAAATGGTACTACCGAAAGTAAAAAAAAACTAACTTTGACAATGTTGAACCAAACGCTCGATGCATTTGACTCAACATTGTTGTCAAAACCACCAGGTGATAACCATATAGGAGCTGATGTAAATCAAACTCCTATACGGCTATCAGGTTTTTGCAGGAAGGTAAGCCCCCCTGCACCCCCATGTGGGGGGCTGCACCCCTCACACATGCCCTACTTATATATTCTAACTCCGAGATCGCACTACAGTGGGGATGTGGATGAATTTCCACTCCCCACTGTACCGGGATCTCTTTGCAGATAGTCGATTTACACTTATGCGAATGCAGTTGTGCATTCGCATAAGTGGAGTTGACTATCTGGTGCAAAACTGCTTGTGCGTTCGACATTCTGATTTTTGGCACATTGCAGCCGATAGAATGTCATTCCCACAAACAGTAGTAAACCAGGACAAATGTTTAAGGCCTAGGATCCTCTTTGCGAGGTACTTTTTTCAGACTCTCCAGTTGTTGCAGGTGTTTAGTGAGGTACATGATAAATGGGGCATTGCACTCAATGGTTGGCCTAATGAGGGAAGAGTAGAGGGAGACAATGACTTCTTTCTTCCTGGATGCAAAACCCTTAGTAATGAGATGTGCCACATAGAAGGACTTTCGGACAGCAGTGGCAATGTGGTGGTCAAAAGAGAGGCTGCTGTCAACCTATGTTCCCAGATCTCTTATAACAACTTCTGTCTTCAGTGGACTACCATTGATGTCATAATTCATGGGAACCGGGTTTTTCCCAAAGGGGATGACAACACATTTTTAAGGCTGTGTTTCTGACACCAGTTGTTGGTCTTAGTGAGGCCTTTCTGTAGGATGTCAGCATCACTCGGGGAATTAATAATCGCTCCCAACTTGTAATCACCTGCAAATGTTCTCAGCCAGAGTCCCTTCATGTTGGCCTGGATTTCAGAGAAGTAGATACCAAACAGGAGAGGACCCAGGAACGAACCCTGTGGGACTCCACTCGTGACTGGTCTGCAGTCTGACTTGGAGTCAGCTTCTTTCACACTGTGGGTTCTACCTGTGAGCCAGTTTGCAACCCACCTAGCAATACAGGGGTTGATGCCTAGCTTAGTGAATTTTTCTATGATTCCTGAGTGGGGAATGGTATCAAAGGCCTTGGCCAGATCAAAGTAGGCTGTATGAGCCACCTTGCCTTCATCCACAGCTCTGGTGGCTGACTCAAAGAAGTTGACCAAGTTGAGCAGGCATGATCTACCCTTCACAAAACAAAACTATGTGGGATCCAGAGTTTGGAGATTCCCTATATCCTTCTTTATTAGGTCCATGATGATGCATTCAATAGCTTTGCATATCAGACTTGTCAGGCTAATGGGGCGATAGTTTCCAGGTTCTGTAGTCACTCATCCTTTGTGGAGAGGGATGACTTTAGCAGTGCGCCATTCAGTAGGGACAATGCCTGAGGTGAGGCTGTGATTGAACAGGGCACACAGGTGAGGTGCCAGTTCACTCTGTAGTTTATGTAGATCACAGCCAGGGATATTGTCAGGTCCCATAGAAGCTGTATTATTGGCCTTGGACAGTGCTGTTTTAACCTGCACAGCAGTAATACTGGGTGACTGGCAATCTACTGTTATTGTGACTGGTCCCTTGGGGGGGGGGGGGTAAAGTTGGCACTGAATCTATCGGCCAATATATTGGCAATATCTGTTGGCTCAGTATAGGAGGTACCATTGTGCAGCAGCTCAGAACAAATCTGGGTATTGCCATGGAGATTCTTTACATAACTATTGAAGGCCTTGTGGTTGTCTTTTCTATCTGCTGCAGTTCTGTTTTCATAGCTAGCTTTAGAGGATTTGATGAGGGATCTTGACTTTTTGTTGATGTTGATAAGGACATTTTTCCAGTCTTGAGACTTCACCTTATTCCACATCAGTTTCCTCCTTCTGTTGTAGAGTTTGTTTATGGCAGGGGACCACCAGATTGGCTTTCTTTTTTTTGGAGGAGAGCATCTTGGGTTCTGTTGGATATGGTGAGATCCATGCATTTGTGTACATGTTCGTACAGTGCACTGATGTATGATTTGGTGGTCATGCAACTGATCTCCATTTGCATGGGTGCCTTGAAGTTAGCCACCTCTGTTTTTAGGAGCCCAAAGTTAGCTTTGGAGAAGTTTTTCATGGTGGTTTCCTTTGGGGGGGTTGTGGATTTCTAAGATGATTAGTCTGTGGTCGGATCTAACCAGGGAGGAGTTGACTATTGGTGTAGAGCAACAGTTACCCATGTTAGTAATGACCAGGTCAAGGATGTTGCTACCTCTAGTGGGGGTAAGAACAAGCTTGTCCAGGGCATTGGAATTAATGAATTCCAGGAAACGTTGGGCAAGTGTATTGGTACATGAGTAGTTTTCCCAGTTAATGGAGGGGTAGTTGAAGTTGCCCAGTATGAGAGTGTTAAGTTGGACCCTAATATTCTCCAGGGTGCTTAGTTACTTGGAGTGTGACTCTTGTAACATGGTTGGGGGCCTATAGCAGGCTACGACCTGAATTGCTGTCTTACCCAATGTTAGCTGCACCTGAAGTATCTCAACTGTCCAAAAAGTGTCTAATCCAAAAATACACACAAAAAATGTTGGAATGGTGCCTAAAAAAACAAACTCCAAAATGTACTTCTATTCAAAATAACAAAGTAATAAACACTTTTAACTTTAATACATACAGAAGCACAAAACTTCATCAGATCTGTAACACACACCTTGCTTCTGATTCAGAAAGGTTATCTCAAGGTGTGCACAAGGTGGGCACCTTGTGGTTGCCATTTGTGATTCAGAGCAGGCCTACTACATCACTGCAATAAGAAGATGTGCAGTACCATTATGGGCTGTCGCTTCAGTCATGCTAAATTGTCATGATGCATTCCAGCGGAGAGTTCGTAACTGTCTGCACTAAGGCATTTACACACCTGAGTGATTTAGACAATCACTTGGCTGCTTAAAGTAACACAGCCTCTCCTGCCTGCTTGTTTTAATGAACCTGGCTAAAAGCCCATGCACTCATCACAGTAGAGGTAAGTGCCAGGGAGCTTAGTGGTCAGGTAGCATCAGGGTGTTTATAAGTGTGTGTATTTGTGTGGCCACATGTGTGAGTGTGCATCTGCCTGGAAAGTCATTGTGGGGGGTTACTGGAGGAGGTAGGTTACATAGCTGTGTGCTGGGGGGCTTTAATATCTGAAAACTCTACCACACTAACAGGTATAAGTTCTGTGGGTGGGGGGGGGGGCAGCAGCCTCAAGTGAGAAATGTACACTAGTATGTCTTAGCGGCACTTACATCAGATGTTGGCAATGTGGAACACTAGTCACTAGGGAGAACTGTTCACTATTACATTAACCAACTGCACTATGTAGTATGTTAGTGTAGTCTGGATTTCTTTAAACTATAATGATGATCTCAGGCTTTATTTAATGTCCACAACAATTTGTGAGGGACTGGGACAGAGCACATATAAGCTTACCTTTCAACTTCATAGCACAAGAAATCTAGACAAAGCCAAATCTAATGGGGGGGCAAAGGCACATAATCAGGGATGGAATTTAATTATTCCTCTATTTAACACAGAAAATAACTAGAACAACTTTTGCGTTTGTGTTTGCATGTATTTACTGAAGAATATGAAGTCTGAAACTCTAATGTCTGGCATTAATGACTGTAATCATCCATGATTTACAAAGGCATGAACAAATGAGACATTGGGGATGTCCTGACAACTCAGGGACAAATATGGGGTTTGTGATGCATGTCTGTGTGTATGTGTGTGCATGTGCGTATATGTTTGTGTATTACCATATGTATGTGTGGGAGAGTGAATATGGATGGGGTGGTTGCCTGTGTAAATGCAATGCATGGGCCAGCAGTGTTAACTACGACAGGAAAATGCTGATCTGCACTCACAGTAATTAAATGTGATTTAGAGATATATAAATTAGCTGATAGTGAAATATTTCCTCATTGCAGCCAATGTGTCTCTGAACTGCAAATTACTGCATCATGGAAACAAACTCCTTTATACCACAGCTATTATCACAAGTGCTGGGGCTTTTTCTGAATCCTCAGGTATATAAACAGTACAAATGCCATGCCTTAGTCAGAATTACATGACAAAATCATTTGACCTGCAATTACACTAACATAAAATGCTTTCTTATTCTTTTCAACAGTATCTAAATTCACACTATGATTTAACCCATATCCATTTCAAAAATTCAATAATATTTGCCATTTATGTCCTTATACCCAAGCTTATCATCTCTCTGTTACCACCCCTGAAGTTATTAAGAATTTGATCTAAATTTATTGAAATCACTGTATGAAACTGAGTATTTATACACAGCTGGATCTGTCTGACAATGTAGGCATGTTATATATATGCAGACAAAGCCAAAACTAATGGGAAGGACAAAGGCACATAAACCCTATATGAAGGGAGACATTATGCTGCTTTCAGGCTATATGTCTCAGGCTGGTATAAGCCTAGCGTCAAGCAACATATTACTATCAACAAGGATCCATCTTACTGTTAGGGTGCCTTATATATAAACCACATAGCTAAGGCTACTGCCCTTTATGAAGACAGACATATCCTACTTTCAGATTATGTGTCTCAAGCTGGTAAGAGCCTAGCATTGAGCAGCATATTACTATCACACAGAGGATGAGTAAATGCAGATTATATGGCCAAGGATATTAGCCTTAAAGACAGTAACAACACTTATATTAGGACTAGAACAGGAACTGCAACACGAGTCAGGTGATTTATTTGGCAACATCGTATTGAAGTGTTCAGGGTTTTCGTTGGGAAAACCGAAAGAAATTTGAAAAAACGTATATACGAACACTACTACCGCATCCAGAAAAGACAAAAAATGCTTTGTATAGGCATATATCTGAGTACGGGGAAGAACATTTGTTTCGGTTTGCCATCATTGACCATATTGAATGCAGTGTTTTTGGAGGGAACTGGAAGATGAAATTAGCTGCCCTGGAGAGCAAGTGGCAGATTCTTTGGAGCCACCAGACCCCCAGGACTTAATGATTCCATCAGCATTAAACCCTTTTTGGCCCTTGCACAGTAAGGTTATTTAGAATGGAGATATTCCTTTCCATTAGTTTTATTCCAGCTAGTTTTGTAATGTCATCATTTTTTATTAGTAGGATGTGGTTGAAGGTTTACAGCAAGGACAGTACTATTAGCGTGTATACACATATTTACAGATACATTGCTCTCATTTACATACTACTCATTTTATATGTATTTTTGATATGTAATGGAATCACTGTAGAGTTATTGTATTATTGTATTGGTTTGTAAACAAAATCATGTTTAGTCTTACAGTGTATGCATTATATGGAAGATTAGCCAGGTTTTTCTTGTACTTTATCCTTAAAAAATTTTGGCGCCTTTTTTAATTAACTTTTCTAATTAATCAATTAATCTTTTAACTGAGGGGTATATATACCAGGTTTTATGCTGTTTTTATTGGTTCTGATGAAGACTAGTGTTACTAGTTGAAAGCGCTTAACCTTTTGTGGATTAAAAGAATTGGTTTTATTCCTTCGTGTACGAGCTTCTGTTGGTGGATTCTGGTCCATTTTGCATCATTTGTTGTTGTTTCTTTGAACTTTTTACATCCACTTACTGTTTCATCCTCCCTGGTAAGGTCTGACCATAAACCTGTCTCCTTCAAAATCAAAATCAACTCTATAATCTCTTTAAAACTAGTAACAGTTAGGAACTATTCCAAGATAAATTACATTTTATTAAGTGATAGTCTGTCAAAAGTCAGTGTCCTTCTAAACCCAAAGATCACAGTAGCCTATGCTGAATTGCTATCAGAAACTCTGTACAGTCATGTCAATGGCTTCAAGGAGGTTGCTGTACCTACCAAAAGTAATCCCAGGACTAGCCCCAGAAACAAACTGCCCTGGCGGCATCCAAAATTAAACAGGATATACAACAACAGAAAAAATATAGCAAATATCAGGAAGGGTAATTCCTATACAGATAAAAACTGTCTCATCAAACTAAATAGGCAACTAAGAGGGCTAATTAGGTCAAGCAAAGCCAGTTTTGAGGTTAAGATAGCCTCCCAGTTGAAATATAACTATAAGGCCTTCTTCAGCTATGTCAGAAACCTCAAGGAGAGTGCACAGCAATGTGCTGAACTGGTGGTTAACAGTGCCGCATTCACTGAGCCTGGCGATATTGTGAACCTATGAGTGGAGAAATTCAGTTCCAACTTTACCCCCCCTCACCCCCAACCATTTCCCTAAAACTACCCTCAAACATAAGCCCTACAGCTGTAACTAGGGACAATGTACTGGCTGTGTTTGCTAAAGCCAAGAACATGGGCTCACTGGGCCCAGATTATATGTCAGGACATCTCCTGAACAGTCTAAAATATGATTTATCAGGACCCCGGGAGTCACTATTTAACTATAGTCTTAAAACCGGCTTTTTGTCACATGAATGAAGGACTGCAGCAGTCACCCCCCTTTATACGGGAGGACCTTCAACAGATCCTGGAAACTACAGGCCCATTAGTCTGACTAGTCTTATTTGCAAAGCCATGGAAAGAACTATCATGGAAATTATCAACAAGGACATAGGAGACCTCCAGATGCTGGATCCATCTTAGTTTGGCTTACTGAATCTGATGAACTTCTTTGAAAAGATCACCAAGGGAAGAGACGAGGGGAAAGTGGTGCATACTGCCAACCTAATTCTGGCTAAAGCATTTGATATAATACTGTACTTGGGCATTGTCAACAAACTTATGGAACCATGAATAAACCATTTTATAATGTACTGGATAGCTAGATGGCTCACGGGTAGGACCCAAGAGGTTAACATTCGTGAGACTACTTCTATAAAGAGGCTGGTCACAGATGGAGTCCCCCAGGGCTCTGTGCTAGGCCCACTCTTCTTTGGCATCTACTTCTTGGTTGTCAAAGCCAATGTCAAAGGCTTCTAGCTAACTAAGCTCACAGGTGAATGCAAACTGGGAGCAGTCATTGAATCCCCGAAAGATGAGAACACCCTTCAAGCAGGTCTAACACAGACAAACATATGGTGCCAAAACCATGGCTTAAAACTCAATACCAAGAGATGCATTATAGTATATTTTGGGAAGTTGGCCACCCTGAGTAACTATGTCATCAAAAAACTCCCCTAAAGGTTGATTCCCTAGTCAGGGATCTGGGAACTCATGTAGATAGTAGCCTAGCCTTTGATCAACATGTGTTCAAGGTAGTAAGAAAATCCATCTATGTTACACAACTTGTAAGCAATGACATGATATCTAGGTCCAAAGAGGTCATCATACCACTGTACTCAGCCCTCATCAGACCCATCATAGAGTATAATGCTCCCTTTGGTATGTACCTGATCAGACAGATGCAGCAACTGGAATGTTCACAGAGGTTCGTTATGAAAAGAATACAAGGAGTACACACAATGTGCTAAGCTGATTGCCTCAAAGCATTGCCTCTTTACTCAATAACATACAGACTTCTGAGAGGTGATCTTTGCCTGGCATACAAGGTATATCTGGACTTTGTTTTGATGAGCCTTTTGCACATCCACAAAACAAACAGCATCAGAACTATTAGATTAAAAGACCTACATTTTGCTTGCAACATAAATAGGACATGTTGGAGAAACAGATATGTTTCTCACAGAATTCCCATTCTCCAAAACAGGCTCACCATCCTTGTGAAGCAAAGTTCCTCTCTATCCCTATTTAAGCACAACTGGGATGAATGAATGGCTAATCAGAAATTCACCACCTAGTCTGGCACTTATGCCTCTGATGGACAGAAGCAGTCAGTAAATTACTCCTATATAGATCAAATTTGTAGGTCACATTTGGGTTGTGTGGCTAGGCTTATAACAGGTCTAGTGGTTATTAGCCTAGAATATACCTATGAGCAGTCATCAATATGATGAACACAGTAAATTTATTGGAATCCTCTAGGGTAAATAGAATATATATACAAATTGGTCAACTTATTGTAGTGTTATATAACATATGTATTTTCATATACCCTGCTTTTTAATTGTCTGTTGGTTTTTCCAATAGAGAATTTCTATACACTACAATTTAAACTATACAGTCACATAAACATGAAAAATATCCATGAGGGGAATATGTTTTGACTGTAGTAGAATAATACACATTTAGACCTTCTTGAATAAATCCACATATAGCACAACCAAACATTTAAATGAACCTTTCTTACTATTTATGGCACCAACTGCTTCCTCTTTCTTCTCAAAGATATCTGTAAAACTAGTTCCTCTTTAATTAATGAACTTTGGGAAATGACCTCCTCTCTCAAATGCTTGCTCTCCTGCACTCACAGTTTTTCAATTGTCATTTATAATTTTCTAGAGATAGTGAATATCCAGAGGAAAAGTCAGCTCATGGCAGTTTCCAGTGTTCTCCAGAATTCAACACCCCTCCAGCAGTGCCACGCATATTCTGCTGCCCCCTTACTGGGTTCATTATTAGCTGCTGCAAACATACCCCTGAGACAAGTATCCTCATCCCCATTAGCGTTATCCCAGTGTTGGGTTTCTAATATAATGACAAGAATGGATCTCATTCCGTAGCAGGCATTTGATAAAAGGTCATGAAATTAGTATTGATTCAGTCTTTGATGATTTATAACAGTGTTCTTCTCAGCACCCAGGATATACCCAGAATTCTCTTCTTCTATAATTCATATGGAATGGTGTGCATCAGTAGCATACTTAAATACAGTTCTACTATAAAACATCGACTGTCTTTAAGTAAATGAGCTGAATGGATAAAAAATGCCTGAAATACAGAAGAAATGAGAGAAAAAGTGAATTTTAGACCCCTTGCATCGTCCAATATGGGGGGCACCCCACCACTCCAATGAACTTATATATACTGACTCCACAGTCACACCATCCTGAAGAAAGAAGAAGTCTCCCAAAATAAGTGAACTATTGTTGGTGCTCAGTTAGAAACTGCACCAACAATTATTTCCTATGGGAAACAATATTTGGCATTATGGCTTTCATCTATCACTTTTTCTACATGGTACTGAGCATGGTACTCAAGCAGCTGAAGCAGCTGTAGGAAAGTACTCACGTACTCTTGAAAATTCTTTATCAGCCCTGTTGCTCCTACTACTAATATTGATACTGTATCAGTCAATTATTCTATATATTGCTCTAGTTTCTGCTTACATGTCCTAGTATTGTATGACATAGTGTCTCTCAGTATGCAGGACACTATAATCATTAGGTATATCTATTTCAAAGATTAATGACACGTTTGTTGTTTTCCCTTTGACTACTATATCTGCTTTTATATCTCTGCTTTTTTCACTGATGGTATTGGCTGATCCCATATGATAATAACTTCATTTTAAGTACTTCTTTGTGGTTTATGTTTTCAGTGCTTCTCAGTTACTTTTATGTTGCAATGTTTACACAATTTCCTTTGCACAAGTTTTGCCACGTTGTTCTACTTTTCAGTCATGAGTATATCACACCCTGTTATCATCATTATCTTCTTTCGGCTGTTCCCGTTAGGGGTTGCCACAGTGGATCATCTGTTTCCATTTCTTCCTGTCCTCTGCATCTTGCTCTGTCACATCAACCACCTGCATGTCCTCTCTCACCACATTCATAAACCTTATCTTAGGCCTTCCTCTTTTACTCTTACCTGGCAGCTCCATTCTTAGCATCCTTTTCCCAATATACCCAGCATCCCTCCTCAGCACATGTCCAAACCAACTTAATCTTGCCTCTCTGTCTTTGTCTCCAAACCTTCCAACCTGGGCTGACCCACTAATATACTTATTCCTAATCCTGTCCGCCCTCGTCACACCCAGTACAAATCTTAACATCTTTAACTTTGCCACATCCAGCTCTAATTCCTGCCTTTTTGTCAATGCCGCTGTCTCCAACCCATATAACATAGATGGTCTCACTTCCCTCTTGTAGACCTTCCCTTTCACACCCTGTTACAAGATATACAATTGTTTCGAGTTCTGTACTATCGAACCTGCAGTTGTATGTATGTATGTATGTATGTCCCACTTTTTCTATAGATTTGTAAAGTAATGCGTACATAGTCTATGATCATGACCGTCCATTACAAGCCTTTCATTTTTTGCTTTAAATTCACCTCACCTTAATCATTCATGCATCAGATCTTGGCAAGCTTATTGTTGTTCTAGGGGTTCTCTCTATTTGCCACTATAATTGTGTGCTTTACATTTTTCTTTCCTTTTATTCTGGTCCTGTGCTTCATATTCTTTCCATTTTTGGCACTTTCTGCTGCTGCCTGATTTTTATCTACTTCTGGTATGATTTTCATGCCAGCTGCCTTTCTGAAATCCTTTTGTTAATCGGAGTAAATATATAACATTACACTTGTCTCTTCACGGCTTAGAATCTTCCCTACATTTGGATCTGCTGACATCAAGAAATATGTATGCAGTCTAATCGCTGCAGATCTATACATATAGTCAGTTTTGAGGCAGTCCATATCTCCTTCAGACTGAAGGATGAATAATCTTGCCATGCACAGAATATTATATATCATTTGATAAGCGTGAAACATTTTTTTCTTGTGTCCCTGTTCAAAGTTGTAAGTTAGAACATGAAGATGAGGACGATTTATAGCTGGAAATTTGTTCCCAGCTAACAAGACAGTTCTCCATATTAGCTTTAGTTTTCTAAAGTGTTCATTACTAAGCATAGCTCTTCTCATTTGCTCATGTTTTACTGATGTCCCTCTTTTCATCTGTTCTCAAATATGTATATATACCACGCTGTTCAAGCTCCTTTATATCACATTCCTGTCCTAGATTGATATTTTCTTGTTGTTTCAACTTTCATGCTTTAAATGTCGCTCTGGTGCATTTATCAAAACCAAATATCATTTTTATCTTATTCTTATATTGTCTGAAAAAGACTTATCCCCTTGTAGTTATTCTTTAAGGTGCTTGTCTGATGTGCTATACAAAATTAAATGAGATGTCTTTTGAAATTTTTTAAGATAAGCTGCAACCATAGATACATCTATGAGTTAAGCAGCTTCATGGGTTAAGTTTTGGGAACAAAAAATCACCCTGAAATATCCCTCTTGATTCTTATCCCTGGGGTAATAATTTACCCTTTATCATGACTCACGTGTAAAGTGATTTGCCATTGTTTCATAGCCACTGCTAAATAACTGAAAAGTGTAGGGTGTATCTTATACCTCTGTGAGCATTATACATGAATGTGGGTTGCTAGCAATCCTTTTTTTCTAATATATCCATGGCATACATGGGTTCTGTCCCTTTTTATACCTTTTAAGTTTTTCTGTTTCTGCTGATATTTTTAGTTTATTATTGCAGATATTTTATAGTTTCCTCTATTCGAAATTTCTAAGGTGGACACACACACACACACACACACACACACGCACGCACGCACGCACACACACACACACACACACACACACACACACACACACACACTAAAACAAATAAACAAAACAAAAGCTAATACCCCATCACTGCTAATAAAGGATCCAGATAACATTCTCATAACTTTCTTATTATCATTAGACTAGACAAAACACTGACCTTTACCAAAGACACAGAGCATCAATTTAGTAAACTTCTTAACCAAGTGAAACTGTCATACAGGATATCTCGTCTGTTATCCTTAGATGTTAGCTGACTGTACTAGCTCTCCATTCTCCACATAATACAGGGATCTTGCATACTGCAGATAGCAAGACACTAAGATGTTGTCAACATCAGTTTTTTTTTTATCTTGCTGAAAACTAAATGGATCCCATTCAAGACTACGGCTAATTTCTTGGTCAGTAACTCCATATTCAAGCTAATGAATTTTAGTTTAGAAACAAGCTCGTTATCAGAAAGTCCATTCACAACTTGAAAAGTCAGGAGAGTTTCCAGTTGCAATGAACTCCATTTACAACCGCTGCTGTAAAGACAACTTTTAGCACAATTACTCCTAGCACCTAAAATGCTTTGTCACAAAATACACAAAAATTCCACTAATTTGTCAACTGCTAAAATTTCACCTTGCAGATAGATACAATAACACTTGTGCTTGGGATCCCATTTAAACCACATCTACAAATAATGCACATTATATATATATGTATTCTAGCAGTCTTTTTTGAGGATTTGCTGTTTGTTTTAAATCAGAAACTCATTTCCTGACTGTTGTAATTTTGTTTTATTAGTAGTGGATATATTGGGGGATAACTATCATAATCATCTTTTTTTTTCATTTTACCCTATTTTCTAATAGATATCTATCTTATTGTTCAAATGTATCATACAATGTATCCTTGTTCAGGGTAAAAGAAATGCTGAGATAATAACTATATATGTATCTAGGTTGTTGTTATGTTTAAATTATTTATTCTTGTTTATGTATATGCTGCTGTGTGTTTGGTGTTGTCATTTGAAAAGAGTCTTGTCTGGAAATGGATCATTGTTTTGGGACTGTTCATTTACCTGATCAACAAATAAACTAACCGAAACTAAAATAAAATAGATAAATAATTAAACAAATTAATTTCCACCAGCTACAGAGAGAGGGAGAGAGAGAGAGAGAGAGAGAGAGAGCAGAGCAGACAATGTCTTATTGTACCGCTTTTTCTCTCAAGCCATTTCCTCCGGTCAGCAAAATGAGGCAGGGTAGTCTTGTTCATATCCAGGGTTCTATCCTCTACACCATGTAGCAGGCAACACAACAGCATTTCATGGATCAGCATATATAAAAGGAGCAAGGGCAACTGTTTATGTAAAATAAAAGGTATGCAGACTCTACAGCTGCCTCATGTCGCTTTGCTGAGTAATGATGTGCACCACCCATAATGCATTGAGAGCAAAGTATGGGGGCCGTAGGCATAGTTTGTCTAGCTCCTGGTATTTATCTGTGTTAGCTGCCCCACACTGTTGTCCGTTCCACAGTGTGATCATGGTTACAGGAGCACTGCATGTGGACACTGCTGTAATACTATGTGCATGCTGTATATCGCCTGTAATACTGTATGCAAACTGTATACAGCCAGCTTCTTTTCTCCGTATCAGCATGATACTGACAAATAAGAAGTAGGGTTATTCCATCACTTAGTCTCGGTCAGAGTATACAAACTTGTGCCAAAATGTTCCTCAAACGCCACTTGTAAAATATAAAGGCTCCTCTACTTGGAACATACTTTAATGGTTCTGTCCATGTTAAGCACATCTTCAGACATTTAGACTATCTCAATGTTGCTTCTCCATAAATATGACCCATTGAGTATAAAAAGTACTTCAGTATCATAGAGTGATTCTCCATAAATATGACCCATTGAGTATAAAAAGTACTTCAGTATCATAGAGTGATTCTCCATAAATATGACCTATTGAGTATAAAAAGTACTTCAGTATCAGAGAGTGATTTTCAGACATTCTAATTAAGGCATACATTTCAGTATAGGAATTTTGTGATTTGAAATAGTTGTATGTCTCACAGCTTGTACAAATCTCAATGTCAGGAATAAATGTGTGCTAGAGGAACAATTATTCATTCTCCTGGATACTACTGTGTTGTGGGCCACTGTTTTACCTGTTACAATATACTGTGATAGTAAAACAAAATAGATAAATAATTAAGCAAAAATAATTTCCCCCACAGACAGCAGAGATGGCAAAGACTCTTTGTACCTCTCTTTCTCTCCAGTCTTTCATCCAGGGTCCAGGCAGCAAAATAAAGCAGAATATTCTTATTAATGTTATTTACCCTAATGTCCAAAAAATGTTTCGGGAGCCATTTGGATTGTATTTTGCAAGATTATCATTTTATCTAGGTAATGCTATTGTAACAGTTTCTCTTTAGCTGACTGATAGTACCATGCAGCATTTTGAGTTTTAGAATACTATCTGCCTTATAAAGTCCCTGGCAGTTTAGCTTAGGAGTTAAGTTACTAAACTGATGCCTGCCTTCAATTTGTAATCCTCAGCATAATTCCTATGACTTTATCTTGCATACAATGTAGCTGTATAAGGTTTTTAATTATGTCATTCCTCCTGAATTTCTTCACAGAAAAGGCAACAACATCTAGTAGGTTTTCCAATTTGACGAGTAAACTATAACTAAAATAAGATGTTTTCCTCAGAACCTTTACTCTGCATCTTAAAATCTATCATACATCATCCATCTATGTAATTTAATTTCAAAACCATTGCTCTCTAATGACAGTTTGTCATTACTTTTAATATGTGACACAGCTGAGCTCATGACAGAAAAACAGAAGCAGTAAAAGCAGATAATACCCATCAAGTGATTCTTTCCATTATGTAATTATAGGTAAATAGTGAATGCAGTGGCCTGATGTAACCAGGACCAAATATAATGAAACAGACCGCTCTCTATATATATTTAAAATAGGTGGAATGGTTAATGAGAGGTGAATTCAAACCAAGCAATGAAAGGTTAATATTGGCAGCCCAAGATATTAGGCTACATATACACTGGTTTACAAAGTCCATTGAACATGTGGGAGAAACAGGCAAATGTAGGTTTTGTAAAACTGAATTGGAAACAGTCACACACATTGTTGCTGGTTATGATGCACTATTGGCAGAAGGACTGTATATTGAAAGGCATAATAATCTGGTGAGACTGTCGCACTGGGGATTGTGCAAACATTATATTACCAAAGTGGCTGAAAAACACTGGAAACATGAGCCACAAGGCATCATAGAAAATGATGACGTTTATATCACATGGGATCACCCATTACCAACAGTTCAAAAGATAGATAGTGGTCCAAGAAAAGAAGACAAAAGTAGGATTGATCACTGAAATCACCACACCCAATGACTACCATGTCTTGTGCATAGAGAGACACAAAGTCATAAAATACCAGGATCTGCAGGCAGAAACGAGAGCAATGTGGAAGAAAGATACCCAGACAATTCCAACTGTAGTAGGAGCAATGGGTCTTATAAAAAAGAATCTACAACCGTATTTAGATGTGTTACCAATACATGTAACCCTGTACGAATTGCAGGAATCATTACTGGGTACATTGTGGGCACTGCAAAGAGCATTTTTGGCTGACATCAAAGATTGAAACAATACTAATTACATGAACTTTAATCGTACTTTGACTTCATAGTATTAGAAACCCAAAAGATTTTGAGAAATTAAAAAGGGAAAGACCTGCTCAATAATGACATTGGAACTCACCAAACACTGGACCAGATTCAATTTGGCTTTGTCAAAGAGGTCTTGTCAGCTCAATCTGGCGGCCATCTTCAAGCAACCAGGGCCATAGGTGAGGTTAAAATGGCAGCCATCACTTATCTAGACCTGGCCAAAGCTTTTGACACAAGCCCACACTTGGTGATCACAGATAAACTTACTGAGTAGGTATAAATCCCTACATTGTCAGATGGATAGACAACTGACTCACTGACAGAACATGTGTTGTCTAAACAGGTAAATCCACTTCCGAATAGAAGCCTGTTACTAGTGGTGTCCCACAGGTCTCAGTGTTGGGACCCCTCTTATTTAGTATTTACTTCTCTGAAATGAAAGCCAATTCTGGGGACACTGGCTCACCAAATTTTCTGATGACCATAAGGTAGCACCAATCACTGAATCCCCAATGATGTTAACTTCCTGCAAACAAGCCTAAAAATGATAAACGACTAGTGCCAAAACCATGGTTTGAGACTAAATGTTAAAAAATGCATAATCATACCCTTCAGATAGCCCTGCAAATTTTAGTATTGAGAGCACACCCCTAAAAGTAGACCCAGTGGTGAGGGACCTAGGAACACAGATAGGTAATAACCTAAACTCTGACCACCAGGTAGCTATATTAGTGAAGAAATCCTTTTGTGTGGCTCAGCTTATAAGTAAAGACTTGGCATCAAGAGCAAAGGAAGTCATAATGCCATTGACTCGGCCCTCATCAGGCCCATAATCAAGTATAACGCTCCCTTCTGCATGTACCTAACCAGGCACTTAAATCAAATAGAGTGGCCTCAGAGGTTTCTCAGTAAAAGAAACAAAGTGTAAGACATATGCCTTATGCAGACCGACTAAAGGCCCTATCCCTTTACTCAGTCTTATTTAGTGTATTGAGAGGGGACTTATGACTAACATGCAAGGCATTGCCTGATAAAGGCCTGATGAAAATTTTACATATTCACAAGAAAAAATGCATGAGGGTTATGCGTTCCATGGACATAAACCTTATTTGTGACTAACCGAACTTGCTGGAGAAACAGATTTGTATCCCAAAGGCTACCTCATCTATGGAATAAACTTCCCATCTTTGTAAAAAAAGCCCATCTCTCACTTTCTTCAAAAAAGAACTTGGATAAATGGAAGAGGAACCATAAAATCACTCCAGGGATACTGCCCATGACCCTTATAGACAAAAACGGTCTGTATTTCTTTGCTATGTACTGCAATTCATTACAATTTAACTGCATTTTACAGCATTTCATTACTGTTTAACTGTATTTTTTCATACTGTGAGTTCTGCTTTTGTCTGTGAGGAGTTAATCTGTGTTTTCTGTAAGTTTTATTGTGTTCTTAACCCTTAAATTGAGTAACATAGTCTGTATACAGGTCTGCTGCATCCAGAGCTGTTTGTTTTTGTCTTCTGTGTTTTTGGCAGCCATCTTGTGTTTGCCTTATGTGTTTATGGCAGCCATATTTTGTTGGTAGGGGCCTATCATCTCTGCTAGTGAGAGTAGCAAGGCTGCCTGGACCTTGTCTGGCAAAAGCTGATTGGTAAAGAAAGCGGGGCTAGCAGGATTGGCTAGATTTCTGTGTTACTATAATCTTCTATTTTTGTGATATTTAAATCCCGCATTTGAGCTGGTTTGGGCTTGTTTCCACATTGCTTACCACAGCTGCACTATTTTTAACCCATTGCAGGGTATTCCAGCTACAAATTTTCCCTTAATTGCACTTGCATGGTCACCTAGTAGTAAACATCTTAAACCTTCCACCCTTTACCCCGTTAGCTCACTCTGACCTCTCTCTCCCTCAGATTCTGACAAATATGGATGGACAATTTCTTATGGTTTCTCTTGCCAAGTCTGGTTGATATCAGCATCCTGAGACAGTGTAGCAACTGCCTCATGTACACGGACAACCTTCTACTACTACCATCTATTAACACAGCTTGTGACAGATGCAGTTACATTAGGAACTTAGAGTCTATACTCTCTCCCTTACAAGCCAGTATATCTGGCACTGAGAATGTTGTCAACACAAACACCACACCTCTAACACCACCAACACCTACAGAACACACACCCACATATGCGGAGGTTCTCAACAAAAACATACCTAAACAAAAGAGACCTCTGAGGCAAAAACACATGCAAACTCCACAGCCCACCACACCAGATACCACACGTAGTCCACACACCTGTGTCTCACAGCCACTGAGGCCCAACCATAAACTCAACATGTTAGTCATAAGAGACTCTATTGTAAGACACACAGATGTTCCCCTTACCAGGCCGGATAAGGAGAAAGTCACAGTTAGTTATTTGTCAGGTGCCAGAATCCACCATATCACACATGCACTCAAGTCTCTCAACAACAGGTACTGTTATGATTCTGTCATAGTCTATGTTGGCGTGAATGACTTGAGACATACCTCCCTGGACTATATGAAAAGAGACATGAATGAGCTCGCTGAATATCTGTCCCAGGCAGGTATGTCTCTAGCCATAAACAGCATTTTACCATCACCCAGAATAATGCCTCAATACAAACAGAAAATGAATGAATTTAACAATTGGCTTAGTTTCTGGTGCCTTTCCAAGGGAATTCAGTACCTGACAGCCTGGGAAGACATGATTGACAGACCATGATGCTTTGCCAGAGATTGGTCTGCATCTGTCTCCCTTGGGATTTAGGCTTCTGGCAAAGGATCTTGCCTCCCCCATAGTGCCGTTTTTAGGCAATACCATGAGGTCAAAACTGACAGCAAGAAAATGTCATCAAAATGCAAATTAAAGGTCATGCTGCTAAATGCTAGAAGTCTAAACATGAAACTACACTCCTTGCAAGCATTATTAACCCTGGAAGATGCTGATATTTGTGCAGTCACAGAAACCTGGTTCAAAGCTGAGAATAGCACCCCAGCCATACCAGTTTACTCATCCTATCATACATTCAGACCCCAAACCGCAGTCAGTAAAGCAAAAGGAGGTGGAATTTCAATATATATTAAAGACATACACACCTCCAGGTTAGTCAAACAATATGACACACAGGAGACATTCCAGGTGCAGTTAACCATTGACAAGATCCCTATTCAAATCATAGCCAGCTATGAGCCCCGAACTTTGACTCAAGATGCCCACTCACCTATCTGGACCTCTTTGAATCTATCAAGATTCAGCCCTTTACCATGATCCTGGGCAACTTTAACTATCTAACCATAGATTGGAAGAACTACTCATGGAAAACACAAATGCCCAGAGATTCCTTGATTTCGTCAATGCAAATTCCTTGCACCAGCTGGTCGCCACCCCCACAAGAGGTAATAATATCTTGGACTTGGTATTAACCAACATGAGTAACCACTGCAGCATCCCTACAGTTTCACCCCCCCCCCCCCCCGCTACAGTCAACCATAAAAACTTCTCCAAAGCTGATTACAACTTCCTGAGAGAAGGTTAAAACAACTTCACAGCCCCCACCCCCTCTGTAAGAACTGACACAAATGTCCAAACCTAACCAAAGTACTATACGAGCATTTATATAGCTGCAGGGAATCAGAAAAACCAACAGGACAAAATCCTCCTCCTCAAGGAAAAGTAAACCTGTCTAGTGGAAATCTGCAATAAATAAACTCTATAATAAAAGAAAAAAAAATCTGTCCAGGACCAAGAAAGAGCAGGTACCTAATTGGAAGCAATCTCTCCTTAGCCTGAACAAGCAAATAAGAGCACTAGTGAAATCCTCCAAAGCAAACATCAAGTCCAAACTGGCCACATCTACTAAAGAAAATCATAAGGCCTTCCTTGCATATGTCCACAATCTCAAAGGAAGCACTCAGATCTGCTTAAAACTGATAGTCAAGGACATCACATACACAAATGGCATAGATATAGCCAGCCTGCTAGCAGACAGGTTCAGTGAAAACTTCACCCCTCTGCCCCATCAGTAAATCAGGACATCCCCAACACCTGCCCCCCTCCCCTTATCTCCAGGAAGCAAGTCATCACTGCACTTTCAAAGGCAAAAAATACAGCCTTCATATGACCTGCTAACATACCAGGCTGCATCCTACATGAACTCAGGCAGGAACTTGCAGCACCATTATGCACCCTATTCAACCAAAGCCTGAGTACTGGCTTCATCCCAGCCAAGTGGAGAACAACCAGTGTCATCCCCTTGCACAAAGGTGGAGCGTCCACTGATCCAGGAAATTATACACCCATTAATCTAACTACTGTGATCTGCAAGGCCATGGAATGGATTATCCTGGACTTCATTAACAAGGACATTGGTAACCTCCAAACACTTGATCCCACACAGTTTGGTTTCATCAAGGGGAGGTCATGCCTGTTAAATTTGGTCAACTTCTTTGAGACAGTTACCAAAGCCATGGATGAGGGGAAGATGGTGTACACTGACTACCTTGACCTGGCCAAAGCCTTCAATACTATCCCCTACTTGGGTATAATAGATAAACTCTATCAAATAAGCATCAATCCGTATGTTACCAGATGGGTAGCAAACTGGGTCACTGATAGAACCCACCTACTCAAAATAGGGGCAGCCACTTCAAGCAGTAGACCCATAATGAGGGGTGTACCCCAGGGATCGGTCTTGGGGCCGCTGTTGCTTGGGATATACTTTTCTAAGGTGCAGGCCAACCAGTGGGCTATGGTTGACCAAGTTTGCAGATGGCTGCAAGCTGGGCGCTCATCAATTCCCCTAGTGATGTGGAGATCCTCCAACAGGGTCTCACCCAAACAAATAACTGGTGCCAGAAACATGGCCTCAAACTGAATGCTAAAAAATGCATCATCATCCCCTTTCAGGAGAGTGACATCCCCACAAATAATCACATTAATAACAAGGTCCTAAGCATACAATCAGTCATGAGGGACTTGGGCACCCAGGTTGATAGCAAACTGACCTTTGACCATCATATTGCCTCCACTGTACGGAAAGCTTTCTACATGGGCCACATCATTAGGAAGGGTATCTCATCCAAGCACAAGTTGGTCATAACATCCCTGTATTCCTCCCTTATAAGACCCATTATTACAATGCCCCTTTCAGCATCTACCTCACAAAGCACATGCAGCAGCTGGAGAGACCACAGAGGTTCCTCACCAGGAGAAAACAGGGCCCCAAACATCTACCCTACACAGATAGGCTAAAAGCCCTGTCCCGCTACTCGGTCTCATACAGATTCCTCCAAGGTGACCTCTGTCTGCCATACAAAGCAATCTCAGACCCTGCGTTAATGGGACTGCTGCATATCCAAAAGTCAAGCTCCATTTGAGTAACCCACATGTGCGACCTGAGCCTGTTCTGTGACATCAGTGGGACTTATTGGCATGACAGATTTGTGTCCCAGAGGCTCCCCCTACTGTGGAATAGACTCCCTCTCCATGTCAAGCAGAGTACCTCATTAACTCTTTTTAAGCACAACCTGGATAGCTGGATGGGTACAGAAAATACACCCCTGGGATTCCACCTGTGTCCCTGCTGGACAGGGGCATCATGTGCTGAATTGTGTGAACATGAGATACATTCTTAGTTAGGCTTGTAAAGGCCTCAGGGCTAATAGCCTAGTAACTTCCTATGATCCTACAAAATGACTCAGGGCTCCAACACCCAAAGACTCACTACCCTGATACTACCCCATCCCATATTTGGGGAATTACGATATAATATTGTCATATCCTGGTTATTATTGACTAAGCTTCCAAAGGCTCTTTTGCTATTAGCCTAATAATCACCTATGAACCTATAATTAGAGACTTATGTATATAGAGTATTCACCACTTCCCTAATTCTGCATTTCTGTTACTCATTTTTCCAGCTATTTTGCACAGTACATATAATAAACCCTGTGTTTTAACCTCATTCTTAAGTCGTTATTCCTTTATCATTGAATTATGTTTAAGAAAGATATTTATTGATTTTTCCCTTGCAAATGTGTCAGTAGGCTACAAGACTTTTATTAGGCCTGGCACTTAAAAGCTAATGCACTGCCTTTGTCCTTTCTCTAACAGCAATCTGGACCAGAGTGCCTTTACTGTATTTTGCTAAGGCAAAATTCTCCATATTTTAACATAATCCATTTGCAATTTGCTGTCATTATTTTGAAGGTAGCCACACATTAAGCCAGTAAGAAGTTTAATAGTTTGCAAATTAAATGATTTTAATGTATGTCTCAGAGGTTTATTAAAACATAAATCCAATGGCTCATATTTTATGCCCCTGATAATGCATTTAAACCTTTATTGTTCATTCTTTCTTGGAAAGTTACTTAGTTAATTAATATTTTACTTTAACATGTTGAAACTAAATTATTATGGTTTCCTGAAGTTAATATCCCTAAGTAGATTTTTAGAAGGAAAAATGAGATTATATCGATTCATAAGTATAAAAAGATTTAATGTAGTGAGGTGACCTATTTTAACCTACTGAATTCTCAGCTTTTTTTTCCTGGCATATTATAACATACACTTTTGAATAATACATTTGACTGCCTTGTCTGATAGCTACCTTTTCACATTTGCATCTTAGCATTTCTGTTTGGACTTTGCTTATGTGTGTAATACTCCGTGCTCTGATGGTGTATCCTGTACATCAAGGGAACGCAGTGGTATTCCATTAAGGTCATATTTACTTGAATACCTCTCAAGAATCTTTCACAAATGCAAAAAATAATGGAGTACAAAGGACTAAAATCAGATGCATTTTTTATGTATTACTCTATTTCAGTTAGAAGGTTAAAAGAAATGAAAGGTTTAATATGGACATGCATTTGCTGAAGAATAAAAATTGACTGTAATCCTCCATGATTTACTAGAATATCAAAAAATTCACAAGGGGTAGGGCAAAAATATGATGAAAAATCAAGGGCATTATGCATAACAAGAGAACAGTTGAGAGCTATGTTATTCTGTGATTGAAATTACAATGTTTTCCTACTCTGTTTTGCTTTATCAAGATTAATCAGTTGCTCTTTTAGAGAAAAGCATGACAAGACAGCCTGGACAGTAAAACAGGTGATAATTCATATTCAAACGTTTATGTTAGTCAAGTATTATAAATCAGATGTCATTACACCTCTTTAATAGTACAGAGTAGGAAATATGGATGTGCTGTTAACTAGCATAATGATTTAAATAGTTGGAATTGTTAATGTAAGAGGGCATGTGTTTGTGAAAAGGGTAAGATTCTAATTGGGTTATTTTATCTTGGGTCAATGCTGGGTTTTTGGAATTGAATGGCAACTTCCAGAGTCTAGCCCTGTTTTACCCAAGCCCAGACTGCATTTTTCTAGGTAGTATACCTTTTCACTGATGCAGCAAAAAAGTCCTAAAATGCAGACTTTAAAAAAATTAAGCATTTATGAACCATTTTGAAAAGAAAAGCCATTGAACAAAATATATAACCATAAACCATGGAATAGATGTCAGTTTTTATTAAATTCTAGTACGTCTCATTGCAAAGTGTCAATAATTTCATTTCAAAGTTGTACAAATTGTAGTTACTTCTTCTAAAAGTGTATTAATTCTGGTTTAAGCACTTGGGCTTTCAGGCCAGTTATTTTACATTAAGAGGGTTCGTGGTCTGCACTCTTGTGGGAGGAGAGGCTGGACTCTGACCTTCTGAGCTGGGAATTTCTGGTTAAAGGCTTATAGTGCATGCATATCTGAACTGCTTCTTACTGAAGTTGGTGCGCCTTGTTTGCTGTGGCATAGACTGGATTCGGGCCTGCTGGATCTAGCTTTGTTTGTGTAACTTGAGCACTAATCCAGGCATTCTCTAAAGTATTCAATTGTATTTATTACTGCTTGGTAGTAACTTGATTAAAGTGTAGCTATCATTCTAAGTCTTTTGGATTAAGCACTTGGGCTTCAGACCAGTTGTTTTACATTAGGAAGGTTTGTTGCATGCACTGTGGTGGCAGAACAGGTAGCTTTCATCCTTCTAAGTTGGGAACTGCTGATTGAGAGCCCAGTGTCTGTTATTCTTAAAGTGTATTAGTTCTGGTTTAAGCACTTGGGCTTCAGGCCAGTTATTTTAGCTGGGAATTTCTGGTTAAAGGTTTATAGTGCCTGAATATTTGAACTGTATCTTACTGAAATTGGTACACCTTGTTTGCTGTAGCATAGACTAGATCCAGGCCTGCTGAATCTAGCTTTGTTTATATGCTTGTTGTTTGTTTGCTTGTTATTTCCCTGGAACGCTAATTCCACCTAATACGCGGCTTCTTAGTGCTTCTGTGGATCACTAGTGATATCTGCATTGCTTACTGTACTTATTTCCTTGTTTCACTTGAAAGAAAGTTACTGTTTGTCATTTTTGCATTTAAGTTACCTGTAACACATTGCACTTAAGTTACCTGGCACTTGCTCACTAAAGCAATTATATAAATCAGCACTAAAAATTAAAAGCACTACACCCTCACTCCCCACTGGCCCTTGTTTTCAATTATTAAGGAATTCCCAATATTATTCTAGCATGTCCAAAGGTCAGTTGTCAATCTCCTCTCCGGTCCAGCTGGTGAATCTGGGAATCTTGAGGCAATGTTACAACTGCCTCATGTACACAGACAACCCTCTCCTCCTCCCAACAAATTCCAACCCATGTGAGAGATGCAACCATATAGCCAAACTGGAGGCTAAGCTCTCTCAACTCAGTACTGGCATAACCAGTCAGGAGGAGAAGGAAACCACACTCACTACAATTCCAGTCTCACATAGACCTACACGACAGCAAACCAAACACATAATCACACAAAAACATACTCAGAGGCTCTAAATAAAGATCTGCCTAAGCAGCAGAGACCTCCAAAGCAGACACCCAAGCAACCGCTACCCCAAAACAAAACACGTGCAACACATATCTCACAAAGCCAGTGTGCCGAACAGTCACAGCCCTTAAGACTAAACAACACACCTGATGCGCTTGTAATAAGTGACTCTATCGTCAGGCACACTGACGTCCCGCTCACCAGGCTGAACAAGGAGAGGGTCATGGTGAGCAGCCTGTCGGGCGCTAGGATCCGCCACATAACACAAGCACTCAGGTCACTCCAAGGCAAGTACAAATATGACTCAGTCATTGTCCATGCTGGTGTGAATGACCTGAGACGTACCTCCCTGGACTACATAAAAAGAGACATAAAGGAGCTCTCTGAGCATGTAGCACAGGCCGGTATGACCCTGACCTTGAGTAGCATCTTACCCTCACCAAGAATGATGCCGCAATATGAAGACAAGATGATCAATTTCAACAATTGGCTTAAGTACTGGTGTCATTCAAAGGGGATCCATTGCCTGTCAGCTTGGGATGATATGCTCGACAAGCCACGATGCTTCGCTAGGGACGGCTTGCACCTGTCACCCCTGGGCTTTCGGATATTGACAAAGGCTCTTGCTACCCCATAGTGCCTTTTTAGGCAAGGCTCAAAAGACAAACCCACCTCCATAGGTATCACAAGGGATAAGAAACTAAGATTAATGCTACTCAATGCCAGAAGTCTAAACCTCAAGATGCATGCACTCGAAACTCTCCTTAGCATGGAGAACATCGATATCTGTGCAGTAACAGAAACTTGGTTCAGGGCTCCCGAGAGCACCCCAGTACTACCAGGTTATACCTCATACCATGCTTTTCGGCCCCAAAACTTGGATCAAACCACAAAAGGAGGGGGAGTATCGATATTCATCAAAGATACCCACACCTCCAGGTTGGTGGCAAAGCACGAAGCATCAGAGACTATCCATGTGCAACTAACAGTGGGTAAAACTGCCTTCCAGTTTATAGCCTGCTACAGACCACCCTCCCAAACCCAGGAATCCCACTCGGCCTTCCTGAGAACACTGGAAAATATGAAGGTCTCTCCAAACACCATTATATTGGGCGACTTCAACTACCCAAACATAGACTGGGAGCATTACTCTAGCTCCAACACCCTAGCCCAAAGATTCCCAGAATTTATAAACTCAAATGCTATGGAACAACTTGTTACCACTCCCACAAGAGGGGAAAACATACTGGACCTGATCATCACCAACATGGGGACTCTATGCTCCAGACCAGAAGTGTATCCCTCACTGGTAAGATCAGACCATAAACTAATCTCACTGGATATTCACATCCCGACCCCACCCCCTGCCCAGAAAATCACAGTGAAAAACTTCTCTAAAGCAAATTTCACACTCCTCAAAACCGAGGTGGAATCCTTCAAAGCCCCCGGGCCTGTGGAAAATACGGCCCAGACCGTGGAATCCTTTATAAACGCATTCTATGAACACCTTCATGAATGCATGGATCATGCGATCCCAAATAAAACCAAGACCCAGTCCTCCAAAGGCAGACATCCTGTCTGGTGGACCCCAGCCATAAACAAACTATACAATAGAAGGAGGAAGCTACTAAATGATAGAGCAAAATCCCAAAAAGGGAAGGCATCACTGATCAGTATTAGCAAAAAACTACGGGCATTCATAAAATTGTCTAAGGCCAGCTTCGAGAGAAAAATTGCACAGGACACTAAGGATAATCACAAGGCTTTCTTTAGTTATGTTAGGAACCTGGGTGGTAATTCCCAGATATGCTCAGAATTAGTCCAAAATGACAAAAAATACACTGAACCCACAGACATTGCCAACATCCTAGCTGACAGGTTCAGCGCAAACTTCTCCCCCCCTCCCCACCAAAAGGGCAAATATCTATCCCAGCAGACTGCTGCCCCCCTGACATCTCCGATGCTCAGGTAAGAGCCGCCCTCTCCAAAGCAAAAAACACAGCATCAATGGGACCAGACGGTGTCCCGGGCTGCGTCCTACATGAACTCCAAGAAGAGCTAAACCCAAACATAAAATTACTGTTCAATCTCAGCCTTACTACAGGATATGTGCCCAAAGAGTGGCGTACAGCAACAGTGGTCCCTCTCCATAAAGGTGGTGCCTCAACAGATCCTGGAAACTATCGCCCCATAAGCCTGACTAGCTTGGTCTGCAAAGCTATGGAAAGGATCATCATGGACCTCATAAATAAAGATATTGGGGACCTACAGACACTGGATCCTACCCAGTTCGGCTTTGTTAAGGGCAGATCCTGCCTCTTAAACCTGGTTGATTTCTTTGAAACAGTCACCAAGGCCATTGACGAGGGGAAGGTGGTCCACACAGCCTACCTGGACCTCGCAAAAGCCTTCGATACAATACCCCACTCGGGCATTATAGATAAGCTCACCAGCTTAAATATAAACCCGTTTGTCACTAGATGGATTGCAAACTGGCTCAAGGACAGAACCCACATGGTTAGAATTGCTGGAGCCATGTCAGACTCCAAACCAGTTACAAGTGGTGTCCCACAAGGCTCAGTCCTGGGACCTCTCTTGTTCGATATATATTTCTCGGAGGTACAGGCCAACACGGAAGGACTGTGGCTGACCAAGTTCACAGATGATTGCAAACTGGGCGCCATAATCGACTCTCCAGCCGACACAAGCATCCTCCAAAAGGGCCTCATAGAAACAGACAACTGGTGCCAGAGCCATGGCCTCAAGCTAAATGCCAAAAAGTGTATAGTCATCCCCTTTGGCAAAAACAAAGTGCCCACAAATTACCACGTAGGTGGTAATCCATTAAGTACAGAAGAAGTAATTAGGGACCTGGGGACCCAAGTTGATAGCAATCTCTCATTTGACAACCACGTGGCCAAAGTGGTTAGAAAAACATTTTATATAGCCCACCTAATCATGAAGGGATTCACATCTAGATCAGGGGAGGTCATCGTGCCTCTTTACTCATCCCTCATCAGGCCCATAATTGAGTACAATGCCCCTTTTGGGATGTACCTTACCAGACACCTGCAGCAACTGGAAAGACCCCAAAAGTACCTCACCAAGAGGATCAAAGGGCTCAAACAGATGCCATATGCTGCCCGGTTAAAGAAACTCCAGCTCTACTCAGTGGCATACCACCTGTTCAGAGGCGATCTGTGCCTGACATATAAAGCCATGTCCAACCCGAAATTAATGGACATGCTGCACCTCAGAAAATCCAAATCCCATCGAGCTACGTGCTTGAGAGACTTGAACCTCAGCACTGAAATAAATAGGACATGCTGGAGGGACAGATTCATAACCCAGAGGCTCCCTTCACTCTGGAATAAAATCCCAGTCCAGGTTAGGCAGAGTCCCTCATTGACTCTATTCAAGAGGAATCTTGATGAGTGGATGGGAGATCGTAGGTTTACCCCGGGTATCACTTCTGTGTCACTGTTAGACAGAGGCACAGTATACTAACCTCGAAAAAGGGCATAGCAAAATAAATTTAAAATGGGTGGCGAAAGCCAAACACATTCTGGCTAGGCTTATAAATGCCCTAGGGCAGATAGCCTAGTATGAACCTATGAACCTATGAACCTATGATATACAGGGATAAAGCTCTGCCTATGGCCTAAGTGATCCAGGTTCGAACAGTGGCTCAGGTGTCTGCTAGAGCAGGAATGTAAGGATGGGTGGACCCATCCTGAGAGGAAATGGGCACATTGAGGCTATCCAGTGCCACAGTAACTTGAAGGAGGAGCAGCAATGCAGAAATGATGTCTCATGGGTTGAACATGCATTCACACAGGAAAAGCATTACCTGTACCCCACCCAGTGGAGGAGTTACTTCTTACTGCATATGCCATCATTGCCAGGATACCAGTGAAGCACAAACCACCTTGGCAGCTGCCTGAATTACAGCTTTTCCAGATGGTTGCCACCTTTGTTCTGGGGATACTGAGCATGAAAGAACAAATGACTTTAAGTCCATTTTGGAGATGGGCTTGATCGTAGCCAGTCAGGATGGCAAAATGATTTTGCAAAATGACAGACTATAAAACAAAATAATTACTTAATTCTGAGTTTTATTTTCATGGTTACTATTAGGATCTCAGCATATGCTAGAGATGTACATGAAGTTGTTAAACAGGCTTATGAAGGGTGTTTTGTTAAGAGGGTCTAGATAATGCTGGATAGAAAGTATCTCTGTAACAGAAGTGTAATCGTCCCAAGGGAAGAGCAGTCTACAACAATGTAATTATCATCAGTAGAAGTTCTATCTAATCATTATGTAGTGGAGCTACATAAACTCAGGGATATGCCTTGATTCTTTAAAAGCTTTGGCATGCTTTTCATTTAAGTAATTTAGTGAAGATATCCTGCCTTTTATTTTTCTGCTGTACAATATTCAGTGATTTTGTGCTAATTTGGTAATAGTTTGAAATTAAATGATTCCATATGTGCCTTTTATTTTTCTGCTGTAGAATATTCAGTGATTTTGTGCTAATTTGGTAATAGTTTGAAATTAAATGTTTCCATATGACAGAGTTTTCACTCATCTTACATATAAAGTTACATATTTTTATGTACACTGCTAACATAATTAACTACTACTACTTACAGACTAGGTTAAACAAGAGGAGTCACTGCAGATCTAGGCAGAGTGCTGAATGTAAACATCATAACATTCATGACTTGTGGTCACTTTAGTGGTAGTAGTGTCCATTATGGTTACTGCAGAAAGCATGGTCCCACTCTTGGTGGCAGTACATGGTCTGAATACCAGCTATGGTAGCAGATACCAAGATGGATGAGTACAATAGCAGAAGGGACTGACAGTTTACTGCTGAAGGAACATTTAGCTGCTACAGTGTATGGAGTATGGGACAGTCCAGGGGAATTTCATAAGAAAGGCAATTCTGGTGCTAATAACATAAAACAAGAATAATTCAATAAAGCTTAAAGTATTGCCCTCCTGCAAAAAATGATGCTATTTTGTTTGTTTGTTTTTTGTTTTGCATATGGTGAGGATTTTGCTCTCACATACGCAGTTGACTGTCAGCATTTACGCTGTCAACCTTTTGTGGTCAATGTTCTTGCCATTGCTATTCCAGTGTGTTGACATAATTCAGTAATCTCATATCAGTAACCAATAATATCTACTTTTCTATGTTTTTTTTTGCAAGAGACTAATGAGGAATGAATCTCCCACATCCCCATGTATCCCAGGAGCAGCTGTTAACTTGCCCCATATGTGTGTTTGTGTGTGTGTGTGTGTGTGTGTGTGTGTGTGTGTGTGTGTGTGTGTGTGTGTGTGTGTGTGTGTATGTGTATATATATATATATATATATATATATATATATATATATATGTATATATATATATATATATATATATATATATATATATATATATTAGACCACCTTTATAGTTATGCTTTCTAGTTTATGACCCTGTTTGTCTATGGAAACTTCTTTTTGAATTTATGTTCAAGCAATTCTATATTGTTGTATAATATCTTGTTTAATTGTTTCTCAATATTCTAACCACTGTATGCTGTATCAATTGCGAAACTCAGATTTTTACTCCTTTTATATATTCTATGCTCTTTGTACAAAATAGCTATGTGTGTATATATATATATATATATATATATATATATATATATATATATTTTTTTTTTTTTTTTTTTTTTATTTGTTTATTATTTTTTATCATTTTTTACTATGAAATTGGAGCTTTTCTCCTGGGCCTCCGCTGAAAACGGTTACCTTGTGTCCAGTCGGACTAACCCAGTAAACAAATGAAAAATAAAATAAATAAATAAAATGAATAAAATATATGAGTATATAGATAGATATATAACTATATATATATATAAATATATGTATATGTATATATATATATATGTTTGTGTGTGCATGGGTGTATAGATTTACCCTATGGAATGTGACGTTATGTATTGAATATTAGAAGTGGGAGGAAAGCCTAGACATAAACATTAGTGTGCATTACACTAGAGAAGAACATGCTGCTTATGTGAATCTGCACTACAGTAGTCTCAGCATACGTTCTGGTTGGGGGGGTTAGAATATACACTTTCCAGGTATATGTTAATTCTGTAATGACACTTGCAGCTGGCATGCCATGGTGAAGTGCAGAATTCACCTTAGTTGCATAGAACAGGCCATGCTGTGACACAAATGAGACCGTCGTGAATCCCACACCATAAAACTGCATGTGGACGTACACACTGACAAACTGCATAGTAAATCAATGAAGTCAAAGACTGCATTTTGGCAAGTAAGATTATAGAACTAGTGAAATTAACTGTAGCAACTGGAAGGTTTAATGCTGATGCATCACTACTAATTGTTTAAACAAATTCATGGCCCAAGGCTACTATTTACTGATCCTTACTATTTGCTGCTGGCGACCATGTTTTTCCTCCAAACCATTCTGTTTTCTTCCTCATTGTCTTTCTTTTTGCTCAACTTAAAGTAACAGAGAAACAACAAGTCTAGCATATCTCACCTTGAAAGGAGTGACTTTCTAGCCCTTACCTTACCTTATACTTTCATAATTCATTTCATTATTGTCTTGCAGTATGTAGCAGACATCATTTCTGTCTTCATCTATCACTGTTCATCTTACTCTTTAACTTCTTTCCCCTTCTTTTTTCCAAACCAAATCCTTAAAAACATGCAGGGATATGTCTGTGTTTATGCCTGCATCTGTCTATACATAACTGTCTGAGGCACAAACGGCCATTCTTTTTTCCTTTTTTTACAGAAATAATTTTTTTCACATGGAATTGAGACTGCTTCCTGAGCTTAGGATACAAGCCAGAAAAAAGTAGTTCTTTCAGCAAGCAGATCAGAGTAAAAAATCTCACAGCAGTGGAAGCGTCAATAGGACAGACCAGTACACGTAAGCCCAGTGACAGTGCCCACTTCCATTGATCTCTGGATGTTCATACTATGTTACGAAGTTTAGACTGGGAATAAAAAGCACACATTTTCTTTGATGCATACTGTACCTAATAAAAATAACATTTTGCACTGTAATACTTTCTATTAACACACCTGACCAACATAAAAGATACTTGCAGACGTAACTCCCACCAGAAAGAAATGCACCTGTCTCTCATTATCCTTGGTTCTTTTCTAAAAACAATAATTTTTACTGGACTGAATGTACTGCTTTTTAGTATAACTGCAGTTAGCAGCAATTGAGGGCATGCATGTCTGTGAGACTGAAATAATTACATTATAATATTGTTTATTCCTGTCTATCTTTGAAATGCATACACAGAAATTCCTACTTGCCATTATATACTTCCTCTAAAAAGCCATTTGACATTAGTACTTCACTAGCTATCAAAGATATCTTGATTAGTGGAAAAGTGCAATTGTCACTGCAAAAGATTTGCTCAGTACACATCTAAATTAGCTTCTGAATTGCTACCATAAAAAAACAGGTGTCAGGTGTATGAAGAACTTTAAAAGAATACCTTCCACTTTATGACCACAGACAGGCCATTAAGTAAATGAAGGGATTTAACTTCATGAAAATTGGGTTTAAGATTGAACACACACACACACACACACACACACACACACACACACACACACACACACACACACACACACACACACACACACACACAAGCACATACACATACACGCACATACACAAACACACATTCAAATTTTTCTTAAAAGAATCACAAGAAATTCAGAAATTAGTCCTTTCATCTTTTATTAAAGATTTCTTCAGTATTAAAAAATGCTTACTCTTATTTGTACAACTTTCACTTAACATTGTCTATAAAAAAATAGTATGTACTAAATAGTGTTTATGTAGCGAGTTTTGAGTTTTAAAGAATTTAGCACATACAACTGTGTAAGTATTAATTCTGTTATTTTTACAAGGATAATGAATGCAACAAATCAGATAATTGCACTGGTTATGTGACAGCTGATATTCAAAAATGGATTTGTAGTGATGCAGGGAAGTAGTTTATTTCTGAAGAAGTTTCACTTATTAAAAATGAAAAAAAATAATCTCTAGATTTCTAATGAATCTGAAGTGAAATTTGATTGCCATTTCATTTGTGGAGTTTCTTGCTTTTCCAGTAGACTTAGCTTGAGGTTTATATTCAAAACAAAACATTAGTGCCACACTAACAATGGTATTAAAATCTATGTTATGTGTACAGTACATGAACAGATGTCAGTAAACGCGTATGTACAATGTAGCCAGAGGATGTGTCTGATTCTTGCTGTTTGCAGAAATTCAGTATTATGCAATGGAGTTCTTTTAAAAGTAAGACATTTCTTTTTCAAAGAACTCTGATGTATAATATTATAGTCACCACCTGGTGCTAGCAACATTTGCTCATATGGCTTTCATGCTCACAAGTAAACATTGGTCAACATGGGTAGATCCTGCATTACCAGTGACTGAGTAGCAATTGTTAGTACACATTGGTTTACAATATGTTGTGGATAGCCAAGATGTCAGCAGTGCCCCAGCACCCTTAAGATTAAAAATACATATTCTAATTTCACACTACCTCATTCTAAAGGGAATATCAGATTTTACTGAAGAACAGGGATTGTGCTGTTCATTCATTCTGCCCCAGGGAAGATAAGGAAAACGATGCTACCCTCAAAACCAGGTTTCTTTTTAGTGCCTCTTCAGTGGTAGGTTCATAAACAGTTTTCCCTGCTTCCTGGAAACACCTGGGGCTTTGTCATAAAGCTATATAGTGAAACAGTACATTCTTTTCATTGCTGCAGTATTTCTAAGCCTGCTATACAAGTAATTCTTCTTCATTAAGGGAAAAATAGATCTAAAAGAATCAAACACTGCAGACAGAAATATTTTAACAGTTGTAATAAATGCAGAGCAGTTTACCACTTCGGGTACTTATGACTCATAGACTGAAGAGAGGGATTCCTACATCTATAGCATTGCTGATGTTTGATAATCATTAAGTACAAAAGTGGCTAAAATAGAATTGGTCAAACAGTTAAACATGGTTGCATGACAAAAAGTCATATTGCAGGTGTTTGACATAAGAAAATGTGGACACTAAGCTTCTAATTAACTGCATGAGAGACAAAATCAAATCTGGTCCCACATCTAAAAAAAAACCTTTTTTTGTGGGAAGAGCTTTACTTTTCTTCACTTCATCATATGATAGGCATACATGTTTATGTGTACTAATTGTGAGATGACTGTGCCCTAGAGTAAAGGGATTACTGGGAGCTATACTAATCCCAAGCTTAGTATATATTCAAACAAAGTCACACATTTGTGTTCACGCTCTACTGTGTCAAATACATTGGTATTTAACAACTGTCCTGCCAGTATCACAGTTAGAATAGGGTGAAGGGGTCAGTTAATCTGAAAGCAAGCTGTTAGGGGCATGATCAGCCCCTCAGATGAGTTGTTGACCAGGCACCAGAGCAGAAACCGCATTCAGTAAAAGTAGCTGTGTCTGATATTAAGGTGGCATAAATTATTGTGTTTTGCTGTTTACAGTGTTTGTGTTCTGTGTTCTTTACTATAGTTACTGAAGAATATTTTTTTTTTTTTGGTCCACAATTTCATCTTGAGGTGGGGTGTCACCATGGGGATTGTTCAGAGTGTCACTTTATCTTGCTACATCTCTGTGCCTTTCTCCATATATGTAATGCGCTTGTCTTCTTTAAAGGACGGAACTAAAGTGGTGATTCAGCAAAGTTGAATACAGAAGCAGCCATCATGGAAGCATGATCCTATGAGATCTTTTATCATTAGAACCATTGTGTCTCTCTCACAGAGACATGAACTTTTTGATACTTGAAGAAAAGGAATCATATGGAATGTCTGGAGGGATCTTCAAAGAAGTAGCTCAAGATTCATTCATCCAAGATTTTGTAAGCTTAAATCATTCTTAAGAGTGAAACTCCATTGATGTCCACATCAGCAAAAAATATTGAACTGTTATATCCACAATATTTAAGAGATGGTTAATTGATAAGGATTCCTGCTAGATACACTAGAAATTCCAGAAATTATGCAGGGGACTGAATTATATTACACTGATTTACTGAATAGTTAGAAATGTTGTCATACTGGGTGTTGTAAAAACAGTTAGTGAACTGAATAATTTGGTGAAAGTGACATGGAATGAGTAATAATTTAACTTATGAAAAGGAGAGATATCATCTATGACTTGTTTCTTTAAAGGTTTGCTGCCTTTAACCACTGGAGAATACCCTGTACATAGCATGTGGGCTTATCTCAAATGTTCAATGCTGAATCCAAGCAAAGAGTGATAATATTGGCACAACCTGATATTATTCAAGTGTTATAACCACTACATATCTGAGAACAAAGCATGTTTTACATTGCATTGGTCTTTTAAATGAATGGCATTTGCTAAACGTTACTTTCAGCCAATCCACTTTATTTAGCTGTGGTAAGGTAAACATAAAATGCAATCATTGCTTTTATATATTAATGCATGAATAGTGCAGCTATTTAAATTTCTTGTATTACTTATGTTTCTGTCATGTGTTCTTTGTAAAACTATAATTCACATAAAAAGAAGGTAATCTATGCTCTCATTTTTCGCTGCATGGCTTTTAATGAGCATACCCTATTAGATTATTAAAACTCACTGGATGATGCTCAAGGGCACCGATGGCCAAGGCTTCCAAGTGTACAGAATAAACACATACCTAAGAAGTTGAGAAAGTTTTACCTGTTGAGCCTCCTCATAGGATTCACCTTCTGGCTCCATTCCTTGTTCTCCTTGGGCTTCTTCCATGGCCTCCTGACCAACTTCTTCAGGCTAAGGATATACAAATGTTATATTTAGTTAGTTATATGCAAACATTAATGACATTATAATACAAAAGATGTTATTTCATTTTTTGTCATTTGTGTACTGCATTTCATTCATGAGCAGGAAATACACCATTGCTGTATATTCAGTGTCTACCTCTAACAATGAAATTTAATAAACAAAAATATGTGGGGTCTACACCAAATGTTGTCTTATCACAACAATATTAATGATACAGGACTTAGATTTTTTTGTCAACAGTTGTGACTACCCAGTTAATATGCAAGAACAGTGGCAGATTTAGGCATGGGTGCAGGGGCGTGCGTCGGCCCCTTTTTAGACTTTTTTTTTTATATGCATCCAGTCAACAACGCGCCTAATACTGTACATCAGAGATAAAAAAAAAAACCACCACCACGTTTCTCAGATTCTCAGCTGAAACTTCTTACTCATCAGTTAATTTCTTGGATGTCAGCATAAATATTAGAAGAGGGAGATTAGTATCCACATTGTTTAAGAAAAAATGTTGGAGGAACACCATTTTGAAATACGACAGTATGCATCCTCGTCATACCTTTAAAGGTATTTTGAAAAGTCAATTTGTTAGATTAAGTAAAATATGTACTGACAAGGATGATTTAAATAGAGAAGCTGACAAAATGGTGAATATGTTCTTAGAAAGAGGTTATAACCATGACCTAGTAATGGAAGTCAGAAACAATGTTTTGCCCTTAGAATCTCTGACTTCACATGATTCTAGAATTGATCGCCAGGCAGTTCATTTTACTAATACTGTTTATAACTATAATTATACTGATAGAGTATCTTTTATTACGACATACACTAATGACTTCATGAATATTAAGAAAATATTAGTCAACAATTGGAAGGTTTTAATGCTGGATGAACCTACTAAGAAAATAATAGGTAATACTCCTCATATAGTTTACAGGAGTAATAAAAATTTAAAATCCTTACTATGTGATAGAAAGCCAAAATTATCACACAATATGTTAGGCACTAATGATTCTTTTCGAACCTATCCATGTCATAACTGCAATTACTGCAAGTTTATAACTAAAAGTCAAGAATTTGTACATCCAGAACTTGATTTTACGTTTACACCTAGATTTAGAGCCACCTGCAACACCTCTGGATTAATCTATCTAGCCACATGCGAATGCTGTAATGTATTCTATATAGGCCTTACCAAAAGGAAACTTAAGAATAGAATATATAACCATCAATATGATATAAAAAAGAAAAATGATTTAAATGCTTTGGCCAAGCATGTGATATCTAATCCATCGCATTCCTTTGTATTCAGGGTGCTGCAAATTGTAGAGGACACAGATAGAGGTGGTGACTATATAAATCAGATCGAGTTAAATGAACTAAAATGGATACTTAAACTTAGAGGTCACTGCCCCCCAGGCTTAAACAATTATATCACCATCAGGTCATTTCTTAATAACCGAAGATGACATTATAAAGTGTAGTATAGTTATCATACCCAGCAGTCTTTGTGACATTTAATTATTTGTTTAGTGTTTATTTATTTATTTATTTATTTATATTTTTTCTTTATACATTCATTACCGTGCCTACTTAATTGTTTTTAAACTTTAAGTTGTATACAATTGCTTTAAGACACACTATACTATGATTCTAATATATTATTTATACAGCCTGAGAATTTATAGAGCTTTGCTTCTCTTACCTTATCTTATAAATTAATTTATTTCATTAATTCATTTAATTTTTATTCAAAAAGTTTATACCATGCATTGACTATTTTGAGTAAGTTAGAGGTGGTTTCTTTGACATAATTCTAATTTTTAATTCTTAATTTTTTATTATACAATTATAAATATACATATATTTTAGAAATAGTAAGTTATAATTTACATTTATATTTTTACATGCCTATATTTATATATTTATATATTCATTTATACATATTTATTCATATTTATTCATATTTATATATATATATATTTATATATTCATATATACACTTATTCATTTATTCATATATATATTTACATTAAGTATTTTTATGAATGGAATTGCTTTAGTATATACTGGTAAGAAAAACCTTTATTCAGGAACAATGTGAGCAGCTTTACATTTTAAGTGAACTGAGAATGCTGCACAAGTTGTCCAATGATATATGCTGGAATATTTTTGCATCAAATATTTGTCTGGTTGCTTTGTAATATCGTTTTATAATGTGTTTAGAACAGGCAACATTTGTTCCGATGAAATTTCCTGAATTTTTGAATGTTCTTGAAGTGTTATGGTAGAGTTTGTTTCATTCTTTATGTCTGTTTATGTTTGTTTTATAATACATTTTTAAATGAGGAGTTTTTAAAAAACAGTCTTCCTTTAAATACCTGAATGCTCAAATGTTTTCTTAATTAAATAAGTAGTTAATTGATTAACTTAAGACAATTGTTTATTGGCTGAGCCTCCCTATAAATCTGTAGCTATTTTTCACATTAAATTGTCTGATGAAGCGTATGGTAGCATACCTTTTGTCTGTTTCTATAAATAAAAAGTAAGATTTTTTAACGTGGAGAGTCGGAAGCTTCTTGTTCTATATGTACATCAGAGATGTGATTTTTATTTTTAAATGCATCCTGTCAACAACGTGCCTAATACTGTACATCGGAGATGTGATTGGAGGTTGCAGTCAGATGACTTTTCTTTAAAACGATCCCCCAACTGCATCTCCATTGTAATTTAGGAACGTTGGTGACAGCTTGATAACAAGTAAAAGTTAATAACTTAATTATTTACCTTGAATGCGTCAGACTGTTCAAGATAGTTCAAAACCAGAAAAGACTTCAAATTGCTCTTCCAGTGTGAGGGAGTGACAATTGCAGTTGACGTAATCTGCTAATTTTCATTGAAGCAGCAATTATTTTCAAGGTGCCAAAGAAGCGGTACAGTTGAGAGAGTGCTGCATTTGGCGTGCTTATAGCATAAACGGCTTGTTATGCTTTTATGTTCTAGTGCAACTTGGTAATCAGAGCAGTATAAAATGGATGTGGTATATAATTTGCACAGTCTGAAAGTTTAATATTACGCGCTTCATTTCAAACTTTGTGCAGTGGATTTAGAATTTTTCAAAGTATCATGGGTGTAGTAGTCAATTAAATTGAGCTGGCACAAGCCTGTTATTTCGGGATTTCTTCTTTTCTTCCTTTTTTTTGTGTAGTACTGAGTTATCTTGTCCAAAAAAAGCAGTGTGTAGGAAAGGGAGGCCTACACTTGGTGGGGTCAGGGCTACATACTTATCTGAAAACTGGCTCTTAGTTCCAAAAAGTCCTGGCTTCATCCCTTGTGACAGAATGCCAGGATTTGTACTAGGCTAGCTACCAAAAATATGGACAGCTGAGAGATAACATAGTATTAAATTATATTTTCCTTAATGTCTACAATTAAAGCATACTTATACCAATATAATAACACAGAATATTGTGTTATTTCAGGAAAATCAGATTTCATCGAAATCCCTGGTTTGGAAAGCAAGTACAGTTCTCTAATACTTCATACAATGTGTTATGTTACCCTTATAAAAAGTTATTCTGATGAATTAATGCGAGACATTATTATTTACTATGAATATCAATTAAAACATGGATATTTCAGACTTACACAACCGTTCCTCATAATGAGGTACACTCGAAAGATATGAATTCACCTTTCAACGTTTGGCTGACAGCCAACATTAAAATATCCACAAAATATTATCTGTGTGCATTATATACCTCCCAACTGCCCAGATTTTCACAAACTGTCCAGATGTTGCCTCATATTTTGGTCTGTTCCACATAAAATTTGTGGTTTCATGGATTTTTAGGGCAAATCAGTGTGGACAGATTCACTAAATAATGACAGGCATTTGAGTTTCAGACTTTATAGCCTTCAAAAAAATGCATGGTAACAAAAGACCTTTTATTCTAGCAACTCTTAAGTTTATAACAATATTTAAAATTTGTCCCTATTTCCAGGGCTTTGTCCCCCCATTATTTGTCCAATTTTTTTGTGCTAAGATGTTGAAAGCTGTGATATTATAAACTGATAAAAGTTATAAAAGCGGAAACCTAGCAAGACGTAAACTCTGGGACATTCTAGCGGTAAACAGTAGAAGTACCTGTTCATCAGTGAAACATGCATTTCCACAAGCTGGAGTTAAACACAATCTACAAGTTCTTTTTGTAGCTAAAATGAAGTGATTGTCACAAGCAATTTGCACCACCGACAGACATGAGAGCCAAACAGCCCCCAGACGGGTAACCGACAAGAAATCTTCAGCACCTCTTAAAATAAAGACTAAACTGATAACGGTGCAAACAGATACTCATGTAGTAGTAGTAGTAAAAAAAAAACATGACCATTACTTTCAGTCAGATAAACAGCAAATATTTTGATTTTTTTTTTTTGCATTGCAGAGGTCCTTCTTATTATGGCAATGTTACCTGCTTACAAGAGGAGAGCTTTTGTTCATAAGCTCAATAAACAAGGACATCATGGTTAATTTTGTAAGGTACACAGAGAGTAAAATGTTGTAAAAGGGAACTGCTTCTGATAATGACTTGCTACTTCTGCTTCAGCAGAGTGCTTGTCTCTGCAGTTGGCGGCAGGTCGCTGCATGCAGTAGGTGAATTCTTTACGCAGTTTGTGAATTGTTTGTTGTCGTGCTCAGAATGGCATATTTAATTTCTGGTTCCTTTCCTCTTTCTGTCTTAATGTTGTCTTGAGGGTGACAATAAATATAGAAGTAGGTGTGCTTTGTTCAGTGATGCAATTCTGATTGCCTTGGGGGGCAGTATTTTCATATGTTCCAAAAAGTTCATTCTGATGTTTAGTGCTGCTGGTGAGGTGATGAATGCTGACATATATGTGTGTGGTCATTGGAATGCTACCACCCCTTCACTAAAGTGTTGGCTACGATTGACAGCATGTTATCATCAGGATAATGATTTAAGGTTTCAACGGCTTTCCTTACTACTAACAAAGGAGTGAGCGGTTTTATGTAAGAGTGCATTGTGTGTATCTTCTAAAATACCTCATAAATATGGGAAACAGCCTGAAATTAGTGTTAAATATCTAGAATCTGGAGAACGTTTACATAGTACATACTTTTTTTGAATTGTCATCTCCAAAGAGTGACATTAATTAGTGGATTTAATCACAGCTTCTCATACCTCTCAACCTTTGAACATTAATAATCATAGCACTAGCCTTTAAGAAAACCATAGCAGGGGACTCAAAAGAGGAGCACATTTTTTTAGAATAGAAGGCCTTTGGATTTTTTGGAAGAGAAGATACTAGATCATATATACTTAGTGCCAATCTTTGCAGAAGAAAATCAATAATTCTTAACAGAAGCAATGTAAAATATGAGGCCAAAAATCATAGTGTTGCACCTAAATCATAGCAGTTGAGACTTAAGGTGATAATAATAGTCCATAGAAAGTACAATCTACTTTAGTGTCACCTTAACTATACAGATTTAGTTAGATTTCAATATACAATAATAATCGTATGGGGAATATGGCAAAGTGGACATTTTGGCTCAGTCTTAGCAGTGTCTTAATAACCGATCAAAAAGAAAATTGACTTTGTCCTTTCTTACTCTCTGATGAAACCCAGAAAAGCAGTACAAGGGAACATATGGGATCTGTCGTAGGGCAAACTGTTAATTGAAACTTCTGCGTTTCTGGTTTGCTTGCTTTCCATTGTTTCCCAAGTAACTGTGGTTGTAGTTGTGATGTCAGCTAGGAGGCACAGAACAGCATGGCTGCCTCACCTTTGGACACGAAACTGAAAATGACAGAGCAGTTCTCTTATGTAGTAAGCATGCCCTTTCTTTTGCAGTGCTGTTATTCCCAAAATTTATTAATGGGGAAATATTTAGCAATGCACACTCACCTTTTTATTTGTGTGCAGTACATGGAAAATGTCAGAAATGCTTTTTTGTATGTGGTCACAGGATAAGGTTAACCAATTCGATCAAAACAGCTCAAATGAGCAAGTGGAGATGGATCAAACCTTGTTGCCTTAACCACCAGACAAGATTTATCTTTAAAAGTCTGCCTTTAACTTTCTACTTAGGTTCCTATCTGACTGTCCATCCATCTGCCTGTCTGTCCACTCCTAAAGCAATACAGCTGCATTCCTGCTGCAATCTTGCAACGACCCCTTGATAAGAAACTCCTGCTACCAGCACATATGATGCTACTGCTGACCTCTGCAGAGCTTGAAACCCTGTTTGCAAGGGCCACTAAACTCATCTGGATGCCAAATGTCACTGTTTCCTTTGCACCATTGATCACTATATCTTTAACTTTTTTTATTCTCCTTTCACTCTCCATGCTCATTTTTGAGAAGCTTACCCCATAATCTGGCACGCTGGTATATTTTAGGACAAGTTGCTTCTTTGACATCAGATACTACACACACACATTTGATGTCCCTGTAGGAGCACCTGTCTGTATAATTTCAAAATGAGTTTGACAATCTTGCCCCCTTTTCCAAGTTTGCTTGTTTGTGTAAGTTCAACCACTGGCAGCCATACCCAAGATGTCTTATAAAACCCAGATTCTGTCCAGGTCAACACAAATAAAAAGCATTTTGCTCCTTGATGAAGCCTGGGGAAGGATCAATTCTTTTTCCTGCATTTCCAAGCAAACAATCCTGGATTCCAGTCTTTAGGGAAAATGATAATTTTCATATAGTTCACGTCCATACCCTGAGATGTAGCTCTATTTTGACCATTCCATTCTGGCTTGTTATGGATCTGAAGGGCTATGAAAGGGAATCAGTATGCAAATTATTTCAGTTACAATGGAAGGGTTCGATCTGAAGTAGCTGCCTAATGGAAGTTGATGTCAGCTATCTCTGTATTAGCTAGCACTTGCCTCCTTCATCAGGCCTTTTTTTTTTTTGCTTGTGTGGGCTTTCAGTTCTCAATTAAAACAAATCAAGGCTGTTATATGATTTCTTTTGGGTTTATGTACTCCCCCATGCATTCTAATCACAAGTGTTAGAATACTGAAAGCAAGCTTTCGCAATAGGGTTAACTGCTTTGACTAAAATGAAGTACTAATCTGTAACTAAGGGTATAGATCTAACCTGAGCTTGAGTTTCATACCGGGTTGACCAGTACAGCACTATTACAATACATGCTACAGCATTAATGTGGTAAACAGGATAACCTGCTAGTTTGTGTATACAAGATCGAATGCTAACTTTGTTCCGCAGCTGATTATATATACACATACATACTACATTGCGGTTGTACATTTAGAAAGTTGACAGAATAAATGGTTGGTTTTGTATTATCATGCAGTATGAAACTTAAATGTCCTAATTAATTGTGAGGCAAGGTACTACACAAATGAGTTGTGCAGGGATGTAGTGTGAGTGGGTCACATGATGTAGACATACCCATCTCATGTGAGGGAAGAAGCTAGATACCACAGCACATTTGCTACTTGTCAGACAGATAAGCACTGTCTCATGTGTAGACCATGTGCAGGAGAAGACGTGGCCTATTAAGCAACATAAAATCACTGTGGGCAAGACAGTTGTATGGGAGCACAAACCTGCAAACTGTTACCATACAACCTGACAAGTTTATAACAGTGCATATGCCCAGTATGACATGGAAGGAGAATGATGTGACTTAGCATGTGCAACCAATCATCATTTCCAGGCACGCATTGAAAATACTTGTACTATCTGTACATGTGCTGTGTGCACAGGAATTACCTGTTTCTAATACCGTATCCACAGCAAAATCATGTGCAACTGAATTTAAAATGATGTCTTTCCACACGTGATGTCAGAGCTTCTTAAGGTAATCTTTTCACAACCACCAAACCCAGTCTCTCACTTTTCCGCTTTCACCCAGTAGTCAATTAACCAGACTGCACACCCTCCCTTTGCAAATTCCTGGATCCGCCACTGAAGAATAACGTAATGTATAGGGCAAGGTGTTTGATGTGTTTGAAATATGCAAGTGACAAGTACACAAGCAGATCTATAGCAAGCAAATTGCCACCATTCGCTGTAATATGCACAATGACAAAAAGATGCTTATTGACAGCATCAGACGAAAACATTATAGTCAGAGTTTCCATTTTTGACAATGAGACTAGATATCTTAAATTCAAGAGTATAAGTCTGTGGATCAAAAAGAGACTGTATAAAGCCTGATCGTTTCAGAATAACAGGACAAAAAGTCCAGCTGTTGAAAACATTGACACGTGTGGTAAAAAATAACACCCCCCCCAAAGGGGTCTGTCCCTTTATCACATCAGCCAACAAATTAGATGAAAATTAATCAGACTCCAGGGCTATTTATAATTAATTCATTTGGCAGTTGTGTGCTTCAGACTGCATGCTTCAGTCAAAGCAACTAAGTACATTCGTAAGGTAAATGAAAACTAAAAAATGGCTGCTCAGCAGCCAAGTGTTATGCACACAGGTTCATAGGTATATACTAGGTTAACTACCACCAGGGCTTTTATAAGCCTAGCCATGCAACTCAACCCAGTTGTGTCCCTATGTATCATGGGCATTTATTAGAAGGGGGTATGCCAGTTAGGAAGTTTCTAAGAGGATATGCAGGATGTGGGGGGAGGTATGTTAGTTCAGGCATTGCTGTCTGCTTCTGTCTATCAGACACATGAGGGCCAGACCTGGGATGAATTTCCAATTTCCCATCCACTGGTCAATCTCTGGACAAGCCATCCGGAGGATGAACAGGCACTTTTAGAGATACATCAATACAACTGCGTCAGACCTTTGTTTGTTGCTTTTAATTTATTTCTTTTCCTATTTCACAACATCGAATTTAGGAAATTCAAGGCCAGCCCAATCATATAGATTTGATACAGTGCAGTACCATCCACAGAATGGAACAAACATGGTCTAAGGATCTCATAACCCAACCTAAGATAGACATTGAACTGAGCCCACAACATCACCCAAATGAAGGTAGAAAACAGACAGACAAACACCTATTAGATCAGCTAAAAAGGACACTGAGGAGAATAAAAAGTCTCCAGTGGGGAGAACCATACCTCAGATTTTGCCTAGAAAAAAAAATTATTCCCAAAGGTCTGATGCTCCCAAAAAGACCTGTCTGCAGCAATGTCAATGAGGATCTCACCCAAAGATGGAATGATATCCTAAGGGACACTAGTCTGAAGCTTGTTAACCTACTACAGTAGCACAACAGTGAGCAACAAATCAAATCAAAATCAGACCTAATACTTCATGAAGAAGTATATAAAAACATATCTAACATCAATACAAAGTTCTGAGCTATCCAAAAAAGAACAAACACCTTTGTGAATGATATCAAAATAAGGAAACCAGTCAAGATCAAGACAGACATTAACGACAATCACAGCATTACCAAGGTTTAGTCATCATCATCCCCACGAAATATGAATTACAAAAGATGTGGAATCACAATAAGAAATTCCTCCTTTACCCATAAATCTCCACCAAGTCCTGCACAATTTCAAGGACCAACAACAAGAGATGAGCCCACCAACAATGAACTTCCACACCAACTCAACCCACAAGGCACATTGGGGCAGGATGTTCAGTCAAGCTGAAACTCCCTGAGACTGGTCCCACAGCAAAACAGGATCCAATCCACCAACAAACACAACAACTAGGCCCCAGAATCTACAACATGGACCCTGCTGCAAACCCCACAACCACTCCTCTCCAATGAACTCTGCCATCTCAGACTATACAGATGACCAAAGAGCAACCCACACCACAGGGACAAAACATGGCAAGAAAAGAGGGACCTCAAACACCTTTGGACACCTCCAAAGGATCCACTAAAGCAACAAAGTCAAAGGAACCATCAAAATTATCACAATTTGGAACCACTCCATCAAACCACTCATGAAAGCAGAACAAATTATACCAGAAAAGAGGTTCACTTTCACCCCACAGCAAAGAAACAATTTAGTTCAGACCTGAAGCAACCTGAAAATTTTCTTCCAGAAATTTAATGTCAAGATACTCTTTCATAGAAGGATTCACAAAACCCTGACCCACAATCATGGGTCCCTGTTCGGAAGTATTGGAAACATAGCAACTTTCATCCACCACCACACCTTGTCATCACTGCATTTGAAAGCAGATACAAAGTGGATATCCAAAGGGTACTATCCCCCCCCCCCCGGAAAGAAACTATACAATATGAAACAGGAAGAATTCTTGGCTCTCAAAAATCTCAGTAGAGACTCCTCAAGAAGAGTCATGAAAGTGAACAAGGGGGAAGGTATTCTTATCATGTACACAGTGGCATACAACAGCAACATTTCACTTATGCTGAACAGTGCAGACTACGACGAGCACTGCAACATTGGATCCATGAAGACTGCTTAAGAATGCATCATCACAGAAATCACCTACCTAAGTGAAGAGGGCCTCATAAGCAATAACCTCTTTGATTTTTTAACAGTTCCACATCTCAGAGTTCCCTGCTTGTTTGCTATCCCCAAACCCAACAAGAGCACCCTGGGCCCTCCACACAAGCCAGTCATAGCCAGTGGTAGGTCCATCAAAGAGTCTATCTCTATTTACCTCAAGGTTCAGATTAAACTACTGGCAGAAAAGAACAGGCCCTTCATCCTAGACACCACTTGACTTCCTGAAGAAGATTAAAAACATCACAGTCAACAATAAAGAATAGCTCATCACTGTAGAAGTTGGACCACTATACACTGTCCTCCCACATGATTACAATATTCAGGCAGTAATTGAGGTTACAAAAAAGAATGGGAAGCCTAACCTGAGGAAACTGAAACCATCAGAACGCTTCTCAAAGTTTTCATCAAGAACAATTTCTTCAGGTTTAACAACTCTTTTTTTACAGGCAAACCAGGGAGCCACAGTGGAAGCAGCAATGACCTCCAGCCTGGTCAACACAGCATTTGGAAAATGGGAGGAAGAATTAATATATTATTCATCCTTTTTCTCATTATGGATAGTTATCTTTGATTTATTGGTGACATTTTCATAATCTGGAATGGGAGCTTGGAGCAACTACAAGAATTCTACAAACACATCAGGAACTCAACTAACTTTCAAAAATGTACTACTACCCACAGCCAAGACTCTATGACATTTCTGGATCTAACAAATCAGCAAAACTAATGGCAGCAGGCATCTAAGCAAGAACCTGCACCATAAGCCCACACAAGTCACCCACCTGTTGCACAAAAATAGTATGCATCCCTTTAAGATCAAATTGAATGTAATAAAATCTCAAGGACTAAGAATTGCCAGAGTCTCAAAGGAGCTCACAGATTTCAGGAAAATCATCCATAACCTCGAAAAAGACTTCCTACCAAGAGGTTACAACTCAAGACTGATTAAGGAAATATTTGAACCTATCATAAAGGGTAAAATAAACAACCCTTACTCATACCTAGCCTACAACTCCACAGATCACGATCTCCAGAGACTTACAAAACACAAGAACAGCAACATACTGAACACCAGCATGACTCTAACATACTCCACAGATTTTAAAACACTACAGAAGACCATCAATGATAACTGCTGCATCATTAAATATATAATTCCCTGAGCAAGATCTTACCACTGAAACTCAGCTTCACTGTCAAAAGAAACAAGAATATCCAACAGCAATACAGACCCATCACCACTCAACTTACCACCAGGGCTGTTCCCTTGTGGACTTCTGCTGTTCCAATAACAAGAAATGCTGTAACAGCACCTCCTACAGTAACTGCAACTTAGACACTGTGGTATACTGTGCCCAATGAAAGAAATACCAAGCTTTTTACATGGGAAAAACAATAAACACACCGAAAACCAAGCTGTCCTGTTATTACACCAATATTTTACAGAAAGCTACCACTAGCACCCTCACCATACATGCAAAGAACAAAACTGGCCATACCACTTTCATTTTTCACATATTGGACAGAATCCCTCCCAGGCCCCTGGAAGATAGCGCCAATGATAAGCTAGAAAGAAAAGAGCTGGAATGAGAAATAAGACTTAACACTGGTAAGGTTCCCTGATTAAACACATCTTTTTCCATTAACCGTATCCTGAACCTCAGGAAAATGGACCACCATATGTATTACTAATTTGGCTGATTTAATCCATAAATGACAAAGATCACTTTTATAGTTTGGTTATTGGTGTTTCAAGATAGATTTTTGCACAATATGTGGACAGTAACTTGATTTTCTAGTTATTGTACTTGCTATTTTTTCTGGGTTTTGGTTATATAGCATCCTTCTTTAATAAAAATGTTGTTCTACATAGGCAGATCTGATGATGCTCCCCAGCAAAAGTGCTGGTTAGAACCACAACAATCAGAATGGAACTCAGATAACACCTCTTTACTTTATGTTAATATATGGATTTTCAGTTAAAAAATTCTAATTAACTTCCAAAGGTTAAGGGTATTGCTAGCCATCCATAATGTACTTATCATCTGTTATGGCTTTCTGGTGTTATTACTTTTAGTACTGATTTGAGTGTTTCTCTCAGCAAATGTTACAACTATTATATTTTTGGTGCCAAAAAGTGTTGCAGTAAGTTTAAAGTGATTCAGATGGGCTGGTTTTCCACAGAGGATGGCTCCTCTGGTTCCCTCCAAAAAAGGGAATGCCCATAGGGACTGTCCTCACTTGTACACGCCCACAAATTTCTGTAATTAATAAATGCAGCTGAACCCTCCTGACACATAACAGAGCTCATCTGCTCATAATAAAGATAAAATAAGAAGAACTGGCATCTGCATCTTATCTCGTTTTTAATTTATTTTGTCTTTGCTTTTCTTCACATTTTTTTCCATTTACCTTTGCTTTGATTTATGGCTTGCTTGACTTTTTATTTACTGAGTGCAGTTTATTCATGAGTCCAGGAATTATCTCTTAATATCTACAGACAATATACAATTTTTAAGGGACTTAACTTCATGCAGCAGTTACTTCCAGAGAAATTCCTCCACTGGAAGGGATCAGACTTACTTCCAGTCTGTTTAGAGACAGCAACCAAGGACTCATACTGACAAAAGAAGTGTACCCTACTAACTCACCAGTAGGTTTATTACTGCTTCTCTTCCACTGGTCAAGGTTACGCTTAACTAAGGTTAGGGATGGAATCTGCTTCACATAGATGGGGATCCTCTGAGACACATATCAGTCTTACCAACATTTCTTATTTATGTCACAAGCAAAATTTAAATCTCTGAATGTAGTGGTTCTGATGCTGTTCATTTTGCAAATGTGCAAAACGACGCCCATCAGAACTGGATCCAAGGATGCCTTGTATGCCAGGCATAGATCTCCGCTCAGTAATTTGTAGAAGGCTGAGTATAAAGATAGGGTTTTAAGAATATCCATATAGGACAATGTGTTTATACTCTGGATTCCCCTAGTAAGCAGCCTTTATGGATATTCTAACTGTTGTATATGTCTGGTCAGGTACATGCTGAAGAGAACATTATACTGGATGATGGGTCTGATAAGACCCAAATAAAGTAGCAGTATGAATTCCTTGGACCTGGATGCCATGGCCTTACTTTTAAGTTGGATGACATGGAATTATTTTTTTATTACCTTGGCTATATGTTGGCCAAAAGCCAGATTACTGTCTACATATGTTCCCTGATCCCTGACTACTGAGTCAACTCTTAGGAGTGAGTTATCGATGGTGTAATTAACCTTGGTGGCAGTTTTTCCAAAAAGGCACAATAATCATTTCTTGGCATTGAGTTATAATCTGTGACTTTGGCACCAATCATTTCTTGGTGGAATCTATGGTAGCTCCTTTGCAATCATCTGTGAACTTGGTCAGCTAAAGGCCATAGAAATTAGCCTTTACTTCCAAGAAGTAGATACCCAATAGGAGCGATCCCAGTATTAAGAAACTGAGGTACTTCACTGGTGATCGGTCACTTAGTGGAGGCATGGCAATGAAGCAATAAATAAGAGTGACTAAACAAGATCAGTACCAAAAAAATGTTCTTTGTCAAAATTTCATCCAAAACAAGGGTTTTCTCAGGAAAGATCATTTACTGCTGTGTTGCATATTTGGGTCCCAACCCCATACCTCTCAATCTCTTAGAACAAGAAATCTGGACATAGCCATAAATAATGGGGGATGATGGCTCCAAAATAGGGACAATTTTTAAATATTGTTCTTACAAAGTTAGAAAGTTGATAGACTAACAGGTTTTGCATTAGCCTGAATTTTTTGAAGGATACAAAGTGAATTTCAGATATCTGGCATTATGTTCTGACTTCAGTCCTCAATAATTTGCCAGTGATTTGCCAGCAAACCACAATTTTATGAGCAATAGGCTGAAAATATGAGGAAAAGTCTGGACATTCTGCGAAAATCTGTATAGTTGAGAGATATGGTTTCCATTAATGTTGCAGACGAGTACAAGGTATTAGTACTAACATACCTTGCTTCATGATCTGTGTCCTAGTCTCACCTATGCTAAAGTGCTGCTGACCACTTATCAGCTTCCTCAGCAAGTATGCTAAGATTCCAGGGGACTGACAATAATTCCAAGGATGCATTTAAAAATGACTGGCCTTTATTCATTTTCTTATTAAGTCCTTCTCCTGTAGAGCTAAATTCCATGATAGCTACAGGATACCATTACTGTTATTGGCTTTTCAATGTTCTGTTGACATACTGATTGGGATGTTTGCCTTACAGATAAACATATTATTTTCACACTACATTACCTGTAAGTTTTGGTTGAGCAGTTAGCCACTCTCATTGTTTTGTATTGATTTATTATTAAGACCTTTATACTTTAAAGTGGTTAGATTTAAAGAACACACATAAGTAAATATTTCATGCATGCTTCTGCTGAACCAGCATATCTGTATTGATACACACCAGTCACTGAATTTGTCTTTTTCATTTGGCTTGTTGTGCAAGCATGAGGTATAGCTGCCATCCACTGCAACATTTCACACAACACTCCATATACAATTTCACGGTTCGTACAGTGGGGTTAAAAATCGTACTTTCTACTGATATAAGCCTCCTGTTATCCACATTTTATCCACAGCCATTTCATTTTTCTATCACCTTATTGCCTGGTATTTCTTTAGTCATTTAATACAGCTGCTTCAGCTCACTTTGTGTTTTGATGCCTCTAGTGTTTCAAACCGTATTTCCTATTAATTGTTTTTCCTCCATAGAACTTCTTTTTAACTTCTTTGAAAAAAATAACCATCTGTACATTTAAGCACTCTTCTAATTAGCAATGCCTATTTCATCCTTTCACGCTATCTTGTTAATCAGCTTTGCTGTAAATATACAGGCAATTTGCGAATAGTGCAGCTTAGTAAATATTAACTTTCTTCAAAGTAACATGCTGGTTTCGTAAGGAAATTAACAGAAACTTAGTCTCTGTATATATAGTTTCTTTATGTTTAAGTTTAGAAACTCACAACCTATTAGTTATTAACTAATTTATTTTAGAATCTTTTCCTGAGCAAATGCTGTTTCAGCGAGACCAAATTAACATCACTGGCGGATGTGCTATCCTGGTTATACTCTAGCTTCAAGTGGTGAGCATTTCACTCAGGTGACTGGTTTCCACCCAGTCTCCCCTCCTCCCATCCTTACAAACAATGGCAGTCACACATCTTAATTCAGCCTCTTTCTCCATTTTCATCTTCATTGCTTTTCCAAATCACAGCTCGTTGTTATATTCTCCAAGCCGTGGATAATCTAGGCATTCATAGTGGAGCTGAGGAGGCATGTGTATTCCCCCTGGTTGCTAGAAAGAGCATGACAGAACAGGCAGGGGGTGGGGAACACCATCTGGCATTAAGGGAAACTGCTCATTTTGGTGTTAAACATACAGTTTGCAGTTTGGTATTTGAATGTTATATGTTACAACTAATTGGTTACTTGAATGTTTTGTATTTGGTGTCTTCAATAAATTGGTCGCAATACATGAGTCTGTATTTGTATTTTACTGGGGAAAGGGAGGTCTTTTGCTGACAACTATGTATTGCCCTTCAAACATAATATGCAGAAAATATATCTTTAGTATATACACTTGTATGTATATATAAATATAAATATATATATATATAATATATATATATATATATATATATATATATATATATATATATATATATATGGTTTCACTTCACAATCTTGAAATACTGAAATCTCAAATTTCAGTATCTCGAGACGAAAGTGTTGAAAGTGCAGTTGCCTGAAACTGCATATGACCGAACTTGGAAAGTAGAATCCACGGATGTGGTGGTGCGCCATGTGCCATGTGGTTTACTGTGTCTGTAAGGTGCGGTGTGCTCTGGGATATGGGGATGACTGCTGATATGTGGTTATAGCTGGAGATTTTGGTAAGTGTTTTCGGTAGGGATTTGAGTATATGTGAGCGTATTGGGAAGTTTTAGGTGTAGGTTAGGGTAGGTAGGTAAGAGTGTGTAAGTGTCAAAAGTGGTGGTGTTTGTACATATGTAATGTGTGTTTAAGCAATGGGAATGTAGAGTGCGACCTTGGTGTTTGTATATATAAGTTGCGGGAGTGTGGGGGGCACAACCCCCCATAAGGGCGGGTGCAGGGGGGCTTGCCCCCCTGCTTATATGCAGGTTAGGTGGGTTTGATTTGTATTTTTGTTTGTGTGTGTGTGTGTGTGTGTGTGTGTGTGTGTGTGTGTGTGTGTTTTGTTGGTTTGTTGTAGTGTGGGGAGGAAGGTGTATGTGTGTTTGCTTGTGTGGTGGAGGGTGTATTTTAAATCAGAGCATCACATACTGAAAGTATGATATTCCGAAGTTTCAGTATTGTGATGTTCAGTTGTATGGGGTTTCATGATTATGTAGTTTCGGTACTTTTGTCTCGAGATACTGAAATTCATGATTTCAGTATTTCAAGACTGTAAACAATATAAATGTATATATATATATATATATATATATATATATATATATATATATATATATATATCCTGACCTCCATCTAATGATTTTGTGTAGTTTGCATGTTCTCAGTGGCTCTTCCCACCTCCGAAAAACATGCTGAGTGTTTCCATCTCAAACTCATCAGTGAATGGAGGTGTGGGACTCTACATGGTGCCCTACATGAGGAAGAGTTATATAGACCGACCTCATTTGACATATACTGTGATGCACAATATCCACAATAAAAAAGAACAGGGATCACAGAGTGTGCACTATGGCAGGGCTCACCCCTCGATGGTGTAAAATATGGCTCTAGGTGATCTGATCATGTTGACTAATGTTAACTAGTGCTGCCAAAAATATATTTGCCTGTGATAAGTGCATTGAGGACCCAACCTATGCCAAGGACCCTTGCTAACTGTGGGAGGGGTGTATGTGCCCATTCACCAGTGTGTGCCCGCTATAAAGCCCAGCAGCCTTGAGTCAATAAGCTCCTGGCCATCTAGCATCAAGTTGCCCATCTGGATGCAAAACCAGTCAACCTGCCAAACATGAACTAAGGATTGCTACACTTTATGTGGGTTCATTGACATGACAGAGCTTGGAAGTGGATGACATGAGGCTGGACATCCTATGTGTCCAAGAGACAAGGTGGAAGGGTAGTGCAGCAAAGCCAATTGACTTGGGATCCAGAGTCTACTTCTCAGGAGGAGGAGGACAGGCTAAAAGTGGTGTGCAAATTGTGGTGAGAGAGAGGCTTCAGAATCAGTGACAGACTCATGGTGATCAGACTCCAGCCTAATGATAGGGCAGTATTAATAATCTCAGCCTATGCCCTACAGAGTGGTTCTGATAGTGTGGAAAAGAGACCATTCAAAAGCAGCTGCAGGACCTACTAGATAAAGCCAGACAACATGAACTAGTGGTGATAATGGGTGACGTGAATACACATATCAGAACATGCAGAACACGATATGAGGACAGCCTGGGTCCACATGGGTAAGGCAACAGGAATAAAGGACAGGCCATTCTAGACTTCCCTCTTGTAAATGATAGTAGCCAACAGATGGTTCAGAAAGAGAGATAGTTACAAGACCACATACAAGAGTGGCCAAATGCAAATCAGGTAGATAGTAAGCAAAGGGCACTGGGGTAGAATCAGTAATTGCAAAGTCATCCCAGTGAAGCAAACTGGCCCACAGCATAAATCACTGGTTCCCAAAATCAGTTGCAAGCAGTGGTCAGAGAAGGCTCTAAGGTCAACAGAGACCAGGCTGTTGACTGGAAAATGACTGTAGAGAAAGCACAACAGCCCAAGGAATTACTCAGGATGCTAGCAACTCAAGAACAGGAAACAATAAGTGGAGAAGTTGAAGAAGAATGGCAGTGCCTCAAACAGCATGTGTGAGTACTACAGAACAGATAGGTAGCCAAGCCAGCTATGGAAATAAGTTACACAAGGAAAGCTAGTGGAGGAATGCAGAAGTCCAGAAAGTCATCAAAAGAAAGAAGGGAGATAGAATTGACAGACCAGGCTAGGAAGGAATACTAGTTGTCTAACAAAGAGGTTAAGAAAGGACTTGCAATAGCAAAGAGCAGGGCATCACAGACACTCTACCAGCTTCTGGAAAGTGACTCAGTAGGTGGCACAAAGAAACTCTATCAGGTTGCAAGGAAAAGACAGAAAGATAAAAAAATATAGTCAGACACCTTTCATTAGGAATTAGGTTCATAGTTTCATAAGGTGTTACTAGGCTAGTAACCTGAGGGTCTTTATAAGCCTAGCCGTTAAATCCCGATATAATACTAGATGAGAGATATAATCTATGCCCAAGATTTTTCTAGCGAGGACTACCTATGTCCAGGAAAGAAGCCGGGGCTATCTCCAGCAGAAATTTATGGTTTCTCATCCAGTCATCTAGGTTGCACTTTATCATGGTCATGGAGGTACTATGCTTGATATGGACTGGAAGTCTAGTGCAGAGGAGTGGCAAACTCTGAGAGATGCATCTGTCTGTCCAGCAGATCCTGGTTATGTCGCAGGCTTGACTAAGGTATCTGGAACAATGACTCTAGTCCCATTTGTCTTATGGATGTGCAACATTTCCATTAGATTTGGATCAGAGACAGCCCTGTAAACCAGACATAAGCCACCTCTAAGTAGTCTATATGCTACTGACTACAGTGACAGTGACTTCAGTCTGTCTGTATAAGACATGTGCTAGAGACCCTGAATTTTCTTAGTTAGAAATCTCTGAGGTCTCTCAAGTTGCTGCAAGTGTCTGGTATCGTACATACCAAAGGGAGCATTATATTCAATAATAGGCCTGATGAGGGATGAGTAGCAGGGAATTATAACCTCTTTTGCTCTTGAGGCAATGCCTTTGCTAATCAGGTGAGTGATGGAGAATGCCTTTCTCACCACAGCAGACACATGGTGATCAAAGCTGAAGTTACAGTCAACTCATGTTTCCAAGTCTCTCACTACTGAATTGGTACTTAGGGTATTATTGTTTATTTTATAATCAGCAGGGACATTGTTTTACTGATGGGAATGATGTTGAATTTTATAGCATTTAGTTTAAGACCATGGCTTCGGCACCAATCATTGGTTTGTGTAAGCCCCTTTTGAAGTATGTTGACATTGCAACAGAACTCAGTGATAGCACCTAACACAGTCATCCACAAACTTGGTAAGCAACAGCCCCTCCATTTTGGCCTGGACTTCTGAGAGGTATTTGCCAAACAAGAGGGAGCCATGCCCTGACCCTTGTGGGACCACACTGGTGACAGGTCTGCTGGTAGAGATAAAGTCTCTCACTTTGACTGAGTGTTGTCGATTTGAGAGCCAGTTTGCAACCCACCTTTGTCAGTGATGCCCAAATGTGGGATAGTGTCAAAGGCCTTGGCCAAGTCAAGATAGGCTGTGTGCACAGCTTTGCCCTCGTCTGTGGCTCTGGTCACTATCTCAAAGAAGTCCACCAGGTTTACCAGGCAAGACATGCCCTTGACAAAACTGAACTGGGATGGATACAGGGTTTGGAGATCACCTATATCCTCATTTATTAGGTCCATGATGATTCATTCCATTGCCTTACAGAGGAGGCTGGTTAAACTTATGGGTCTATAGTTATTCAGGTCTGTTTCTAAGCCGACCTTGTGGAGGTGGATAACAGTCACTATTTTCCATTAAGTAGGGACAAACCAGTACTCAGGCTGTGGTTGAACAGAGTGCCTAATAGAGTAGCTAGCTCTTGTTTTAGAACATTAAGAACTCTGCCCAGGATGCTATCTGGTTCCACGGAGGCTGTGTTTTTAGCCTTGCAGAGAGCTGATGACTTGCTCTTTGGAGATGTAAGGAGGAGGAGATGATGAAGACATAGTTTGTGGCATGCTTGGGGGAGATAAGGGGGTGAAATATTTGCTAAAATCTGTCTGCTAGCAAGTTTGCAATTTATGCAGGGTCAGTGTGTGTGATGCACACATCTGAGGCCTATCATTTAGGACGTAGCTGAAGAAATCCTTATGGTTATCCTTGGCTATGGTTGCTAATTTTTTCTCATAGTTGCTCTTTGAAGATTTTACAACTTGTCATTTTTGCTTGATTAGGCTGAGGAAGGTGCTCTTCCAGTTCTGGGATCTCACTTTTGTATTTTAGACAGCAGCTTATTTTGCTTACTGTATAATTTATTAATGCTAGACATCCACCAGGATAATTTGTTTTTTCTTGAGGATCTTGCTTTAATCCTGTACAGTATCACCAAATGCATGCAAGTACTCTAGAGCTTAAACTATCTCTACACAAAACAGCCACAGTTGAACGGTTTAAACATATTTAATAATAAATAATAAAAGCACAAGACAAATCTTCTCAACTCAACGCAGTGCTATTCAAGAGTTCAGAAATCACAGAAAAAATGCTTAAAATAATACTGTAGAATAGTCTGACATAAATATAAAAAACAGCTAGACTAAACCTGACTAAACTCCTGTCTAACTCTAAGAGCAATCACAGTTCTAAATAAACTTACATATAGAGCAAAGGCAGAATACTAGTGATGTTGTCAGGTTCAGACAAAATCCAAAATGCTCTGATTCTCTCTCTCCAAGAAAGTCTTAAAAATAATACATCACTGCTGGCTCATTTTTAGATTACATCATTCTTCTCTGGTTCCCAGGCTAACAGAAACTCAGACTTTTAACATTTCTTTGATCTTGCAACTGGCCAGGAAATTACAGCAGTAAAAGACATTACATATGTAAAATCTAGCAATTAACTCTAGTCTCAAAAGAATAGAAGAAATTCCTCAGTCCAGACATTATGTCTCCGAGCTTTGAGATCAGTCATACAATGCTTGGCTTAACAGCTTTCTTCCAGCAGAGTGCACTGTGGTTACATTTTTGAAGTTCAACATTTAACACAGTTCTTACATTTTAAGAGGACAAGCCTGTAGGTTATATTCATATTTACAATGACATACAATTATCTACAAAATTCTATCTAGCTAGGCTGGCAGCCTTCACATATCTTCACACAGGGCATCAGTGTATCCTTAGTATAGCTGTCAATACCATCTGTGGCAACTGAAGCTTGGAAGTCAATTATACCTTTCCTTAGGAGACTATAGTTAGCTTTGGTGATTTTTTTAGCCTGATTTCTCCATTGGGGAGTTCTAGTGCTATTGCTACTTCATAAATGATTGATTTATGGTCAGATTTATCCAGTGCAGGCCCTACACTTGAGGCATTGCATCAGTCACTCATATTGGTGGAGATAAAGTCTAGAATATTGGAGCCCCTTGCGGGGTGGTGCATTATCTGTTCCAGGGCATTTGAGTTAACAAAGTTCAGGAACTTTTGTGCGAGTGAGTTTTGGGCTCATATAGGTTTCCCAGTTAATGGAAGGATAGTTGAAGTCACCCATGATTAGAGTGTTAGCTTGTACCTTACTTGTTCCAAGTAGGTTTAAATAAGCTGTGTTGGTATCTTGGTTCATGGAATGGGACCTGTAATTAATGATGACCTGAAGGGGGGGGATCTCATTATCTTTAATGAAGTTAGATACTCCACCTCCTTTGGTTCTCATCCTTCAATTTCTGGTCTGAAAGTGTGGAAGGCATTGTAGCCTTGCAAGGCCAGGGTACTTTCTGTGGCCTTGAGCCAGGTTTCTGTTACTGCACAGATGTCAACATATTCCAGGGAGAGGAGTGCTTCCAGAGAGTGTAGGTTCAGATTTAAACTCCTAGCATTTAGAAGCATGACCCTTAATTTCTTTGTGTTTGATATTTTCACATCGCAAATTTTGTTGGTGTGACCTTGCCTAAAAAAGTCATTATGGGGGAGGCAAGTGCCTTAGCTAGCAACCGAAAGCCTAGACATGCCACATGAAGGCCATCGCTGGCAAAGCAACATGGTCTATCCACCATGTCATCCCAGGCTAACAGGAACTGGATCCCCTTAGAATGACACCAGAAACTAAGCCAATTATTGAAGTAAATAATTTTCTAGGCAAAGGTAAATTGCTGCTTAAATCTAGGGACATACCTGCCTAGGATACATATTCAGAGAGCTCAGTCATGTCTCTCTTCAAATAGTCCAGAGAGGTACGTCTCAAGTCGTTCATGCCAACATGAACTATGACAAGTCATAATGGCACTTGTTGTTAAGAAACTTGAGTGCATGTGTGATGTTGTGAATCCTTGCACCAGACAGGCAACTGACCGTAGCCTTCTCCTTGTTCAACCAGGTGAGAGGGGCGTCTGTATGTTTCCCTATAGAGTCACCTATAACTAAAACATTTGGAATAGATTTGCATTGCCTTAAGGGCTTATTTGCTGAGACACAAGTGCTAGTGTTTTTATGTGTATTGGGTGCTTTGGGTGTTGTGCTACATGTAGCATGTTTGTGTTTTGGAGGTCTCTGATGTTTAGGTAGGTTTCTGGAGAGTGAGAGTACCTCTGTGTATGAAGGTTTATGTGTTGAGTGCATATTATGGATAGGAGTAATGGTGTGTGAGCTGACAACCCGTTTAGTGTTGCTGTTTGGGGCATGAGAGAGCAGCGATTCCAGATTCTTAGTGCAGGAGCATCTCTGGCAAATTGTACTTGAGTGATTTAGGAGTAAGGAGTTGTCACTGTACATGAGACAGTTGCTACACTACCTCAAAAATCCCATGTCCACCATGCTGGCAGGAGAAACAGAGGGAAACTGATGGTCCATAATGCAAGGTTTAAATCTGGTTTCTCAGCAGATAAGGAGGAACATACAGTGGTATTATGCAGGAAGCTATTTTAGAGTGGTTAACCCATGTGGTGTACAGTAGGAGGCCTATAAAATAGGGGATCTATAGGGTCTGATGTTGATAGATAAGAGGCAAAATCTCTGCTGGGTGGTTCACTGAACAGCTGAGAGCTATTCAAGAACTGCTATGCTAGATAGCAGCTGCTTCTAAGGAAAAATACTTCTATTGATACTTTTGTGTTTATAATCATCAATAGTTACCCACTCTGCATTGTGGTGTGTAATGGTGCACTATGTGCAAGCAAGAGCAAAGCAGCTAATACAAAGAAACCAATGAAAAAGCTCAAACAGCCCTGCAGCAAAGAAATAGCTGAAACTGAGCCATGAACCAGTAATCCTCAATTAGATAGTCCTACTGCACGCTCCTGCCACTGACCTGATTTTTTAGTGCTCAATCTACAAACAGAACTGAATTCAGTTGGTCTGACTCCACTCTATTCTAAAGCCAACAGAAGTGCAATGAAACAACAGAAAAAAAGCAGGATATTTTTGTTTTTAAATTAAACAAGCAACACTTTAAAAAGGAATACAATTTTTCTTTGAATTAATAATAGCAACGGAATAAAACAGTAGAAACAGATCTTTTCTTAAATTAAGTAAAATCAGCAGCTGGTGTGAAATACAATGAAAGTGTAACATCTGCAGTAGTAAACTACAGTGCAAATCAGCAGCAAACAGTACAGCCTGCACACTAGTCTACAGGACATCAAAGGCAGATAGAAAGAGCACTTCCAGCAGCTTCTGAATGAAAAAAAAAACAAAGAAGCTGTACTGCTATAGACACATCCTACAATGAGAGAAGAAGAGGAGCTCACCATAGAAAATGTAAGAACAGCACTAAAGAAAATGAAGACAAGGAAAGCAGCATTCGCAGATGACATCACAGCAGATACGATAAAGATGCTGGGTGAGATAGGGGAGAAATGGTTCCTGAGGGTACTCATAGCAGTGTGGAGAAAAAGGCATATCCCAGATAACTGGGGAATAAGCATACTCATGCCAGTGTACATGAACAAAGGGAACATCCACAACTATGAACAACAGAGGTATTAAAGTCCTGTCACATTGCGTGATAGTTCCGGAAAGGGTGATTGATAATTTTCTATAGAGAGTAGTAGAAAGTAAAATGGGCAGTTTGGATTCAGATCAGGATGCAACACAACTGACCCACTGCTGGCAGTGAGACAGATAGCTGAGAAGTAGCTAGAGATGATGAATGAGTCCAACTGGGCATTCCTAAATTTGGAGAAAGCACATGACGAAGTCCCAAGAAAGCTGTTTTTGGCAGTTCTGTGGTGGTTCGAAGTCCCAAAAACATTGGCAGAATTAGTGCAAGCTATGTACAAAGACCCAATGATTCAAGTATGAGCAGTGTTTGGTCCCACAGAGGGGTTCCCAGTGGTAGTGGGTGGGCATCAGGGTTCAGCTCTGAGTCCATAAACGAAACCAAAAAGAGATGGAAATGAACTGAATAAAAACTTGTAACCATTCAAAAGTTCAGCTCTGAGTCCACTGTTGTTCATACTGGTGATGGAAAACAAACAGGTCGAAGGGGACAGATCAACAAAGTTGCTGTATGCAGACAATGTGGCATTACAGGCAGACTCTGAGCAAGAACTTAAGCAAAGGAGAGAGGAAGGGAATGAAATGCAAAACTGAAGGCACACGGGATGAAACTGAATACAGATAAGGCAGTGGTAAAGGCAGCAAATCGGGGAAATCAGAAGAATGAGATAGAAGGGAAGATAGTGGAACAGGTTAACAGCTTCAAGTGTCTGGGAAGGGTGGTTGAGGAAAGTGAAGTCTAAATGAAGAGGTGAAAGCTAGAATTAGAGGAGCTGCAGCAGTTGTACTATCAAACTGTAATGGCCAGAGGAGTCATATGAATACAACAGTTATACAGCATTTTGAATTGTGACAAATTTGAAGATCAGCTCTAATTTTGTTGAACTCTGTCACTTGAATATCATTAATAACCTCTTAGCCAATAGGGTTGGGTTTTATTGATCAATCTTATGTGGTTATACATGCAAACTTATGCTACGTGTTGCAATATCATATATCTGTTTGGCATTTGATAAATGTTTATAAAAAAGCATAACATTTTTACATATGAATATTAATACCTTTTTGAAACAACATTGTTGTGAAGATTCAATCACTACTAGGGTTTTCAGTGGCTATTTATTGGCCATTTGTTTCTATATTTGTATTTATATAGCATTGGACTGATTTAGATGTGTGTATCATTTTGGATATACTATCCTATTTTTATGGTGCACATATTTTGATGTCAGATCTGTTGTATTAAGACTGGTTCAATAGTTTGTTGAGGCATTTATTTGATTATATTAACCATTCAATTCTAAAAATTGTTTTCAACCACCTGTTGTTCATATGTGCTAGATTGATTTTGGATATTTGTGAGTTTTACAATGGATTTGATGACCATTTTACAGGGTTTGTCTGCTGATAAGGACAATATTCAAGTGTTTGAGATGGGTACTGATTTTGGAGTTACTAAATGTAATGACCCTAACCAAGAGCTACAATGTTCTCAAATATTTGTGAAACTGTTTAAATCCATAAAGAGCCTTAGAGCTAATATTTGGCATTTAAAACTTTTTAAGGCCTAAAAATTAAAAGGCATTACACCCAGGGGGTTGCATATTCATACAGAACCACTGGTGGGCTGATGAAACTTTATTAGCAGAATGGGCGGAGGCACAACAATCTGCCTCCATGTGTTTTGTGGAGATTCTGTATTCCTTTTATGAATGAAGGGTAGTTAATTCTATATCAGAAGTCACTGGTGTTTGCGATGAAGCTACACAATTTGATGGTCGGCCAACATATAAATCTGGTTTTCAAAAGTTAACTACAGATTTGGTTGTATTTGAAAAACAGCTTAAAGATAGAAAAATTTGTAAATTTAATAGGGATGTTAAAGATTATAATCAGGGCAAACCATCTGACCATCATAAAAGTGTTAGGTTTTTCAGGCAAAATTCTAGCAACACTGGGTAAAAGAGAAAAAGAAAGAAATCTATTTTGAAAAAAAAAAATGTTAATGATACTTCTTGGGAAGATTCTTCTTCCTATACAGATACTGAAAATGAAAATAAACAGGAGTCACCAACTCGTAATAGACATAATCCAACAAATCCTTTAGGCCTAGACCAACATAACTAACCCTTTAGGGCCAGAAGAAGGGGTGGAAGAAAACATAAATCAGGCCGTCACATTAGAAACATTGTTAAACCTTCTAGTGCCTCAGTATAAAATAATTGTAATGTACACAATATTTCCTCTGTAGTTTTATCTGATATGGAAATACAATTACTAAATCAAAGCCTTAATTTTGTCCCTGGTTTTGTAGTATCTGAAGATATTTTTGCAAATAATACTGTCTCTTTTTCAAGAATGTTAAATCTCAAGTTGTATTTTGATAATACAGAACAAATATCAGATTCACATTATGAGTTCAGATTTCGTAACTCAACATTTATTCATCCTATGAATAAATATGTGGGTATCTTTCAACAATGTGCTCTTAATGATCTACATTTTGGCCTTGAAGCACATACTCAATTATTTTCAAACAATTTGAGTATGTCAGAAGTTCACACTGTGGATAATCTTCGTAAAAATAAGAATCTAGTTATTATTACTGCTGATAACGGAGAGTAATGGATTGTTCCATTTATTTGACAGAGGTCAAAAGACAATTGTCTGATGATAGGTTTTATATCAAAATGGCTATCAATCCAACCACCAAGTTTAAGAAGGAAATTGATAAGTTTTTACAATTAGCTCTTAGTGAAGGCATTGCTAGTAAAAAAACTTTGAATCATTTAACTGTGCAGGACCCCTTACCACAACAGTTATATTTACTCCCAAAAATCCATAAGGATCCCAGACAACCACCAGGTAGGCCCATTGTGTCAGGTAATGGCTCTTTAACAGAACCATTTTTGTCCTTTCTTACCATCTATCTTAAAGCGTTGTTACAGGGAGTCAGGGCTAGAATCCAGAATGCTACTGAATTTTTAAATATAATCTCAGAGATGCAGCTGGAACCAGATTAAACTATGTGTACTTTAGATGTTACATCTTTGTACACCAGTATACTACATTGGGACAGTTTGGCTGCTTTGGAATATTTTGTTTGACCATATTCCTTTATACAGTCCTGGTTTCAATACTTTTTTGATCTGACAAAAAAGCACCTAAACAGGCATATCCAGGGGTCAGCTTCCAGTGATTTCTCCTGTCCACCTGGTGAATCTGGGCATACTGGGGCAATGCGGCAAATGCTTCATGTACACAGACAATCCTCTCCTCCTACCACCCAACACTACAACCTGCGAGAGATGCACTTACATAGCCAAACTGGAAGCAAAGCTCTCTCCGGCCAAGATTGTACTAGACAGTCAAGAGGAGAAGGTTAACACCTGCATTACACCTCAAGCAACTCATAGCCCTTCAAAACTCACACCATCAACACCCACACATAGCAACACTAAATCCACATATGTGGAGGCCCTTAACATTAACCTGCCCAAGCAACAAGGACCTCCGAAGCCGAAATGCAAACAAACACCAGGCACAACCAAAGTGACACATAGCTCACAACACCAGTGTGCCACCCAACAACAACCACTAAGGCAAGATAATGTACCCAACACTTTAGTCAAAGGTGACTCTATAGTCAGGCACACTGATGTCCCACTCACCAGGCTGAACAAGGAGAAAAGTACAGTCAGCTGCCTGTCGGGTGCCAGGATCCCCCACATAACGCATGCACTCAAGTCACTCCACAACAAGTACAAATATGACTCTGTCATTGTCCATGCTGGAGTGAATGACTTGAGACGTACCTCCCTGGACTACATGAAAAGAGACATGGAAGAGCTCTTGGATCATGTGACCCAGGCAAGTATGACCCTAGCCCTGAGTAGCATCCTGCCTTCGCCCAGAATGATACCACAGTATAAGGACAAAACGATTGACTTCAGCAATTGGCTAAGCTTCTGGTGTCATTCAAAGGGGATCCAGTATTTGTCTGCCTGGGAAGACATTATCGACAAACCACGATGCTTTGCCAGAGATGGTCTGCACCTGTCACCCCTGGGATTCAGGTTACTGGCTAAAGCTCTTGACCTCCCTATAGTGCCTTTTTTAGGCAAGGTTTAAAGGATAAAACCAACACCGTAACAGATACAAGCATGCAAAATCTGAAGGTAATGCTACTCAGTGCTAGAAGTCTAAACCTCAAAATGCACTCTCTTGAGGCACTCCTAAAAATGGAGAACATTGATATCTGTGCAGTAACTGAGACCTGGTTCACTGCTCCAGAGAACACCCCTGCAATACCAGGCTACAATTCTTACCACACGTTTCAGCCACAAAACCAAGACCGAAACACTAAAGGTGGAGGGGTGTCCATATTCACCAAGGATATTCACACCTCCAGGCTAGTTGCCCAACACAATGCATCTGAAATTCTCCAGGTGCAACTAACACTAGATAAGACTGCAATCCAAATTGTAGCTTGCTACAGATCCCCCACCATGCCCCAAGATTCTCACTACACCGTTCTAAACATACTGGAAAATATTAAGATACAATCAAACACCCTAATACTGGGTGATTTCAACTACCCTGCCATTAATTGGGAAAACTACTCGGGTACCAACTCCTTTTTCCAACAGTTCTTGGAATTCATAAATTCCAACGCCCTGGATCAACTAATCCATTGTCCCAGCAGGGACTCCAATATCCTAGACCTGGTCATTACCAACATGGGAGATAGATGCTCCACACCAGTGGTCACCCCCTCATTGGTCAGGTCTGACGATAAGCAAATCACCCTTGACATCCACATCCCACTCCCACCCCCCAGTAAGGAAACCTCTTTAATAAACTTCTCCAAAGCCAACTTCATTCAAATGAAGTCAGAAGTGACAAACTTCACAACACCCATGCAGATGGGATCTGGAAGTTCAACTGCAGAGTCCTACACTAAGGCACTGTATGAACACATCCACTCGTGCATGAATCGTGCCATCCCAAATAGAACCAAGATGCTCTTCTCCAAAAAAAGGAAGCCAATCTGCTGGTCCCCTGCTATAAACAAACTATACAACAGAAGGAAGAAACTGTTGCAGAAAAGAGGAAAATCCCAGGATGCAAAAAACTCCCTCACCAGCCTCAGTAAGAAGCTGAGATCCCTCATAAAATC